>NC_054387.1:54964035-55273651 GCF_017654675.1 Xenopus laevis
AACAATGGATGTATCATTTGAACCATGGATAAGATTGTTTCCCTGGGTACTAATGCAACTGGGACGCTCACATCATAACTGCCTTAGATCATACTAATAATGTTTCATCTTACTGCATCCACAGTGATCCTGGTTTTTACCCCAGGCTTTCTCCTGGATCATGTTAAATGATCTAAAGCATTGACCACAAAAAATCTAAAGACCAATTAGAGTGAGATTTGGGGTTGAACACTTATTTATGGCATGGTGCATCAAGAACTGTTTGTACTACACACTTATTTTATATGATTATGGGTAGCAGCACCCGAAACGCACAGGGTAACAAGGCTCTGATGTTTTTAAGCTGAGTAAATTAATTAATATATTATTGGAAGTTCAGCTGCTGTTCATATATTTCTTTTTTGGATACACATTAAGTTTGGGAACATGTCAAGAATATGCAGACCGTTCCAATCAGATATAATGAGGGCTTGAGCTGCTTCTAAAAAACTTCTTGTGTTGTGATTTTCTGTCGTAAATATTCTTAAAACTATGAGGAATGTTTGATACTGCAAGGGTTCCATATCTGGCCCATCTGAGCTGCCCATTCCATAAATGCCTGAGATCAGATTATTAATGTTCTATCCTACATCCTGTTCAGGGAGGTTCTGTGTCTCTCACAGGCTTTCTTGTTTTACTGGTTTCTGTGTTTTTGTGGTTACTGGCCCATCTGGGCTGCCCATTGCCTAAATGCCTAAGATCAGACTAGTTACGCTCCATATTACCTCATATTACTGTCTTGTGGCCATATAAATGCATCCTTACTCTCCAAAGTAATAAGATTTATAACATAACAATGCACCACTTACTGGTCCCTGGGAAGATAAAGGCTAGCAAGGCCTCCTGCTTTGTCTTCATTCCTGCACTCGTCGGATGCCTCTGAGCTTGGAGTACTGTAGATGGCACTGTCCAAATCTGATTCATGTTGGGCATCTCTCTGAGCCAAGGTGAGACCATCCTCATATGCAAAGAACTCGGAGTCACTGTATGTACTCTCAGTGTCCAGGAAAGCCCCCTCTGTGATCTCAGGGCTCTATTAAAACACAAAGCACACACCATTAGTATTGAGAACAGATATGTTGGCTCTTCCACTCACAGTCACATTAGAAATGCATCCTCTGACCTCAGCGCTGGGAGAAAAGATTGGAGCTTTGGGAGCCTCTAACATATCTGCTGGTTTCCTGTTATTAAGAGCTGAGTTTTACGAAGCCAAGTACAGATTCCAGCTGTGGACTCTACTCCCAATTATTGGTCACAGACCTGCTACCCATGGAACACTCTACATTCACTCGATACTGCATAAATATATCACATCACAGGAGCTTCTTTCTCTTTTGGCCAATAAGGCACTTGTTTCTTTGCTTCTTATATATGATGGGTTAGAGATATATTAAACACATAAGAGAGACTGTCAGCTTTCATGACACACAGAGCCTGGTTCTGCCGAACCATAAAAGAAAATGGCTACTATGGTAGGATTATACTGGTTCTACCCATGAGAGTGATGGGGTAGTGAGCGAGTGAGTGAGTGAGTGAGTGAGGAGCTTTCACGGGAAAGTACACACATTATTTTAGTGAAACATGAGAGAGACTGGTTGCTTTCATGGGACTGTACAGAGACTGGTTCCTCCAAAACATGCTAAGACTGGTTCCTTACATTGGACAGTACAGAGTCTAGATTTATTATACTTAGACTGGTTCCTTTCATGGAACTGTACAGATACAGGTTCTACCAAAATATATTGAGACTTGTTCCTTCGTAGGATAATACAGAGCCTAGATTTGTCAGACCATATTGAGAGTGGTTCCTTACATGGAACTGTACAGAGACAGGTTCTACCAAAATATATTGAGACTTGTTCCTTCGTAGGATAATACAGAGCCTAGATTTGTCAGACCATACTGAGAGTGGTTCCTTACATGGAACTGTACAGAGACAGGTTCTACCAAAATCTATTAAAGGGGACCTGTCACCCTAACATATAATTTCAAATTCTTTTCTATCATGTTAGTTGAGCAAAATAAACTTTATTTAAACTGTATTTATTATTTAAATTTTGTTTCCTTCTGTTTTGGAATTATACAATCACAGCAAGCAGGCAGCTGCCATTTTGTGGACACGGTTATTAAGGGAAATTGTGTATCACCCCAAAATCTTGTGTATGAACCAGAATGAGGGACCTAATGTCCATGTGCAGTGCCCTACACAATTATAGAGCCTGAGGAGGGAAGGGGGAATATGAGAGCAGTGACATCTAGGAAGTGCTGAATGGAAAGTGACAGTAATTGACTGCCCCTCCTCTATGCCACGGGCATAGAGGCGGGCCAGGTAATATTTGATTGACAGTTTAGATATTTAAACACCTTTATAACAGGTATGGATGTTTTAATGAAAAATTTTTTTGGGGTTCCATATTTAATTTGGAAAGTACTTTCATTATGCAGTTTTTTATGTGTAGGTGACAGGTCCACTTTAAGACTGGTTCCTTCATAGCATTGTACAGAACCTGGATTTGTCAGAACATACTGAGAGTGGTTCCTTTCATAGGATTGTACAAAGCTTGGTCCTACTGAGACATGAGAGAGACTGGTTCTTTTTATGGGACTGTACAAAGAATGGGTCCTCCAAAACATACTGAGAATGTTTTTTTTTCATGTAACAGACATCAAATTGTATCATACTTAGACTGGTTACTTTCATGGAACTGTACAGAGACAGGTTCTACAAAAACATATTCATAGGACTGTACAGAGCCTAGATTTGCCAGAACATACAGAGAGTGGTTCTTTTAACGGGACTTTGTCCTATTGAAACGTGAGAGAGACTGGTTCTTTCATGGAACTGCACATGAGATAAAATGATTTCTTTGTTGGGAACATACGGAATCTTGTTTAATCCAGACATGAGAGAATCTGGTTCCTTTCATAGGAACAAAAATGGGCAATGTTCCACTTCCACTGCAGTAACAGCAAGGAAGAGGACTGTGCAGGTATGACTTGCTTGAGGCTGTGACCTGTGAAACAATAACATTCTGAGTATGTTAGAGAGATACTGTATCATTTCCCTGTAAATGGAATCACTATATTTAGTATATATTTAGTGATCTCAGCACCAGCATGTGTCATTGGAATGAGACTCTTAGGAACTTCTTATGGTATTAGGCACTATCTTCAGATCACTGCCTGGTCCCTTCAGTGCATTGCTAATCACAGTCTTCTGCACCCGGGACTGTCTGAGTTAAAGACCCACAAATAACAGGAAGTTCCTTTATAAAAACAACAAGAGCAAAGGTAGATGAAGAGATTATTTGCTCACAATCTATCTCCTCTTCCAGTGATAAAGTATGGTAAATGGTAGAGGATTATAAATTGGGGCAAGTGCATATGTATGTATGTATGTTTGTAACATCTGTCACTGATGGTGTTTCATTTAGCTGTTAGCTTATTAACTTTTCAGTGGAGACTCAGGCCCCCACCAGAACTTCTGGCCAATAGAGTGTATTTATGTTTGGGGTTTCCCTATAACCTCATGGCAACTGCAGGCCAAGCTCAGACCCATCAGCTCAGCTACAATTCAGAAAAACATTGACTATTTCATGGGAGATTCCAGAGACCCAATGGCTTGTACCTCTATCACTGGTACCCCCTGTCCTGGTGATAATAGGGAAGGAGTGAATGGGTTCTCGTGCTCCAACCTTAGAGACTGATACATGGAGTGAAAAATGATATTCATGTGCAGATGAGGGAGGAACTCGCCTGCTGTTCCCCTACAAATATGAATCTTGTGGATAAAGGAACTGGGTTAACTGTAAAATGGGCTCATTGTTCATTCTGAATGCTTTTGTATCGGGTCTTTTTCTATGAGGACCTGCCAGGTTGCTTTGCTGCGGGGGTAGATGTATCCCAAAAAGGTTTAAATCATATTTATGCCCTGAGGAATTAATGGTTTGGGAATCATTTGCCCCATATATACAAGTATCAGTCTGCAAAGAGGCAGGATAGCATTTCTATGAAAGAACACACAAAACAAATAATGAAAACCAATTATAACACACTAAAAATGAAAAGAAGGTCAACTGCTGCTTTATGTGATTATAAATGTATGGAGAATAATGAGCATTGTTTCCCTGTGCTGCAGCCAGACTTGTTAAGGACACTTCCCTGCGCTTATGACACTATTAATTATTACTGCCATTGGACCGAAGACTTGTTAGCAATCGCTCCATTCTTCTGGCTCAGTATCCTCCGGGGAACCCTGCGCACTACAGCAATGCAATATTCAGGACACTGCAAAGTACTGCCTATATTTAGCTGTAGGCTTGCTGCATGCACCAACAAAATACAGGATAAAAACACTGCTCTGATAATGCACCCAATGCTCCAGTATCCTAGTCCTTACACTGCTTCTGTACCACATACATACACAGCATAGGTAACACTGCCCAATCACTTAGTGAAATGGAGGAGATCCGTGTGTGCTGGGGTGTAACTACAGAGGAAGCAGACCCCACGGGTGCAGGGGGGCCGAGGAGATATAGGGGCCCCATGAGGCCATAATTCATATATAAGTTTAATAAATATAGGTAAAACAGGTCAACCTGTAGACATTTTGGGGGCCTGAAAAATAATTGGCCCAGTAATATCTAGATACACCACAGCGTGTGTGAGTGATTATAGTTCAGCTTGCTAACCCCCTACTTTAACACCTTTGGCAGGGCCCAGCTGAGAAAGGGCTACTGAAAATAGCTCTTAGTACAAATCTAGAGGTCAGGAATGATTTTTTTCTCCCAACTAACCATTAATGAGACTACAGGTGTTTTTTTTTTTTTTGCCTCCTTCTGGATCAACTAGCAGCTAGGCAGGTTTCACATAGACGTAAGGTTGAACTTGATGGATGGGTGTCTTCTTTCAACCTATGTTACTATGTAAGTAACAATGCCCTGCTTGCCAGCAGTTGGGGAAAAAAGGGAAATATTTTGACCCCACCCCCTACCTGTTACAGGTGCTTCATGTGAAAGGTGATAGCAGATGCAAGAGGGAATTGATAGCTTTGCCACTTGTGGTGTTTTGGCATAAATTGTGTTTGCATAGGCAACAACAGAAAAGTGTCTGGGGATTCACAACATATGTATTGTCACGATACTCTTCCTCTTGGGCATAATCCTCTTCTCCCTTCCCCTCAATTTTGGAATTCCCCAAGGTGGAAATACAGGCTCGTGGCTGAGGAGCCCAAGTGGTATGATAGTATATCATGATGTGTTTTTAAAGGTGGCCATAGACGCACTGATAATATTGTATGAAACTTATTTTCGTATGATATTCCATGTGTGTATGGTGGGAGACGAGCAAACCGATATCGGTAGAAACTTTGGATATCATTCAGCTCGTCGATTGGGCAGCTGGAAAATCTTGATCGGACGCCTTTGAAGGCACCAGAAACATCGGCCACTGTTAGTGCAGAATGGTCAGATACAGGAAGAATTCTGTTGTTTCTATCTGTATATCTGACGATTCAGCTCTACATGTGTGTATTGAAATGATCAATCTTTCTTGGAAAGATCATAATTGTAACATCTATGGCAGGCCCGGACTGGCAATCTGTGGGTTCTGGCAAATGCCAGAGGGGCTGCTATAAGGTCCCATAGAAAGTCACTATTTAGTGGGCTGGTGGGGACTGTTTGGGCCTCTATATGGGCTTATTGGGCATCTGTGTCCCTGAAATGCCAGGGCCTATTTTAATTCTCAGTCCGGACCTGATCTATGGCCACCTTTAAACAAGTCTGTGACAGACACTGGCATATAAATTGCTGTGTTTGTTAATGAGCTGATCAAGCCCCATAATCTCACACTTATGTACTTATAAATGCAGCGAGTGTATGACTCACACAAAGTCTCACTCTCATACTCACATACACACCAGCTTTGTTTCTGCACACTAACTCACTTGTCCAACAGCCGATATCCCTCACTCACATACAGGTCCCCTTGCACACAGTATTGGTGAAAGTAATGAAATCTCTCACTGACGTGCGAGGTAGAACGAGTCACTGGATTTCACAATAATGTACAGTTAAGGCGGAGCTCAAGGTTAGTGCGAGTTACAGAATGCCACATTTGTGTGCAGCTCATGAATAACACTATGGAGATGAATGATGTCATGTGAAGCTCAGGGAAGACTTTACAGGAAAGATGACACCTTATGCCATTAACCCTTTTTGTGCATGTGCTTAGCCTTAGCCATGTGTGTGCCTAGCCGTGTGTACACACAATCTCATAGCTACACACACTCTCATAGCTACTCACATTCTCATAGCTACTCACATTCTCATAGCAACACACATTCTCATAGCTACTCACATTCTCATAGCAACACACATTCTCATAGCTACACACGCTCTCATAGCTACACACGCTCTCATAGCTACACACGCTCTCATAGCTAAATCTCACATAAGTCTAGAACCATGGTAATATAGTATTCACCAGTATTTTGTAGAGAAATGAGATGGGGGAGAGAACTTTTAACTGATATAACATACATTCAGAAAACTCAAGGAACATATAGGAGAACACACGCTTGATAATAGACCTAATGATACAACTAGTCACTAAACATTTCTCTATGTGCTCGGATAGCGATATTCAGTTTTTAAGAGTGTCAGGCAGAGACATAAAGGTTTTTAACCTTTGTACAGGTATGAACTCTCAGCTTTATGTAACCTATTTTTATTTAGTTTTATTGATTTGTGTCTGTCATTATACTTTGGTAATAAAGTTCATTTTTTTCCACTTTCTCTCAGTTCCTATTGGTTGATGTATCCTTAAATAGCTTTCTAACGGTGCATTTGTGTAGCCTATGGTTAAGTGTCAGGAAGGCATGAAACGTGTAAGGCTTTCCTTTTTTTGATATGTTGTTAAAGGGATACTGTCATGGGAAAAAACATTTTTTCAAAATGACTCAGTTAATAGTGCTGCTCCAGCAGAATTCTGCACTGAAATCCATTTCTCAAAAGAGCAAACAGATTTTTTTATAATCAATTTTGAAATCTGACATGGGGCTAGACATATTGTCAATTTCCCAGCTGCCCCAAGTCATGTGACTTGTGCTCTGATAAACTTCAATCACTCTTTACTGCTGTCCTGCAAGTTGGAGTGATATCACCCCCTCCCTTCCCCCCCCAGCAGCCAAACAAAAGAACAATGGGAAGGTAACCAGATAACCGCTCCCTAACACAAGATAACAGCTGCCTGGTAGATCTGAGAACAACACTCAATAGTAAAAACCCATGTCCCA
The DNA here is from genome assembly GCF_017654675.1 of Xenopus laevis. NCBI lineage: Eukaryota > Metazoa > Chordata > Amphibia > Anura > Pipidae > Xenopus > Xenopus laevis. The sequence continues at coordinate 54,971,369 of NC_054387.1, forward strand.
CTGAGACACATTCAGTTACATTGAGAAGGAAAAACAGCAGCCTGCCAGAAAGCATTTCTCTCCTAACGTGCAGGCACAAGTCACATGACCAGGGGCAGCTGGGAAATTGACAAAATGTCTAGCCCCATGTCAGATTTCAAAACTGAATATAAAAAAAGGTGTTTGCTCTTTTGAGAAATGGGGTTCAGTGCAGAATTCTGCTGGAGCAGCACTATTAACTGATACATTTTGGAAAAACATTTTTTTCCCATTACAGTATCCCTTTAATATAAGTAAATGGATTCTTTCCCAGGATACCTGCTGTTTTTACTATCTCTTATAATAGCTGTAGGATGTCCCAAGAGCCATCATTTCTGTAAGTCTGAATAGATTACTGCATATTACCATCCCGCTGCCTACTGGCACATGCCAGTTAGTTGTAAATATCTCAACATGCCAGAAAAAGCCAGCAATCTGGGGGCATATACCTAGATAGATTCCAACATTGTGGTGCCTAAATCAGCCCCTGGGTTCACACGAGTGTTAGTATAGCCAATACAGAACCCACCTAGATAGATTCCAACATTGTGGTGCCTAAATCAGCCCCTGGGTTCACACGAGTGTTAGTATAGCCAATACAGAACCCACACAAACACGGAGCTCATGTAGAGGTTCTTTGCTGAACAGTGGCATAGACAATACAGAACCAATGCTGTTGTTATACAGAGGTTCAGACCTCAATATTGTACGAAGAATTCTACACAGCTCACAAGTTTAATCAATTGGATCAGATGCATTTTGGCACATTGTGCAGTGATGCAGACAGTGTGGGTCATTGTGCAGTGATAATGGCCGGGTGGGTCAGGGCCCACTCTCACAACAAATAGATGTAGACAATGCAAAATGTCATAGGAGGTTATAAGAGAAAGAGACATATTCTATGTGTCGTAGGCTGGGTCCCACTGGGGCAGTAATCCCCAACCAGTGCCTCTTAAGCAACATGTTGCTCACCAACACCTTTTATGTTGCTTTCAGTGATCTCAAACCAGGTGCATATTTTTCAATTTCTGGCTTCAATACAAGTTTTGGCTGCATAAAAACTACCAAATTGAGTCTCCTGTGGGCTGCCAGTCCACATAGGGGCTACCAAATGGCCAATCACAGCACTTATATAGCACCCCCGGGAACATGTTTTATGCTTGTGTTGCTCCCCAACTGTTTTTACATCTGAATGTGGCTCATGGGTAAAAGACGTTGGGGACCCCTGCACTAGGGGATCCGTTTATACTGGCAGGCAAGTTGGACCATGGATACAAGTTTGTATTCAGTTATAAAAAGCTACTAGCACATCTGCCATACCAAAGCTGTTCTCTCTGTAGAATGAGCCAGCTACACAGCTACTGTGCTACACAATCACAATCTACTGCACAATCTACTGCTATTCTGCACTACAGCAGGGATTCTAGTATAAACGACACACTGGCCTTACACATGGCAAAGGAATAGCTATAATATTGATATAAATGATAAAGGGACACCACCAAGCTAGAGGTTATGGGCCATTAATGCAGCTCTTAGTGAGGTGCAGTCATTGTGAGGGCATTGGTGCAGAAAGTAAACAACACACAGAGACATGGCCAAAAAGCAGTACACTGGTACATTAATGGGAATTCAATGGTTCCTTTTCCCTCCCAGGCAAACATTGGGCATAAGAGGTTCTGCATTGCAAAGGCAGAGCATTAATGTACTAAGTAAACGGAACATATTGTGCTTGTATCCCAGCCAAGGCAGCTCTTTCCTTCTACTTCCTCGCCTGCCTTGCTACATAGTGCAAACCCACTCACCCGCATTCCTCTCAGCATGTGCTACTGGGGGGGAAAGGGATAATGTGGGGTGTCTGTAAGATAAATCATTTGCTCTTATCTAACTGAGCAGTCAGTATGTCAGCTCCAGTCTCATTCTTGCCCTCTGAGCCATTTTTCTCCTTTCTACTACTATCACCATGCAACATATTTGTATTATATAAAATATATGGTATTGCAGAGTAGTAAGGACTTACAGCATGAAATTAAAATCACTTCCAGTGAAATCTATATCCATGCACATTAGTAATACTTCTGTATAACAAACTGTATACAATGTTCCTTGCTAATACTCTATGAATACTGTACTATGAGTAATAGCTCTGCAGTGTGTTACACAGTAACATTTGTTGCACAGTAAATGCATTCATTCCAAACTATCCACTTCTACTCTTCAGTGCAATTAAATCAATGTTCTACAGTTGTACAGATGGTATGAGGACACAGAACACTCTAACAGAGCATACGCACAGCTGCTTATACAGAGCGCAACAATTGTTATACAGAGTGAGAGACAAGACTTGTTGTGAATATATAGGAGAAGGTTTGCTGATATATTGTGTCACAATACCTCAGATAAGTTGGTGATATTATTCAGAGAATACAAACACTTTGGATGGTTATATAGAGTTAAACATGATAAGGAAGTTAACATAGATAGAGAGAGAGAGTAACTTGACATGGAATAGCCAACATAGAGTTAAGCACAAATAGTTATAAAAAGAGTAACACAACTTGGGTGGTTATAGAGAATAACAAGATTCGGGGTAATATACAGAGAGTAACTAGACTCAGTATGGTTATACAGTGAGTAACAAAATTTGGGACTGTTGTACAGTGAGTAACAAGACTTGGGATTGGCACACAGAGAGTAACAAGACTCAGGATAGTGATACAGACTCAGCATGGTTATAAAAAGAATACCAATACTCTGGATGATTATACAGAGAGTAACACGACTCTAGATGGTTATACAGTGAGTAAGAAAACCTGGGAATGTTATACAGTGAGTGTCAAGACTCTGGATGGTTACACAGGGAGTAACAAGATTCAGGATGGTTACCCAGATAGTAACAAGACTCTGGATGGTTACAAAGAGAGTAACAAGACTTGGGATGGTTATACAGAGAGTAACAAGACTCGGGATGGTTATACAGAGAGTAACAAGACTCAGCATGGTTATACAGAGAGTAACAAGACTCAGCATGGTTATACAGAGAGTAACAAGACTTGGGATGGTTATACAGAGAGTAACAAGACTCAGCATGGTTATACATACAGAGAGTAACAAGACTGAGCATGGTTATACAGAGAGTAACAAGACTCAGCATGGTTATACAGATAGTAACAAGACTCAGCATGGTTATACAGAGAGTAACAAGACTTGGGATGGTTATACAGAGAGTAACAAGACTCAGCATGGTTATACATACAGAGAGTAACAAGACTGAGCATGGTTATACAGAGAGTAACAAGACTTGGGATGGTTATACAGAGAGTAACAAGACTTGGGATGGTTATACAGAGAGTAACAAGACTCAGCATGGTTATACAGAGAGTAACAAGACTGAGCATGATTATACAGAGAGTAACACGACTTGGGATGGTTATACAGAGAGTAACAAGACTTGGGATGGTTATACAGAGAGTAACAAGACTCAGCATGGTTATACAGAGAGTAAAAAGACTTGGGATGGTTATACAGAGAGTAACAAGACTTGGGATGGTTATACAGAGAGTAACAAGACTCGGGATGGTTATACAGAGAGTAACAAGACTTAGTATGGTTATAGTAAGAGTAACAAGACTCAGCATGGTAACACAGAGAGTAACAATACTCAGGATGGCTATACAGAGAGTAACAATACTCAGGATGGTTATACAGAGAGTAACAATACTCAGGATGGTTATACAGAGAGTAACAATACTCAGGGGATAGTGCTATGGGGCAAGAGGGCATGGCCTGTGTAGAACACAAGGAATGATATGCTGGGCACTCATAGAATAAGTAAGTAAAAATGGCCCTGAGAGATACAGTATGAAGGCAGTAACCAGGGGGTTGTTCATACCTTGTTCCTGAGAAGTGTTGGGCTGCCATATTGCAGACTCTGACTGTCCAGAACAGACATTCACCCCTAACAGTGGTACAGTCCGGAGTGAAGGTTTAGAAGCCAGCAGTGGCTATGGCAGAGGGAATCCGCTCACTGTACAATACAGCACTAGGGAAGGTTTTGCTTGATCACTGTGCAAGAAGTGGGTTGAACACTGATTTTAAGCCCTTCCCACTGTCCCTGTTGCTAAGAGACAAGCACTGTCTGAAGCTGCCTATTAGCCATGATGTCACCAGACTGGGTGTCAGAGTCAGGGAGAGAGAGAAGAGGGGAAGTTTCGGTTTCCACCCCCACCCAAACACAAGCTATGCAAATACTGTCAGTGGGATCCCCCCTCCTCGTGCCTGGGAGTGATCTAACCCAGCTATAGATACATTAACCTTTTCCGTGCCTTGCACTCTATTGGTGGCTTCTGATCAGGATGGAACGATGGTTATTCATTCTTCCTGTTTCTACCCCTCAACACTGTCCCACTCAGCCCACAGCTCCCTGCCCCTTCCTCTCTTCTTCCTTAAAGGGTAAATAAACCCTATTCAAAACCCTGTTATTAGTGTATTAAGATCAAGTGTAGTAATGGGCCTTTTGTCTAGGTATCCGTTCTTATGATCTTCTGTGAAGACGGAGAAACACTTGGTCCTCTGGTCTAGGCCGTCAAGCTAAGCTTGATAAAAGCAGAGGTGCTGTGATCACGGGAGGGGTGTTTGGTTAATTGTTTTGGGTCTTGCACAATGCACATGCACTTCTTGCCTAATCTTGCTTCACTGGATGGGTGTCATAGTCCTGTGGGCTTGACCCCAGGCCAAGACTTGTGCCCTGGGGGAAGCTTTGGCAGAACCCAGGGTAGACGGGACTCCCCCTAGCCACAAAGCGAAGGGGAGTCCAATGACCCCAAACTCCCTCAGGGGGGATGATGGGGCTCACCCTAGCTTCGCTGAAGGTGAACCCATCCGCTCATGCTGTTCTTTGGCCTGGCCTGGGACACTTGAGCAAAGGAGCCCATGACTTCAGGTAGGACTCATGAAGGATGATTCAATATCATTAGTGAATTTATTACTTCTATGGAGTCAGCAGTGGCGGAACTACCGGGGGAGCAGGGGGTGCGATCGGGCCAGGGCCCTCACCCCCTCAGGCCCCCCCTGCAGCCCGTGTGTCACAGAAAATGCGGCCGTACGGAGGGGGCGGGGCCCGGCTGCGCGTCACGCACCAGGGCCCGCCCCCCTCTAGTTACTCTACTGGGAGTCAGCCAGTTCTTTTGCACTTTTTAGCACTTCTGGATCATATGCAATACATCCCCAGGGCTGCACACTGGGCTTCAATAAAATGAGCGTGTATTATTCTCTATAAATTATTGTTTTTTAATTTATATGGCTCTGGTATGTTAATTAACTCTTTAGCAGAGTGCTGCACTCTAGTTTCTCAGGGTGGATCTTGAATGTGATTATGCTTAGTAATCTATTGGGTAACAGTCACCCTACTATAGTTCCAGGGGTACCCAGGGCACAAATAAGCACTCATCCATATCTCTCCCTAACTGGCCTTCAGGCTGGGCCACTCAGCTCATAACAAAGTGACAAATATATAGAAACATTGGGGTAACAGTCATCCTGCTATAGTTCTAGCAAACGTTTCGGGGTCAAGCCCCTTCATCAAGTGCTTGATGAAGGGGCTTGACCCCGAAACGTTTGCTGGGATCTCACCAAAAATAAAAAGAAAACACTTTGAATTTATGCAGAAGCATTGAAGTGAGTGTGCCTTTTGTTTCTATATTTGGGAATACTGGATGAAAACTCTTTTTTGCAGAAGAGCTAACATTGAGCACCTCCTATCGATACATAAGAATACTTTTTGTATACGTTTTAGCGGAGAAAAGTTTTGTACCTATAGTTCTAGGGGTACACATGGCACAAATAAACACTCCCCAAAACTCACCCTAACTGACCTTCAGGCTGGGCCCCTAAGCTCATAACACAGTTACAGATATATAGAAACACTGGGGTAACAGTCATCCTGCTATAGTTCTAGGTGTACCCAGTGCCAGGCCAAGGTATTTTGGCACCCTAGGCAAGGGCTTCAATCAGTGTCCCCACCACCCGGACCTGCATTACCATTTCCCACCTTATCATTTATATTGCCCCCTATACCAGCAGCCATCATGTTGCCCCACCATGTACCTAGGGTTGCCACCTTTTCTGGAAAAAAATACCGGCCTTCCTATACATTTATCATTTTTCCCTATTAATAACATCAACCATAATTTTTACCGGTCAGGCTGGTAAAATACAGACCAGGGGGCAACCCTACATGTACCCAGGGCAGCCATCAGGGGGGGACAGGGGGGAGAGTTGTAGGGGGCCCGAGGGTAAGGGGGGCTCGACCACACCGCACTTTCTTGATTAGCCGGGCCCCCCTGCTTTCTGAGAGCTGCTGACTTTGGGAAGGCAGGGCGGGAGCACAAGGGGAGGTATCTTCTGTCCATTACTTCCCCTTATTGGTCACTAAGTTTAAGTCCCGGTTGAGCTGCTCAGGGATTGGATAGCTGAAGTTTGAACTTCTCCTCCAGCTCATCCAATCACCATGCAGCTTTACCTGGACTTGCAATTCTGTGACCAATAAGGTAAGAAAATGCTGTCACTGGAAGAAGATGCAGCCACCTGTGCTCGCCTCCTCCCTTCTGTAGTTGGCAGCTCACTGACAGCAGGTGGGCCACACTAATGAAGTAAGTGTAACATGGCAGGGCCCCCCTAAAGGTAACCCTTTGTGCTCCCTGTTGTGTGGTGGGGCCCTTGGCACCAAATTTTTTTAAACTTCGGTGGGGCAAGTTTTTTTACATGGACGTTTAAGGGGGCCCCTGGCCACCAATTTGATTATAACGTACGGGGGGGGGCCTTGGCCACCAATTTTTTCCCCCGTGTGGTGTTCTAGCCACCAATATTTTTTAATGGGGGGCCCTGACCACAAATGTTTTTTTTCAATGGGGGGGCCCTGACCACCAATATTTTTTATTAACATGCGGGAACCATAGCAACCAATGTTTTTTTTTTTTTTAGTGTGTGGTGGTGGGTGGACCTGTGGGGTGGGGAGGGCAGACCTGTAGGTGGGGCTTGTGGTGGGTGCAGCCCAGGGGGCCCAGGAAATATTTTCGTATGGGGCCCTGCGATTTCTGATGGTGGCCCTGCATGTACCTGTGCCAACACCTATCATTTTTCCCCCATTTGTACCTGTTCCAACGGCAGTCAATCCCTCAGATTGCTCACAAGCCCTCAATCAGTACCTATGCCAGAGGCAGCTAAAAAAAATCCATCATATTGCCCCTAATTTGTACCTGTGCCAGCAGGAGCCAAAAATTCATCATATTGCCCCAAACATCTGTGTACCTGTGCCAGCAGCCACCATATTGCCCCATATACCTGAGCCAGCAAAACCAATCCCTGTACCTGTGCCAGCAGCAGCCAAAAAATCCACAAAGGAGCCAAGAGGGAGGAGCCAAGAGGGAGGTGGGGAGTGCTTCTGCCCGCAGTACATATCACTGGCAAGAGGGGTTTGGAACAGGCAGTTTATAAAATTGAAAAAAGTTTAAAGCTGAAGCAAACCAGGGTTTAAAATAAAAGAAAAAAATCCCCTTAAAAGTGCGCCCCCCCATGATTGCACCCTAGGCGTGCGCCTACTCTGCCTACCCCTAGTTCCGGCCCTGGGTGTACCCAGGGCACAAATAAACACTCGCCCCAAATATCAACCTAATTGGCCTTCAGGTTGGGCCCCTTAGCTGATATCAAGGTTAATGATCTGACAATATGCATGTATCAATAATGTTGATTTGGTTGCTCCAATGCATGTCAGAATGATGTTGGTTTGGTTGCACTTATTGCATATGTAAATAATGTTGGTTTGGCTGCGCCAATGCTTGTGTTAATGGTGTCAGTTTAGTTGCGCCAATGCATGTTTAAATTATGTCAGTTTAGATTCGTCAATGCATGTCTGAATGATGATGGTCTAGTTGCACCAATGCATGTGTAAATAATGCCAGTTTGGTTGCGATAAAGCTTGTATGAATAAAGTCAATTTGGGTGCACCAATGTTTGTGTGAATGGTATCTGCTTGGTTGCACCAGTGCATATGTGAATAATGTCAGTTTGGTTTGAAACTGCATGTATGAATGATGTCAGACTGGTTGTGCCAATGCATCTCTGTATGATGTTGGTTTGGTTGCACCAATGCAGGTGTAAATGTAGTGGGTTTGGTTGCGCCAATGTGTGAGTGAATGGTGTCCATTTGGTTGTGCCAGTGTATATGTGAATGATATACCTTTGGACAGACCAATTAATATGTGAATAATGGCGGTTTGTGTGAATGATATAGGATGGGGGCATATTATGGACACAGATGGGGCACAGAATTGGACGACAGCAGTGGTGTAACTATAGAGGAAGCAGACTCTGCATCCCAAGGGGGCCTGGACTGTGGGTAAGGTTGCCACCTGGCCGGTATTTTACAAGCCTGGCCGGTAAAAATGATAATTGATCCCAATGTTATTAATAGGGAAAAAGATAAATATATTGGAAGCCCGGTATTTTTTTCCAATAAAGGTGGCAACCCTAACATTGGGTCTGCTCCTCTATAGCTGCTGAGACATCTCCCCCCAGGCGCTCTCCTACCTGTGAGAGAGTGGGCGACCATACAGGGGGCGCAACTTGGAGGGTAGAGAGAGTTGCAGAGTGCATCTGGCCTGACGAAGATTTTAGTGCGCGCGGGGGGAGCATGGCAACATAAAGTTACACCACTGGATAGAGCACATTATGGACATAGATGTTAGAGTCCTGCAGTGGGTCAGGTACCAGCAAAAAAAGCGGGCACCCTGCGGATTGCGGGGAGGATTTTCAGGTGTGGGTATATCCGCGGCTCTGCGGGTCGCGGGTCGGGTTGCAGGTCTCATCTAAATTTCTTATCTTATTTAATATTGTCTATATTTTACTCCTTTTAAAATTTTACAAAACTTGTTTCTGTCCCCACCCACTTTTGATATGGGTCCTGGTCTTAGAAATTGGTTCAGCGCAGGACTCTAATAGATGGGGCACAGAACAGGATGGGGGCACATTATGGGCACATATGGAGTCCAGTATTGGAAAGGGGGACATGGGCACAAAGTGGCAAAGGCCAGGATTGTGGGGACATCATTGGCACAGAGGAGCAGAGGATTAGGGGCACAGCACTGGTGGGGTGAGGGATGCATTACTTTCAGAGCAGGAAGAAGCTCCTGGGGTAGAAGGGAATCTCTTTCTGTTTAACCTTGTGGTTGCTGAGTAACAAAGAGCAACATGCAAAGCGCTCGAATTCCCAGCCAAACAAATACCCAAAGGAGCATAAATGTTTCACTCCATTGTGAACGGGACAAATCCCTTTGTTAGTGACCACAAGGGCCCATTCACATCCTGTGCATGTACCCCACAAGCTCTGGTATCTGCCACACTCCTCAGTGGCCCCCAGGCTCTGTATCTTAGTGCACTACTGGTGACATTATTAGCCGCTTGAAGGCAAAGTATCACTCCAGCCCTCATTTCACTTATATTTTTATAGGTTACTATAATTCAGTTTTATTGTAAAGAATTCCTAACACTGACCCACTGGGCATCGGATGCCAACAAAGTGCCCTTTTCTGGTTGTTTCCCCAACCTGGCACATGTGATTTGCACACACTTTCTTTGCAATACTCTGACACATCCCCTTTCATTGAGAAAACTGTAGCTTTTAATTCCAGATATCATTCCCTTCTCTATAAAGCACTGGTAGGAGCGAGATGGGGACAACCTACCTTTACACATTCTGTTCAAATGAATCATAAAGTGTCACAAGGAAATATGCTGAAGCAACACTGATCACTGGCAGTTAAAGGGTTAAGGAATTATACAGTCAGTCATAATGACCTATTACACACTACACCTGTGCCCGGAGCCTTTTTATAAAAGGAAGGGGTACAAGTGTCTTACTGTATTGATTTCAGTAGCACTACAAATTTACACAGCTCTTTACAAAGCATAGGCAGAGTTCCAATGAGGTTCCTGTCCTAAATAGAGGAGACAGACAGGAACAAATTAAGCAGGGGACTCCTGAGAAATAATCATAATGATGTGTGGATGGGCCCAAATGGAGATCATCCGGCTGAAAAATTGGGCACCAGTTTAGATATGGGTTGGGTCTAGGTTATCACTGCCCAGGTTGAGAAGGCAGGATATGGTTGGTGCCAGTCAGAAAATTTCCTATCCACACATCACTGCTGTGGCTGTAAGGTGATGATGCTGACAGGAAGGTTAAATGAGGGTTGATTACAAGAGGCTTATTTTGGGTGGGTATGTATGAATTTACTGTATATATATAGTGAATAACCCCCTCTTGTAAAATATAAGGATAGTATAAGTTACAGATAAGTTCCATGACCATATAAAAACACGAGCCAGAAGGCCGAGGGTTTTTATACAGGTCATGGAACTCCAAGGTGACTTCTAATATCTTATACAAGATATTTATATATTTTAAATATAAACACATACACCTCGGAGTTACTTGAGCTATATAAAAGCACTTGGCTGTGGCCTTGTGCTCCTCTATGGTCAAATAACTCCTTGGTGCTATAATAGGGGGTACATTATCCACTATATAAAGTGCTACATGATTATGCAGCACTGTACAATTATACAGAGTAGAAAAGTAAACATAGTGAGGGCAAGCATAATAATAAATAATAAAAACGTAACAAAGCATAGCAATAAATAAATAAATATAAATATACAGATATTTAAGTGTTGTGTGCTAAAAGATACAATAGGAAAGAGGTTCCTGCCCTGTAGAGCTTACAGTCTAAAGGGGGTGGATACACAGACACAAATTGAAGGGAAAGGGGTACAGAGATTTGGGCTTTAGCGCCAAGACTAGATCAGACAAGATATGTTCTACTGCTTCAAAAGGTAGTATCTGGCTTTCTCTTTAAAAAGATTAATTGAGCATTCCCCAGAGAGGAATTCAGGGTAGATTTCATGTAAAAAGGTTGAGAGAGAGATGGCAGTGGGTGTGGATGGTGTAAAAAGACAGTGGCTCTGTGCAGAGTGGAGGAGAAGGCCAGGAAGGCACAGCGAGACAAGTGAAGTAATGAAGTGAGGAGCAGAGGAGAGAAGGGCTTTGAATGTTAGCAGAAGGATTTTGTATGCAAGCAATGCAGCCATGATAGGAATTTTACCAGGGAATAAACAGATTCCTTCTTAGTAGTTAGAATGAGGATTCTAGCAGCAGAGTTTAAAATGTATTGCAGGGGAGAGTTTTATGTAGAGGAAGGTTATATGGTCTGTGTGGTTTATGTGCGGATGGGTTAAAAGTCGTTTATATAGGGATAGGATACAAAAGGATTATGTATTAAAGGGTTACGAGTAGTTTATGTAGGGAAGAATTCCAAGTAATTATGAAAGGAGGGACACAGGAGTAGCTTATGTCAGGTAAGTTCACATGATTTGACCAAAGTCCCAGGGGTATACAGATTCTACTGCTTTGTGTTCTTTTTAGCACCTAAATGTCTCCCCCTGGTTCAAGTTGAATATCTTTTAACTTAGCATTAAATGGGTTTCAAAAGGGCAAAGATTGTTTAACTGGATACACCCACATTTATACAGTGTATGACAGAGGTTTCCACACTGCGGACTGGACTGCTCGAGTTGCCTAGTGCAATGGATTGGGGGGTAGTTAGCGTGAGACGTGATGCAGTTACCTATGTGTTAAGTTAGATAAAGCATAAAGCTCATTCAATAGTAAGACTAAAGTGACCACTTAATTTACATTTTCCTGAAACCATCACTGGTTGACTGATTTTGCTTTCTTGCATTTGTAACACTGTTCTGTGATAACCCCCCCCCATCACACAAAAGAGGCCTGATCCCAAAAAGTAAGGAAATAGCGGTGTATGCAGTGACATTCCAGTATATTACCTCTGTTTTCTCTGATAGACAGCACAATAGAAGGGAAGTGAGACTGCTCACTGGGGTTCAGTATGTACACCCCACCTCTGCACTGGAGCACTTCCGGACTAATAAGCAAGAATAGCAGGAAATAATCACTTATCTAAAGGAAAGTGGGATCATCACTATGGACAGTGTCATGGAAACTCTTGGTTGGCTAGTATACTGAATCCAACCATAGGGAGGCTACAGTGTTTGCTGGCTATTAACTTGAATCCAAACCCGCATGGAGGCTACTGTGTTAATGCTCTATCTTTTAGGCTGGTGTTGCTCTATCTTACTTTAACCTAACAAGGTTCAAAGGGACAAATAGGTTTTGTTTTAGTCAGTTTGAGATGAAGATGGACTATGAGGGATTTGATCATGGATTGTGAGAGTCGTGATGGTGGATACTGGGAGACATGATGGTGGATTGTTAAAGAGATGATGGTTGCTTGTGAGAGACATGATGGTGGATAGTTGGCGACATGATGGTGGATTGTGAGAAACATGATTGTGGCTAGTGGACATGCTGGTGGCTAGCAGGCAATATAGTTGTAGGTAGTGGGTCATGGGTGACATGATGGTGGATAGTGGGTGACATGATGGTGGATAGTGGGAGACATGATGGTGAATTGTGAGAAACATGATGGAAGCTAGTGGAAACATGATAGTGGATTGTGAGAGACATCGCTAGCATTTCTTTCTTCCTATTGAAACTTCGTTAACATCGACACTTAAGTCAATTTAAATATGACGGTTACATACAGGTCATATATAAGTCTTTATTAGTGATGTTGGTGAAATTACAGTAAGTGCCCACTTATTATTAAAAATGCCCAAGGAAGCAAAATAAAGACAAAAGAGATCCTCTGTTTTCCTAGACATGAGCCCACCCTAAAACAAATGTGGCATGAGCTTCAAATGGTTAAAAAAAAAATAAAAAAAACCATATATTTAACAGTTACAACTTTTAAACAAAATCCCACAAAATATGTAAAAACACCAGCATTTTGTCTTTTTTATGACTTTTTTGGCTTATGGAATATGATGTCACTGACATAATATTGTTGAGGATGGAGCTTCATCTTATCAATTCGCCAGGTATAAACTGACTCTGGCAAAATGGGTAACATAGTTGATAATAAGGGTCATGATGATGCATAGTGAGCGACATAATGACTGATAGTGGGCATTGGACAGATCAGTGGCCGAGAGTCTCAGATAACTACAGGGGCTAATGCTACTGGGTGTCCATCACATCACATCAGACACAACAGAGGGATAGAGCCTCCAACAAAGAACTATTTTTATGATGTAGTGCCACCTGCTGTAGAAAACCTAGACTGCAATACTCCATTTAATAGTTTGGGCAAAGACAAATCTAACAGTGAGACACATTGGCCAATCATGAATTAAAATAAGCATTATTCCCCACAATGCGTTATAGCGTAAGGGATACAAATGCAAGACATAACAATCAGACATACATACAACCATTTAGAATAGATGCACAGTTACAACTGCATCATGTTGGAGACAATAGGGGAAGGGTTACAGCCTAAGAGACATAAAGAAAATTCAATAGAAGAGATGCAATTTCCCTGCAGTCACTGCAGCCTTGAAACCTGCATAGAGCACACGTGTCCCTGATTTATTGGAGGATTTGAGATATCATAAAACTATACCAGCATAGGTATCCCCCCTATACTAAGCACAATGAAGCAGGAACAGCCATGTCCTTTGCAATGAGAGACATTTTTGGGTGACGAGAGCTCTCAGGTCAACACAAATTAATATTTATTTACCCCCAAAAACCCTCCCTTGATACCTGGTAATAGTATGGTGTATATTGCGTCTCATAATGTAGGGGTGCGGTGCTTGTAACCCCAAGTATCCCTTTCACAAGCTCATCGCAGCCTGAAAATAACAAGTTCAAGTTGGTTACAGTCAATATATAGTACAGGTATGGGATCCCTTATCTGAAAACCCATTATACAAAGAGCTCTGAATTACAGCTAGGCATCTCCCATGGAGTTTGGTTGCCTAAATAAGTCTAATTTTTTAAAAACAGATATTATTTTTTACTACAAGGATAATGAAACAGAAGCTTGTATTGACTAAGCAGCGTGGGACAAATTTAAGGTATGATTCAAAGTACAGAAAGATACCATATCCAGAAAACCCCAGCTCCCAGCATTACAGATAATGAATTCTATACCTCTATATTACATGGGGGGTAAGGTTATATTTGAGGACTTTTTTATTAGACTGTTTCTCTGTCCCTCCCACAATATTTGTAAATGTGAAACTGGGAACACAAAAAACAGAAAACCTGTGGAGTGGGAAATAGGGGGACCCAGTTATGTGTAATGTGCTGCACCTCAATAGAACTCATTCATGGTTATTTTGTTATAAATCTTTGGGAGAGGGGGTTTTTCCTTGCAGTCCCCACTTCCTGTCTGTCAGTCGTGCAAAGTAGCAGTGGGTGAGTGCAGCACTTTTCTGTATGGGATTATATCTGAGCAGTGTGCACTACTTTCAGTTAATTTAGGATTAATCTCCCAGTGTACATAATAAATCAGACCAAAGTAATCTAGATGCATACCTTTTATTGCTAGAACTCCATGGCAGAAATCCTTAAAGCTGATTCGTCCCTGGGCATTTGCGTCCAAGCGTTTAGCCAGTTTCTCCACCTAGGAACAGATAATCAGTGTTACTATCCAAAAGCGTGGGCAATACATTTTATTATAGTCTTTCGCATTGTGGGGCTAGTTAGGGTATGTTTTTGAGGTTTGATCTTATTTGTGTTCTGGGTACCCCTGGAACTATAGCAGGATGTCTGTTACCCCAATGTTTCTATATATCTGTAAGCTTGTTATGAGCTAAGGGGCCCAGCCTGAAGGCCAGTAAGGGTGAGATTTGGGGTAAGCACTTAATTATAACCTGTGTACCCCTGAAACTGTAGCAGATTTTGCAAGTGAAATCAGAAGACAGCTATGCATACATTGCAGAAGCTTCCTGTTAGGGTATTCACTCCTTTGATCACTCCCATTTTAGCCATGCCCATTTGAAGTTACAACTTTACAACAGATATGAATAAGTTAACCCCTATTGCCATGAGAAAAGGACAGGAAATACATAGTAACATAGTAAGTTAGGTTGAAAAAAGACACGTCCATCAAGTTCAACCTTTTAACTTTTTTTAACCTGCCTAACTGCCAGTTGATCCAGAGGAAGGCAAAAAAAAACCCATCTGAAGCCTCTCCAGGAAATTCCTTCCTGACTCCAAAATGGCAATCGGACTAGTCCCTGGATCAACTTATACTTTGAGCTATCTTCCATAACCCTGTATTCGCTCACTTGCTAAAAAGCTATCCAACCCCTTCTTAAAGCTATCTAATGTATCAGCCTGTACCACTGATTCAGGGAGAGAATTCCACATCTTCACAGCTCTCACTGTAAAAAACCCCTTTCGAATATTTAGGCAGAACCTCTTTTCTTCTAAATGGAATGGGTGACCTTGTGTCAGCTGGAAAGACCTACTGGTAAATAAAGCATTAGAGAGATTATTATATGATCCCCTTATATATTTATACATAGTCATCATATCACCCCTTAAGTGCCTCTTCTCCAGCGTGAACATCTCCAATTTGGCCAGTCTTTCTTCATAGCTAAGATTTTCCATACCTTTTACCAGCCCTTCTCTGTACCTTCTCTAATACAATAATGCCCTGTTTGAGTGATGGAGACCAAAGCTGTAGAGCATATTCTAGATGGGGCCTTACAAGTGCTCTATACAGTGGAAGAATGACCGCTTCCTGCCATGAATCAATGCCCCTTTTAATACAGCTCAAGACCTTATTTGCCTTTGATGCTGCTGACATTGCTGGCATTGCTTGCTACAGCCAAGTTTATCATCTACAAGGACTCTAAGGTCCTTTTCCATAATGGATTTGCCTAGTGCAGTCCCATTAAGGGTATAAGTGGCTTGGATATTTTTACATCCCAGGTGCACGACTTTACATTTATCAACATTGAATCTCATTTGCCACTTAGCTGCCCAGATTGCCAGTTTGTCAAGATCCTGTTGCAAGGATGCCACATCCTGGATGGAATCAATTGGGCTGGATAGTTTTGTGTCATCTGCAAACACTGATACATTACTTACAATACCCCCCCCTACGTCATTAATAAACAAGTTAAAAAAAAGTGGACCCAATACCGAGCCCTGAGAGACCCCACTAAGAAACTTACTCCGAGTAGAGAATGTACCATTAACAACCACCCTCTGTACCCGACCCTGTAGCCAGTTTCTTATCCATGTACAAACGACTTCATTAAGCCCAACAGACCTTAGTGGGGCACGGTATCAAATGCTTTGGCAAAATTCAATTAGATCACATCTACTGTCCCCCCCCTGTCCCGCATCCTATTAACCTCATCATGATACCCGTAAAAAATCTTCCTCTAGCCTACCATCTTAACTGTACTAAAGAATCTCCCCCTACCAGGGGAAGCCTTGCCCACTCCCATACAGTTCCTTTCACATGGCAGTAGGCAGTTAATGAGATAAACATAACACCACAAGGGAGGGGCAACTACTGCAAAAGTAATACTCCTTGAAAGACAGAACTTCGAAGATTACATACGGCTTTAGAATACACATACATTTTATAATGACAGATACAAGTCAACATGGACAACAACACCACTGCCTGGCAGATTTCTTTTTAAGAAAGAAGAGCCTAGGATACTGCAGTAGCGGTTGTCAGGTGTACTTTAGTATTTAGGGGTACTTCAGTTGCCTGATGAACTTAGACTTCCTGAGTTTACTATTATATCCAACTTGGGACATGCTAGAAGACTGAGGCCCACACTTTACTGCAGGTGGAATCATCAGCAGGGAGTTGGTTCTCCTTAACGACTGTACTCTGTTGAAGTAAATCTTATATATGGCTTATG
The DNA here is from genome assembly GCF_017654675.1 of Xenopus laevis. Taxonomy (NCBI): domain Eukaryota; kingdom Metazoa; phylum Chordata; class Amphibia; order Anura; family Pipidae; genus Xenopus; species Xenopus laevis. The sequence goes on from NC_054387.1 coordinate 54,988,259, forward strand.
TCATATAGCTGCATTCACAGGGTGCCACATTTCTTCCTCTTGAGACTTAGACCTGACAACATATAGGTAAGATGATAACCTGGCTATGATAAAAATTGTAGATGACTTTGATAAGAAAGGAATCTGGTGTCATCAAATTCACATCATCAGGATAGAAATTCAGATTTCCAGTATCAGAGGGCACGTATCTCAATGACTCTCCTTGCCAAAGTAATGACTATTAAAAAAAAAACATTTTAAGAGTTAGAAACCTGAGAAAAACTTCAGTACTCTGAGAAATAAAGAGAATGATCCCACTGATATCCTTTGCTTCGGGAGAAAGGCCTGATTCTTTTCAGGGATTTCAAGAACCTCTTCACAAAAGGTTTTTGGGCCCATTGGATTTCAGAGAAATGTGAAATAGATGAATGGATGAACTGAGGTTGAATTCAAATCCTGAATGGAGAAATTCAATAATATCAACTCAGAGATTTGATAGATAGGGATTGACCAAGAAGAAAATATTTACTAGGCTTTGAAGTACTTTTGGAATGTTGAAAACTTCTTAACTTCCAGCAAAGTGTTAATGGGTTTGTCTGATAGCCCTTCAATCACCAGGCTGTCAAGGCCCATCGGCTGGGCAAGGAAAGGTTAGTTGCTCAGTGGTGAGCAGGTTTGGAACAGTGGGCAATCTTGGAGAGCAATCAGAGTCAGACTTGGCCAGTGGCACACCGGGAAAAAATCCGGTGGGCCCCGACCCTTGAGGGACCCACCGACCCAGGCTACTAGATGATACCTGCCTTGCTCTTAACCTCCTAATCCTGGCAACACTAAGCGAAGGGTGACGTATCGGGGTTGCGGAAGCCCGGTGCTAAGGGTGATCCTTTGAACACAAAAAAAGTAGAGGAAACCAAACCCTCTTTGGCCACCAGGGGACAATGGGAACGACTTGGTCTTCTCTAAACTCTTAGGTTGCAAGGGATGAAGCTATAGGAGAAAAAATGTAAGCTAATGGGAAGACCCATTAAAAGTATCCACCTGATTTGCTTGATGATCTGGTGTCCAGGAACAATACACATCTTTCTGTTGCTCCTAGAGGTCATCAGACCTGAAGACCGCCCACTTCTTTCTGGATATCAAAGAATACTTGCTGATTTAGTTACCATAAGCAGAAGAAACCTGCTTAGCCTGTCGGCTAGTATATTGTTCTTCACTGGGATAAATTCCTTGAGATTGTTTTCCCCCCAATCTAACATCCTTGGTGCTGTCACCAGGCCCAAAACCAGAGCCCTGTATTGAATGCGTCCTCCCAGAATATGAAATCTTGTGAATCTCTTATGGATCTGGCTTCACATCTTTCAATTTGACTTTCCCTAACTAGTCCCCTGAGCTCAGAATTTGATCTATGGACTTAAGTGTCTCCATCTTGAACACACTTACATGAAGTCACTGGTTTAACTGTTGTAAACTTAAAATCTCTCTGAATTCTCTGCTATGTTTTTTTCTGAGAAAGATAGCAGAAGAAACTCCTGAGCATTTTTCCTTTTGGTGAACTGTCATAATTTGTTTTGATATCAGATATTGAATGATTTCTAATAAGGCTTCTACCATTATGGTGTTCTTGGACTGACTGGTTACATGAAAACTTGAGGAAGATTGCTTATAAATTCAAGATGATAACCTTGAGACACTATTTAGTGCCCAAACTTCTGAAACTTGCTGAGTCTACTTTGATTCAAAGAGGGGTAACCTGCTTTCTAGTGGAGTCAGAGGCATGATCTTGTCCGGGTTCTGGTCCTTTCTGGTTTGAAAGCACTGTGTTTTGGATCTCCAGGTTTGCCTGTGTGTGTCTCATGGCTTTAATTAAAGGCTCAACTAAATCATGATTGAAGTCAGAATCCTCTATGGCATCCTCTGTCTCTTTAGTGACCTCACTCTAAGAACTATCTGGATTAAGAACTCTTGGACTGCCTCTGGGAGTCCTGCAAACTAGAGAAGAAAGTTTGATATTTTAAAAGATTTCTGGACATTGTATATCGAACCAATTTGATGAAGCTGTACCACGGTCTTCTTTCAGGCACTTCTTGCACACACATTTGTTCAGGTAGAGCCAATTCACCAAAAGACACACACTCTCACCTAGCTGATTTGCGTTCATGTGAATATTTCTCATATTTATTAACTATTAAGATAAGGAAAACTGTCAGTACTAAAAACATCCTCCCGTGATGCACTCCCAGAAGATTGCTTGTAACAGGCAGCCTGTGAAAAAAACACCTATAAAAAAAATAGAGTCCCCTGGTACGTGGAGGGGTGCTCCTCTGGTACGTTGTGGGAGCCTGGCAGGAAAAGATGGTAGGCTGGATGAACCAGATGTTTTCTTATTGGGTAACAGAAGTCTTCTTATTGTCCCTTTCTCATAGTAGGAGATGTTGACCCACTTGATGCCCACTGCCATGCAATAGTAAAAGGGAGTGTATTGTCCCAGAACACATAGCAGGATACTTGCAGTGCCAGCTGTGCTTATTAGATGTGCTAGTTAAAGAAAAGGCTAGATAGGAAATGCTGGGTAGACATGACTGTATTCAGCATGATTATAAATGGCTGACATTGCGGCCAAAGATAACGCATATGTCCCTGATGCCAGTATGTTCCCAATACATGTGCCCATTGGTGGCTGGGCAAGGTGTTATAAGAAAGCAGGGGAAGAGGGACTCAGTGCAGAGACCACCAAGATAAGGACAGTTTGTGCTGTATGCCTAAAGCTGGCCATAGACGCAAAGATCTCATTGTACAAATCAAGGATTCGTATGATTTTCGGACCGTGTGTGGAGAGTCCCGACATTTTTCGTCCGGCGGAGATCGGTTGTTTGGTCGATCGGACAGGTTAGAAAATTTCTGTCGGCTGCAGGTAATATCTCTGTATGTATTGCCGATCGTACGATTTTCAGAGGGAGACTGTCACTAGCTTTGTCAGACATAACTTTCGTACGATTGCTGTCAGGGGCAGAACATTATTTGGTCGGAATGGTTAGTGGCAGGTAGGGAGATGGGAAAGTCCGATCGTACATTGATTCGTACGATCGGATCTTTGCGTCTGTGGCCCGCTTAAGGCTCACATCTGACATAGTTTTAACCCAAATGTTTGCCATTTATAACATTGCTGACCATGTACAGCTGGGAAACCTCCATCCTATAGACAAAGCGAGGAGCACACCTACACACCTAACTCACGGCTAATGCCCAGGCTCTGAACCCAGGCCTTCAACGCAACACAGTCAATCAGTAAAGGCAATGGGGAAATACTTATAGGACTTAAGTAAACATTTAAAATAAGTGAATGTAAAAACTGATGAGAATGCTACTCTATGCACTTTTGCAATTTTCATTCATTTTTTTAAAATTCCAAGATATTAAGTAATATACAGTATGCACTGTTTATATGAATTCATTTTCTTACAACAGTATCACCAACTGGTCAGTTTCCAACCATTCTGACCACCAAGTAGTCAAGGAAGTTATCAGGAGAAAGAAAGAGGGCAGTTCTGATGTTTTTCTGGTTAGGAAAAAAAATTTCTCACATTTTATCCTTTATATAAAACACTTGTTACAGGCCCCTCCGACTTACCCATCATTCAATCTATATGTTGAATATATGTTGAATTGGCCAGGGTAAAGTAATATTTGTTAGACAGGGAGCTAACTTATACAAATACATACATATATATATATATATATATATATATATATATACTGTATATATATATATATATATATATATATATATATATACTATATATATACTATACATTGATAGTACAACAGATACAGAATGACAGGCAGGGGGACAGACAGACAGAAAGCTAACCATACACTCATAGAAGGACAGGCAGAGGGACAAACAGACAGATAGCCAACTGTACACTGATATCTAGATAAAGAATGACAGGCAGGTATTCATACAACGATAGCACACCAGATACTGTACAGTGACAGGCAGAGGAACAAACAGACAGACAACTTACCATATACAAATAGCAGGACAGATAAAGACAGGATGAGGGACTGACAGACATCTAACCATACACTGATAGCAGGACAGATACAGACAGGAAGAGGGACAGATAGGCAGATAACCATACACTAATATATAGATACAGAATGATAGCCAGAGGGACAGATAGACAGCTAACCATAAACTAATAGTAGGACACATACAGACGGGCAGAGGGACAAACAGAACAACTAACCATACACTGGTTGCCAGACAGTTACAGAGATGCAGAGGGACAGAGACAAATGGCTACCCATACACTAATATATTGATACAGACTTACAGGCAGTGAGAGAGACAGACGGATAGCTAACAGATATCAGATAACTGGTTTGTAGGTAAAGGGTATAGCATAGCAGATACACAGATAGTGTTCTATAATAATAGGAGCAATCTCAGGTCCTGTCATGTCAAGTTGATTGAGGTCTACCCCATCTTCTGCCCAGAGGACGATTAGCTATGATGGTGAGGACAGAGATTGGGATTCCACCCTGTTGCTCCACATACTCATAGTCCAGGAATAGAAACCTCTCACCTCATCTCCTTGAGCAAACTGTAAGCCCACAGCTATGAAATGCTCCACCTTGATAAATCCATCCGCATCCTCATCGCACACATCAAACACCTGCTTGAGCCTGTGCAGGAAGAGCACCAAGTGCGCCTGGTCCCCTGGAGAGCAGCCACCCCTCTCCATCAGGGACACTAAGTGGCTTTCCCCCAGCACATCTGCCTGCCTTCAGCCGCCATCAGCAGCTCCCCTTATTGTACAGTGTATGACATCAGGAGCAGGAGGGAGGCAGCCAGGGGGAGGGGAGCACAGTGAGCTAGAGGGACAGAGACAGAGAAATGGGGAAACAGCAAGGGAGAAATAGGGAATCAGTAAGAGAATTAGAGAATCATAGTGAGTTGTAGGGCAAGAGAAAAACATAGGGAATTGGTAAGAGAATCAGGAACAAGGAGGGTAAGAGAGGGAAGAGGAAGACAATAATAAAGCAGAGAGTACATCAAAGGGAGCTGAAGAGAGAGAATCACTGGCAGCAGGATGGAGCGATGGGGAGTCAGGGAGTGGGTAAGATAGGGAATAAGATTGGGACAAATGGGGGTTCAGAGTGAGAATCAAACAGAGAATCATTGGCAGCTTGATCAGGAGAAAATGATAAATGGGGAGTCCAAGATAATCATAGAGAGATGGAGAGAGAAAAAGAAATAGGAAATCTGAGATACAGGGAGCTAAATGGAGGGGTGGAAAATTAGAGAGAAAATCATAGAGCAATGGAAAGAGAGGGAAATGGATATTCTGATATAATTAAATTAGGCTTGATTTGGAGAGAGTGAAAACATTTAAATGGGCAGTAACAGAGAGGGGGGGGGGTAAATAAAGAGGAAATGGAGGCAACACAAAACACAATGATTATACCTTAAACTTAAGATACCACACCAAACCCTAAAGGGGAATGCCAGACCACCATTGACTACTCTATTGCTGTTCGACATTAGACTTAATATCCCCACAGTGTAATGAATAAATAAATCTAGAATTAACTGCAACGTTCAGTTAAAACCATAACACTTCTTTTCACATCAATGGTTCTAAAATGTAGTTCTCAAAAATATATATCATTGAGACTATCAACCAGTCATATGGTTTGAAAAATATGATGGGCCAGATACTTATTAGTGGTGAATTAAATGGTCTTTCCTCTGAAGTGGGGAAGTTGTTTTTTTTTTCATTTTAGAACCATTGATGTTATGGTTTTAACTGATGGTTTGTGGATTGTGGTTAAAGGAGAACCAAACCCTTGCTACTAAAATCCCCTACTTTACATAGACCCCCCATCCCTGCTCCCACTCAACATAGGTGGTACCTTTGCTAAATGCCCCTAACTCTTTACTTACCCCTCTGTACAGATTCTGTCCAGCGGAGTTCATGGGTGCCATCTTCTTCTGTAATCTTTGGGAATAGAGCGGCATATCACGATTCCGCGACAATTGCGCATGCACCGAATGTCACGGAAATTGCCAAAGTGCCGGAAGATGACCCAAAGATTACCGACGAGGCTGAAGATGGTACCTGTGAATGCCGCTGGACAGCATCTGCACCGAGGGGTAAGTAAAGAGGGGCATTTAGCAAAGGTACCACCTAGGCTGGGGGGGGGGAGCAGGGAGAGGGGTCTATGTAGGGTAGGGGGTAGGGGATTTTAGTAGCAAGGGTTTGTTTATGCAATGATATCAGTGTTGTCCATCCAGCCCGCAACCCCCAATTGTGTGGCCCCCCACATGAAAATCTGCCTGCTGTGACTGCTTACCTTTGTGTAAATTTTCAATGGCATCAATACTAAAATTAACCTCAAATTCAGACTGTAATCCTCTGTATTGTTCACTCATATAATCCCCCTGCATTGTTCAAACCTATTGTTCACATCCTAAAGCCCTGTACTGTTCACACCTTAGACGCAGACTGAAAGTGTCCACATTGTTCACCTGTTCACACCTCACACAAACTGTTGGAGAGGCCCCAGCATTGTGTCACTGTGTGTAGCACATTATGAACTGTTCATTTTAGAGTGATCCTGATAGGTTTCCCTGTTTCCTGCTATATTATGCCTTACCTATGCTCTGTGTGTGTGTGTGTGTGTGTGTGCGCGCGCCATACTCTGCTTGCCCTATGCTCCCTGTGTGTGCCATTCGCTGCCTGCCCTATGCTCCATCTGTATGCCATACTCTGCCTGCCCTATGCTCTATGTATGTGTGTACAATACACATACTATGTTCTATGTATGTGTGTACAATACTCTGCCTGCCCTAGGCATCCTCTGTGTATCATACTCTGCCTGCCCTATGCTCTGTGTATGTGTGTGCCATACTCTGCCTGCCCTATGCTCCCTGTGTGCCATACTCTGCCTGCCCTACACTACCTGTGACATAAGCCTGGGAGGGTTTGTTCTGGGGGTTCATTAGCATTTGAAGATTATTGTTAGGGATCCCTAAGGTGTTTAATCATGTGCTGGGGGTTTGCTGTATTATCCAGAGGGGAGGAGGAGGCATATGGATTTAAGGATATGTTTAATATGACTTACATTTTTCACATATGAGTGATATCCCTGCAGTGATTTTGGTGTGCTACCGCCATTAATGTGGATTTGGTTCTTGCGGTAACATGGGTGTGGTTTACACAGGGTGTGGTTTAAAGGGGGAGTGATCAACACTGACTTCCATTATTGGCCCTCCACCACGTGGCCATAAAAATGACGGCCCTAGTACCACAGAAGTTGGACAGCACTGCATTACACAGTATGGAAATTAAGTCTAAAAGTCTAAAGCCTAGAATAAGAAATGGAAACACAGTGAGGAATACAGGAGTACAGAGAAGAAATGGGAAGCAGAGTGAGGAACTGAGATGAAATGAGAAGCAGATTTAGGAACAATGAAGCACACAGAGGAAATGGGAAGTAACATAAGGAACAAAGGAGCACAGGGAGGAAATGAGAAGAGTGAGTAAAGAGGAGCATAGTAAACAGAGCAGAGTGAGGAACAATGGGGCACAGAGGGGAAATGGGAAGCAGAGTGAAAACAGGGGAGCACAGGGAGGAAATAGGAACAAGTGTGAGGAACAAGGGAGCACACAGAGAAAATGGGAAGCAGAATTAGAAACAAGAAAGCACAAAGGGGACATGGGAAACAGCATGAAGAACAAGGGGGCACACAAAGAAAATGGGAGGCTGAGTGAGGAACAAGGGGAGCACTGAGAGAAAATGGAAGCAGAGTGAGGAATAAGGGAGCATGAAAAGTGGCAAGAGCTGGGTGAGAAACAAGAACGCAGACACAATGGGGGGAGTTCACAAAAGTGGTGAAAGCATTTTTTGGAGTAAATGCTGTGTTAAAAACAGCTGTAAATACAATCTCCATATTCACAAACAAAAATCTGCCAAAATAACGATTCAGTCACCACATTTCATTTTTTGGTTAAAGAAAGCCAGAAAAATTGTTCGGAAAACAAAGTGCTCCGAGTGCCATCCCGCCTGCGATTTTCATTCTAGCTGGTTGGAAGGCAGTTCTGGGAGATTAGTCGCCCTGAAGAAGAGGAGATTTATCACCGGGCGCACCAATAATAATAATGTACTAAACTAATTTTCGCACGATATTCGGTGCATGTATAGTGGTAGACAAGCCGACCGATATCAGCAGAAGATTTGGATATCAGTTAGCTCACTGATCGGACGCCTTTGAAGACACCCAAACATCGGCCATTGTTAGTGCTGAATCATCAGATACAGGTAGAATTCTATTGTTTCTATATCGGACGAATCAGCTCTATATGTGTGTATTGGAAAGAACAATCTTTCCTGGAAAGAAATTTTCCAGGAAAGATTGTAATGTCTATGTAGGGTTGCCACTTGTCTGGATTTCACCCGGACAGCCTGGTTTTTGGAAGGGCTGCCGGGTGAAATTTCCTAATTAGGAAATCTGGACATGACATTGAAGTGAATGACATGGCGAGCAGCCAATCGATGATCGCCACGTCACCGTCCCACCCCCGACATCACCTGCCGTGATCACTGATTTCATATAGCAAATGATTTCAGCCCAACAAAAAGCTACATTATTAAGACGGCCATGGAACCTAAGAGCATGAGCATCTACTGTATAACAGTTAGTACAGGTACTGGATCTATTATCTGCAATGTGACCTGAGGCGTTTCTGTAATTTGGATCGCCATACCTTAAGTCCACCTTAAAACATTTAAACATTAAATAATCCCAACAGGACTGTTTTGCCTCCAATATGGATTCATGCAGCGAAGTCATCTTCGAGTACAAGATATTGTTTTATTATAGATCAAAATCAAATAGAAAAAGGTCACCAAGTTAACTCACAGAGTATGGGAGGAGGTTCAGGAGCACTGCACTGCTGGTAGCCTATGATTACGTATCTGCTGTGATACAAAACACCCAAGGCCTTAATAGAACCAAATAAATATACTTGATTTTTATGATGTCTGTGTGGCAGAATGGTCTTGTGAGTGCCTGCTCAACTACATTACGATTGATTTATTATAACAGAGAAAAGGTTGAAAAAAATTAATTATTTTCTAAACATTGACCCTAAACTAAAAAAATATTTGCAAAACCTATAAGAAAAAAAGCAACATTGCATGCGAGTGTGAGAGATACTCACAGTTTGATATCTTTGCTTAAGCAGCAACTTCTGAAGACATTTCCAGATATATTGGGGGAGGTTGGATTTATACCAGAAATAATTTAAAATCAGTAATTACAGTATGTGGAGCATGCCACTATCACCTCAGTAGGGATGGGGTTGCTATGTGCAGATATACCTGTAACATTGGATTATGCTTCACTAACATCATTTGCAATGACAGATACACACAGGGGCGATCCTGGGGCTGCTGCCAGCTGAGGCAATAGCCCAAATGTTGTCCCAAATCTCCCGATCCGTGCATAAAACTTCATTGTCGGAGCAGGTCAAAAAGGGAGCAGCATCACTAATGCAAAGAGCACTATAGCACTCTCTGCACTAGCAGAGACAAATTTCCAGGTTAAAGATCAGAAAATTCAGCCCTTAAAGGAGAAGGAAAGGCTTCGTTCTCACCTTGCCTCATGGCAGGAGCAGCCCTGGATACAGGGGCTGTGTTCATAGGACTTGCCGTAATAACCAGGGAGAAATTGTAGGGCAATTTTTGGCTTAAGAAGTCTATTGACGTACATATTTTTCTGGCGACAGTTGCGTTCAGCTGCAATAGACACTAGCTGTGATGGGGAAATGTTAATGTAGCCACTGAAAAAAAATAAAAGCAACCAAGCTAGCCACTATACATAGGCACATTGCCCATATATAAGCCCACTTGATATGCCTGGACATGGGAGGTTGAGTGACTTGTCCAGGTCACAAGTAGCAGCTACTGGGAATTGAACCAAGGTCTCCCACATGGGCCCATGCAAGCGTCTGATAGCTCATCATTTAAGGGGAACTATTGCAAAAATTAAAAATTAATATAAGCTTCAGCATACTGAAATAAGAAGTTTTCTAAATATAATCATTCATTCTGTCTTAATGCTGGAGTTGGGTGTCAGATATTCATTGACAGTTAAATACAATATGGGGGAGTCATTTTGCCTAGAAGATGTATTAGAGCTCACTATTAAAATCCCAAGGCAACCTGGCCAGCAACTCCACCCCCTGCCCAATGTAACGATGCGTGCATGGAGGAGCGTGACGGAGAGTGCTGGTGGGGGAACAAGGGTCCAGGCCAGGGGTAGGCGAAAGAAGAGGTACGTGCTTGGCACCCCCATTTTGTTGAGCACATGCCTCTTCTGCCTCCTCCCCTAGTTCCATGGCTCAATGTAACTCTCACCCCTGTATCAGCTCTGCATTGTTTCCTCACCCATCATACTCCAATGAACACAAGGATGGAACCACATTAAGTCAGCCCAGGAATTCTTGAAGCCAATTCCATTTGGGCCAATGGCAGCCTGATGCAACAGTTATACATCTACCATGGTTGTTGGTTACCTTCCCTCCAGCACAATCACTTGCAATACAGAGACGCAGCAGCAAGCAAAAGAAGAGAGATTGAGACCAATTCACATTTGCCAATAATATTTTGTTGGGAGTCCCCCCCATCCAGCACAAGGGAACAGGCAGCACAGCAAACATATTGCCTGCAATACTAGACAATTTTACGATACAGACAGACAGAAGTGCATTGTAGGACATGGCACTGCCAACCAGAAAACCTTTGAAATACAATCAAGATTTAAGTGCAAAGGAGAATGAGAAGTGTACTGATCCCTTAGCTAAACATTCACAAGTGAAATGGGCTCAAGGCACGGAAGCAACGTCACTGTCGGGAACAGAACTTGAATTTTGGAGACAAGGGAGTCGCCACCTGTCCTTTCTCTGGGCCTTTGATTTCCTGCTCTGGCCCCCTCACATGCCCATTCCAGTTTATGGGCTTTCCTGCTTGGTAATCATTCGCAGCATTTTCAGTGCCGTTACACCCTGGTCAGACGGGACCTGTGCAATGAATAAAATAACAACATATAAATCTCTCATTGCTAATGGAGCCACTTACGATTCATCTGTACAGCAGAGCTAGGCAAGTCAGTCACTTCAGCGACAATGCACTTCCTAGTGCTTTCACTCACATTTACAGGTCATTCAAACCCGCAACACTCACGTCATTCATACACAGTCACACACACATTTAACGGGTCATTCATAAACAGTCATTACGCAGTGACTTGGTCCACACACAGATGTCAGAGATTCACACACTTACCTGTACTTTATGAACACATACAGGTTTGCACACTGTCCCAAAGTTCTCTCGCACACATTAACAGGTGAGATTAGTTGTGTTTCCCAGGGTGACAGTTTACCACAGTACCATCATTTAGGAGTTCAGCTAGACTAAATACTGAAACTTAATTGACATCAGCTACAACTGTGGATTCCATGCATACACATGTGTTGTGCTTATGGTGTTCTGTGCCTTTAAGCCTAGAGAGAAGCTGGCAGGCTGATACCATGGGGGGGTGGAGGTAAACTAGTGCACCCACACTCTGGGACGTGCAGTACTTCAGTCTTCAGGAGAAATGAACAGGATGTCAGAATGTGGCTCCTGTGCCACGAGCTAAAAAGCCCGACCCATACATCACTACATGCCAGGCCTTTATGTCTGTACTAAGGAGAATACAAGGCACCTGTGAATCTCTGAACTTGTGAACCCACCAGCTCTCATTACCAACCATATAATCAGCCGCCCAAATGTTGTGAGCGAAGGTGCTATCACTGGCTGCCTGACTCTCCTACTATCCAGTCACATAATGCACTCATGCTGGGAATCAGGGGCAGATACCAGGAAACCTCCTACCATGTGACCAGCCTTTAGAATCCAGTAGAAGCTAAAGTTTTCATAGGCTTTATAGAAAGCTGCAGTCTCCAAAGATTCCTGGCCTTCTCTGAGCGCTGTCCACTTCAGAGCCTTGAACTGCTCTAATTTCTTCCACTTCAGTGTCTTGACCCAAGTCTCCTGCCCTGGAAAGAAGTAATTAAATCATAAATGTTAAGCAGCCATGACACTTACAGTACCTTTCAGCAGTTTTGTGTGCCCCAAAGTGTGTGGCACAGAAATTAGGATATACATGAGCATGTGGTTGCACTCACTGCCCAGAATGGGCAGACACATCCTGACTGGAGTAAGGTTGTTCTATGATAATCTAAATTACAGTCAGCCATCATAATAATTGGTCACTCACCTACAGTGTCCACTATAAGGTCTAGTTGCCCATTGTACACAGTGACATTGACATTGGCTTCTAGCAGCTCATCCACAATATCTACCACCGGCTTCATAAAATCACACGCCATGTTGAAAAAGACAGCAGAAGCCTGTCCTGGAAGAAAAACAGTTATGTTCCTTTAAAGGATTGATTTATAGAGAAAAATCAATGCAACAAAATAGCACTTTCCTCATTACCTAACAGAGACTAAGTACCCATACTCTGTATTCAACTCTGCTATTGCCGCCCCTCCTTTCTGCTGTGAAGGAGCAAAACACAGTGACATCTTATTACGGAACAGAGACAAGAGTCTCTATTTCAAGCAGTGGGTGGGACTAGAACACTCTGATGAAACCTTACAGGAAGAGGGTCAATGATTGTTTAACAGAAAAATAAAGAGAATTTAAAGCATAAGCCAGAGTAAAATTCATATTATTCACGTAGCCCTGTATGGGATTGCATGGAACAGCGGTACACAACATTAGCAATAACTAATAAGTTCCAATTTCTCACTCCTATATAATAGACTCATACCCTACAAACCTTGTTGCCTATTTAGAGTTAGAGTTAGGGTTAGAGTTAGGAGGCAAATCTGCAAACAGTGTTCAGAGCTGCTGTAGGATAACAAAAAAAACAACAGCAGTTCTTTGCAGATTTACTAGTGGCCAGGGTTTACAGATGATTTGTAACTCAAGAATAATGAAATGTTTCCACTACTCATTTCAGGGTCAAGCGGGAACCCCAGCCATTGAGTGAACGGAGAGCTTCTCTGGGTGACCAAGATCAGCTCAAAGAACTTGTGCCTGGTTTGTACCTACCTCCCCAAGTTACAGAATCAGGAATAATCCTCAGCTTCTTCCTAATGGGCCCATTCATGAGTGCACTGAGGGCATCATTTTGGAGTGGCAGCAGATGGCGCTGGTACAATTTGCCTAAAACAGGAAACACCATTTATTATTGCTCAGCTTAGAAATAAGTCTTCACTGCATGAGTAGGAGTGAGTAATTGCATTGGATAAGAGTAGAAGAGACAATGGCTCTCAGCCAGTGAATCAATTCCCTCCATCCCTCATTACAGCAGTTTTAAGTCTTACCAAGAAATGCCTTCCCAAATTCCGGGCTCCTCTGATCTGTTTTGCCAGCAAATGTCGAGTCTTTAGTTAAAATATTATAAAAATTTACTCCATCCGTGTTCTGGAATATACATACAACAATAATATTTCAGTCAGAATTATAGCTGTGAGGCAAAACCTCAACCCTTATTCTAATTCATCCTATTGTAAAATTCATTAAGCCAACTTTGGTAAACCCTAACCCAAGAATTTTTTGGTTCAAGTTCCCATTTGAGTTTGACCAGTGTATTAGGCCATAGCTCCTTAGTTCATAACAAGGTTACAGATATAGAGAAACATTGGAGTAACAGTCACCCTGCTATAGTCCCACGAGTCCTATATGCCCCTATCCCACCTCTTACAACTTTAGGCCCATAAGGTGGACAGCTTGGAGCGAATGCACTTAATTTAAGGTGCCAGGATTTAGGCCCAGACTGGCAATCTGTGGGTTCTGACAAATGCCAGACGGACTGCTGTAAATTGCCATGGACAGACACTATTTAGTGGGCTGGTGGGAGGCTGTTTGGGCCTCTGTGTACTTGACATGCCAGGGTCTATTTTGACTCCCAGTCCAGACCTGCCAGGATTAATTACACCAAATCTGGTTATTTAACCTTGATAGTTCTTATATAGCAAGCTAATTCTAAAGTGGACCTTATCCAATGTAGAGCTTCATTCATGAAATTATGTGGAACATTCACAGCCCTCTGGGACCCCCTCTTAGCAGTAGATGAGGCCAGTTGTTAGGGGGGCAGAAATAAAGAGAAAAAAGTTATAGGAGGAAAATATACCTGTTCTATGATATCCTCTGTTTGACTCCACAGGTCTGTGGCCATGTCATATTGCCCTCGGTTTAAGGCTTCTTGAACCTTATTAGCGGAACCCTGGACCTCTTGCAATCCTTTTTCATCCAGCAAGGACTAAAGGCAAAGAAACAGGTGAACACTTTACTACATTTACTGGGGCAAATCTTACTCAGCACATCCTTCTCAGTTTTGTTAATACCTTATAAAAAGATAAAAGTAAATTAGTACCGGTATGTTGAATGTTCTGGCTGGCAAAGACACTCCTACACTACACTGCCTACACTTTTAAAAAACTGGTCTATGGAAAACAACATAAACAAAGAGTTTTTTTTGTTTCCAATATGGTGTTTGATATGGCATGTGCTTTGTTCTCAATGATAAAAAAACCTGTGCTACAGTTCAGCTGCCTGCAGCTACATTACTGTCAGTATTGCAACTGTACCGTTTCCTTACAGAAATGAACATGTCATATCGTACTGACCCAGCATGTTACTTACAATACTGTAGAGATATGGACCCCAGGTTAGCACAGAGTCTGTAAAGAAAACAAATACGCTATCAGCAGAAATTACCAACAGACGACTAAGTAAGGTGCTGCTTATGGCACAGACATATGGCTGATGACTCTTCTGCCAGGTAAAATCAGCTGTTGCAGCCTACAATCCCTTACCTATAGGGGAAATCCAGGAATCACCTAGAGCCACACCTCCAAGCTTGCACTTTATGCTGCCCTCCTTTATTTCCTAAAATGGAAAAAGAAAATCTACTAAGAAGCCATACAATCTAAGAAGACAGAGGGATTCATTTATAAAAACCCTGGGCAAATTTGCACCTGGGCAGTAACCAATAGCAGCTAATAAGTTCTTAGCTTTTTTCAGCCAGCAGCAAGTTAAACACTAAAAGCAATTATCTGATTGGTTGTTATGGGATTCTGCCCAGGGGAAAATTTGCCCAGTGTTTATAAATAACCCCCACAGTGCCTAAACTCCAGGCACCTGATTCAAGTACAAATGGAAGAGCCGACATCTGTGTGTGCCACACTCATACAATTATATGCTGTACCGGCAATGGATTCTTTCTCTGCCCATAGGGGTAGAAGGCAGACGAGATATCAAAACCATTGTATGATAAACAAGATATGGGGTACAAGATCCTCAACCTGGAATTCAACAAGCTTACCTTATAGAGTGCCAAACCAATGGCGGCTGCCATTTTACCCCCATATGACTCTGAGAAAATGTAGAATGGTGTTTCCTAGAAGAAAATATCAGCCATTTTCATGATGTTACAATTTCAGAAACAGTAACTGAAGATATATATGTATATACACACAGAGACACAATAGGATGTGGTTACATCATAGTAGTAATGTGACATGAGCATGTGGAATTAAAAGTGGATAACAGAGAACGGAATATGAATAAGGATATCTGTCCTAAAAGTACTTGGATACCAAATGTGCAGTTTAAATTTTCAGTAGGGACGTGCCATGGTCATTGAATGCTGCCAGGTCCTTTAAAATGTCTAGGGTTTGCAAGGCTGGGGGGAGTCCCTTAGATACATTTGATGAGCGGCAAGAGAATGAGCCCTGTACCCAGTGTTCTATTTGGGATTGTAGTATCTGAAGAAAAGGAAATACTGTAAAAACGTTCTCAAAATGCATGTATAGCACGTCTAAGGAGAAAAAATTGCAGTTCGGAAAGTCATGCAGAGGATTGGGATCCTACCAAATGTTCTCTAATTCTAGTACAAAGACCAGCAGAGGATTGGAATCCCACCAGATGTTCCCTCTCCTCATGATAACAGTTTATGAGATCTGCAAAGGACTGGGGTCCCACAAGATGTTCCCTCACCTCATGCTAACAGTAATACAGAGACCAGCAGAGGATAAGGATCCCACCAGAGGTTTCCTCATCTCATGCTAACAGTATTAGAGTCTATTTCATGTGTTTCAGAGGCACATTGTTTATTTACCTGGTATTCTGGCTTTGAACCAAAGAATTGTTTCAGAAGAACCATCATGTCTGCAGCGACTGTGGAAACATCCTTAGCAAATGCCCCACTGTCAGTAGTATAGCTAAATCCAGTCCCCACTGGGTTGTCCACAAATAGTAAGTTAACTGCTTGTACCTGCAACACAGAACATATTCACCATTTTCCAGCAAGGCATCATTCCAACACTACGGTGAGTCATTCCATAGCCAGCTAAAATGCTTTTCCTGAACGAGCCAAGAAAATCTGTTGTCCCAGAGAATAAAGCACATATACAACTTAACTATCACTTTAAGAGACAAATAGAGAGAAGCAGTCACTTTGTCTGTAAGGGCTTCTGCCAGTTATCTCCATACACTCTTTTGTTATGCCACACTGCCTGGCCTGTCTTTCAGCTCATTTATTTCTTACAGAGTGTGGCTACAACAGCCTGTCTGGGCCAAGTTCTTACTGTACTGTCCTCTATGATAATTTGCATTGGTCACATCAAACCAATGTAACCCTCCCTTGCACACTTCCTCTTGGCACTTCATTCAGCTTAGATTTGCTCGTCAGGGGTGAGGCCTATTCCCACTCCTATTCCCACTATGGAACATGTCTGCCAGCGGCAGAAGTAAGTTGTTCTGACCACCTATTTATCACTGAGGTGCATAAAACAGGACATTCATTATAATGTTCTAATATGAATAGATGCGGTACAGATAGTACTTTTCTTACTGGTTTTGTCAATGGGCATGTCATGTCCAGAACATCACAGACCTCTACTGATCCACTTATGTCCAGTGAAAGGGTAACTGACCTATTTCTCAGCAAGTAAATCAAAGGGGTAGGCATGTTTAAGCTCAGCACATTTTCCTACCCAAGTTGAGTTTCTTGGCTTCAGGGAAGTGTCGTAGGGTCCAATCTCTTCAAAGTTACCATATCCACATCCAGATCCTCCAGGGCCACCCTAAAATAGGACAAAATAATTCACTACCACATTACAGACCCTATTTAATCTGTGTCAGTGTCAGCACTCCCATTTACCGAATGATTAACAATTACATCTAGAAGAAATGCCCCTACTCTGTTTCAAATTGAAGCTGCACATTCTGGCTGCAAGGAGTAGAATGAATATTACTCCCTGAGCAGTGAGAACATAGTTGCACATAAAGTCTGCTGGAAGCAGAATCAGCAATACTAACAGTGAACCCGCTGCAAATAATGCTTGCTAGGAGTCGAATCAGAAACACTAACTAAGTGGACAGGGTACAGCAGAACCTATAGTTGCAAGATTGCAACAGAGAACCCCAAAGGGATAAAAAGAAAGAGCTGATTTCCAAGTTTAGTAATCCCAATAAAAGCACATCTTTGTTAAAAAGCACAAATTAAAAACCAAACCCAATAATAAAATAAAATATTCAAAAAGAAAGTAAGTGATTGTTATGTCATATAGGAACACATTAAGAAGGCAAATAAGTTGCCCACCACACACAGAGCAATTATGTTCCCAGTTACCCACACCCAGTTACCCCCCAAGAAACAGTTTCACATCACAAACTACAGTTTTTTTTGGAACAGTTTTATGTTTGGTGACTTCAAACACAAACATCATCAAACATAAAACTGTTCCAAAATTGTCGGGCTTTGTCACTTGTATATTTAGCACTGAGTTGGACATATGGTTATATATTGCAGTTTGATGAATGCTTAAAGTAAACCCTGTAGAGAAAAAACCTGTACCTCCACCCCAAGTAGACCCTTCCCACCGCCCCCCAGGCTAACGTCCCCCCGGAGAAATGTCCCGTACTTTATACTTACCCCTCGTCGCAGATTCTGGCAGCGGGCTTCACAGTATCCATCTTCCGGGTCCTCGGTAAGATGACTGGGAGATCAGTAAGTCAGCGCATTCGCAGTTGGAGCAATTTGCCGGGTTGCGACAACTGCACATGTGCCTAAATTGATGGAGAGTGACGATCTCCTATAGTCAGCTTACTGAAGACCCGGAAGATGGATGTCGTGAAGTCTGCTGGGGGGGGAGGGCAGTTAGATTAGGGGCGGAGGCAGAAGGGGGGTTAATGTTGGGTGGGGGTACAGGATTTTTTTCTACAGGGTTTCCTTCTCCTGTAAAGGGGTTGTTCACCTTCCAAACACTTTTTTCAATGCAGTTGTTTTTAGATTGTTCCCCAGAAATAAAGACTTTTTTCAATTACTTTCCATTATTTATTTTTTACTGGTTTTCCAAAATCTAAGTTTAAAGTTGAATGTCCGTTTCTCTGGTGTTTGAGTCTGGCAGCTCAGTAATTCAGGGGCAGACTCTAAACCGTTATAATTTTGCAACATTTAGTTGATACATTTCTCAGCAGCATCTCTGGAGTATTAGCAACTATTGTATCAATTCTAACAGCTGCCTGTAATGAAACCGAGACATTCTGCTCAGCAGGAACAAAGATAAGAAATGTATCAACTAAATGTATCAATTAAGAAAAGTTTAAACGGTCGATGGCCCCCCTCCCAGGGCAGCTTCAGAAGGTGAAAAATGACACTTTACACTTCAATATTAGAAAAACAGTCACATATAGAAAATATAGTCATTGGAAAAAGTCATTATTTCTGGTGATCGATCTGAAAAAAACTAGTTGTTTGAGGTGAACCACCCCTTTAAGCTTTCATGTTTGGTGACATCACAATTGTGTAGTTCAGGGCTCTCCATCTGGCAGCCCGCGACCCCTTCTGTGGCCTCCCACATGCTGTATCTGATTATTAAAATTAAGATTTAAAAGGTAGCACAGACTAATCCCCTGCATTGTTCACATCTGTGATCCCCCCTGCATTGTTCGCACTTATGACACCTCTATTGTTTATATCCTAAAGGCCTGTACTGTCCACACCTGAGACCCAGACTGAAACTGCCCACATTGTTCACCTGTTCACACTTTATACAAAATGCTAATGGGGCACTAGCACTGTGTCACTGTATGTAGTACATATTAGAATGATAGGTTCCACTGTCTCCTGCTCTGTTCTGCCTTCCATCCCTGTGTGTGCCATTCTCTGCTTGCCCAGTGCTGCTTGTGTGCGCCATTCTCTGCTTGCCCAGTGCTGCTTGTGTGCACCATTCTCTGCTTGCCCAGTGCTGCTTGTGGGCACCATTCTCTGCTTGCCCAGTGCTGCTTGTGTGTGCCATTCTCTGCTTACTCGGTGCTGCTTGGGTGTGTCATTCTCTGCTTGCCCAGTGCTACTTGTATGTGCCATTCTCTGCTTGCCCAGTGCTGCTTGTGTGTGCCATTCTCTGCTTGCCCATTGCTGCTTGTGTGTGCCATTCTCTGCTTACTCAGTGCTGCTTGTATGTGCCATTCTCTGCTTACTCTGTGCTGCTTGTGTGTGCCATTCTCTGCTTACTCAGTGCTGCTTGTATGTGCCATTCTCTGCTTACTCGGTGCTGCTTGTGTGTGCCATTCTCTGCTTTCCCAGTGCTGCTTGGTGTGCCATTCTCTGCTTGCGCAGTGCTGCTTGTGTGTGCCATTCTCTGCTTGCCCAGTGCTACTTGTGTGTGCCATTCTCTACTTACTCAGTGCTGCTTGTGTGTGCCATTCTCTGCTTGCCCTATGCTACCTGTGGGATGTAAGCCTGTTAGGGGTTTGTTCTTGGGGTTTGTTAGCATTTGGAAATTGTTGTTAAGGGCCCCTAAGGTGTTTAATCATTTGTTGGGGGGTTGTTGTTGTATTACCCACAGGGGAGGATGAAGCATTTGGATTTAAGGGTATGTTTTAACATGACTTAAATTTTTCAATTATGAGTGATGAGGGATTTCCCTGCAGTGAGCACCAACCATTTGGTTCTTTGGTGTGCTACCACCGTTAATGTGGATATGATCTTAAAACTTAGGCTGTTTGTAGCAGCTTATCCAAATAAATATTATCCAGAAGTTCTGTCTGCCTGTGGAGTTTTTGATATGATTTTAAAAGTTCTTGTGGTAACATGGGTGTGGTTTACTGTGGGTGTGGTTTAAAAGTGGGAGTGGTCAACACTGACTTCTATTATCGGCCCTTCACCACATAGGCCAGTCAAATTTTGGCCCTCGGTTCCACAGAAGTTGGACAGCACTGGTGTAGTTTATACTTTATGGTGTCAGACTGTTGCTTGGTGAGTAGTAAAAGCCCAGATACATAATTGCTCTGTGTGTGGTGGGCAAATCATATACCTAATAGTATTATTCTTAATTGCTTCCTATATGAGATAACAAGCATTTTGTTCCATTATATATTTTATCACAGGGTTTGAGTTTAAATTTTTTTGATGTGCTTTTATTGCTAAGCTTGGAGATCTACTTGTCTTTTAGGGATTTCACTCCCTTTTGGGGCTCGCTTTTGATGTTGTAGTATTGCTTGTATTTAACCCTTTTGAATCAGCTCACCTTTTAAGGTTTAATGTGGGCACAGGAGTACTGAAAGCAACCTCTGCAGCTGCCTGCAGGGAGTAGAATCAGTAACACTCACAACCCAAACATCCTGTCTCCTGGGAATACAATTGGTAGTACTCCCTAAGCAGGCACTGCACAACAGAACTGACCCCTGCAGCTGTAGATCCGGGGAACAGGGAAACTGCCAGGAAAGGAGCAAATGGGTTGTAGTCTTACCTGCAGCCACATGACTAGAGGCAGCTCAGTATAGTTTTTGGTGGAATGGTCAGCCTGGTACAACCACCAGAACATGTAGGCTTTGTCCCTGACTGCAACATATCCCCAGGACTCCTTGGACTCCCTTAGTGGGACTCCTGCAAAACACATGGGGGAAAGGTTGATTGAGAAACACATTTCTGCCCCCCACATTCCATAAGAATTTCCCATAATCCCTTTAATTAAAAGGGCATATAACACCTCCTCAATGTACCCTGAAGGAGACCCAGTTGGGTTTATAGGAAAAAGCCCCCTGTAGCATCTTCTTTTACATTATGGGGGGTGGCAGTAGAACAGAGGTTTTCAAACCTTTTCAGTCAAAGCTCCTCCCTCAATTCTCACATGCTGGCACATGCAGCAAAATCTGCCAGACACATGAATATGAATGTGTGCCATGCGTGAATTCTGCCCTGAGTCAAAGTGGCAGTGCCACACAAGTTAGCAGTCGGTAAATAGCCGCTACTGGAAATTCAGCTCTTTTGCAGAATGTACAATTGTGCTCTCTGCGCTAGCGAAGCAGCCCCCCCCCCCCCCAGATCCCCTATAGCAATGTAAAAGGTAAGTGCAAGGGCATCATTGTGAAAGCCACCTCAGGCGGATTTGGGGTTAGAATTTCCTCTGGCCCAGACATAAACTCCCTGCAATACAATGTGGTGGGTATGATACAACTTAATCTCTTATCCCCCCTCCCAAATCATCTTCTGCCTTTTATATTCTCCCATTCTCTCATCTTTCACCCCACTCCTATTTTTACCAATACATGGACAACAGATGGCTCTGTAATTGGGAGGGAACAATACAATCTAAGGTTGATCCACATGAGACTAAGCCCACTGCTGCCCATTTATGTAGACTTGGGTATATAGAGCACTAACTCTTGGCAGTATTGAGCATCTATAACATTCCCTTGCAGTCTGCGAGTGGAATGAACATAATACATAATATAACAATAACAAATACATCTTGGAACCCGGGCATGTCATAGGACCCTGTTAGATGTGCCACATTCCCTTGCAGTCTGGGGTGGGATGAAAGGAATAATATAATAATAACTACATTCTCCCACAGGCCCCAGTATGTCAGGGGATCCGGTTATATTGATAGGAGCTACAGGACCCTGCAAAGTGATGTCATACATACAAGTCCCATGAGTAGACTTGGGGCCACAGGGTCTTTAGTCACATAGCCATCAGCTATACCTAAACATAGCAAAGGGGTAACTGGCTGTGGGGACACTGACCTATGTGTGGTGTGAGTGTGATGGGGAGATTAGACTGTAAGCTCCACTGGGGCTGATGGGAATGTAATGGGGATATTCAATTGTAAATTTACTGGGACAGAGACTGATGGGAATGTGATAGGGACATTAATGTGTGAGCTCACTGGGGTAGTGACTGATGGAATGCAATAGGGCTGCTAGATTGTAAACTCCATTGGAGCAGGAACTGATGGGAATGTGATGGGGACATCAGAGTGTAAGCTCACTAGGCCAGTGACTGATGGGAATGTAAAAGGGCCCTTAGATTGTAGACTCCACTAGGGCAGGGGCTGATGGGAAGGATGTAAGTCACATGCTGCTGGTATAGAGCTACATAGATATTAATACAAGTGGCATTCATAGCTTAGCCTGCTCTTCTCTCAGGATACAGGTCACATGACAGTGACAGACCTCAGAAAGTTCCTGCTGCCTGTGTACACAGATTAGAATCCTAAATTGCAAAACAATAATATCCAAAAGTAGGAGTAGAAGGAGTTTACCTTGAGCTGCTCCCAAGAGCACCAGCAAAAGCAGCTGCCCAGACAACATCTTGCCTACGATATTCACCAGTCACGTGTCTCTGATCAGCTGAAGCTCATGTGACTGACGAAAAATCCTCCAATCAGCAGGAAAGCAGAAGGAAGTCTCATCAGAGAAGGTTAGAAAAAAGGTGCAGCTCCCCACCAACGAATGCAGTTTGTCACAGAGACAGAAAGTTAAAAATATAACTTTTTACTCCTTTTTACTCCTCTTAGAACAAACGAGCCTGACAATTTCACTTCTCACACTGTGGAGTTTTTTCATAGGCACCCACCCCCATCTCTTCTGGTATTTACACAGTCTCAGCACTTCTCACTTCCTGTCTGCCGATTCCTACAGGGTGGTGGGTGTCAACCTAATCAAATATGCACTGCATTTATTATTGAGAGTCCCTCTCTCCATTCACTTGCATAGGGCTCTTATTAATTGTAACCCTGTTCTGTGGTGTGTTAAACTAATTGCATCATCACTGCACTTAATTACTGTACGGATCTGTCTTCCTTTAAAGGAGAAACAAACCCCTTATTAAAAAAACCCTACCTCACATAGACTACCCTCCCCCCCCCTAGCCTAGCTGCTACCCTGAGCAAATGCCCCTAAATTTTTCTTGGCTCTTGGTGCAGATTCAGGGATCACGGCAGCCATCTTCCGGGTCTTCTTCCTGCGCTTTGGCAATTTCCGTCAATTTCGGCATATGTGCAATTGTCGCAAACCAGGAAATTGCTCCAACTGCGCATGCGCCACTCCGCCGGTTTCATTCTCAGATTACCAAAGACCCGGAAGTTGCCTGCCGTGAACTCCGATCCCTGAATCTGCACCGAGGGCCAAGTAAAAAGTTAGGGGCATTTGCCCAGGGTAGCAGCTAGGCTGGGGGTGAGATGGGAGGGTAGTCTGTGTGACTATGGGACAACATATGTGAGTGAAATCCCCAAGATTACATATAAAAGAGCACCTAACCTTAGGGATACATTGGTTCGTAGTCATTTCTTCTCCAGAGCGGTTTCCTGTGTGTGTGTCATAAGTGCAAAATGTGCCCCCTGTCAGAGATCACATAATGATGTGAGGGATAGATTTGGAAGGATTATTTTGATTGCAATACTGAGACAGTTGTGTATTTGATCATATGTGACGGCAATAAACTGTATGTGGGGAAAAACAAAACTGAAACTTAGTGGAACACTTTGGGAACTCTACAAAAGCATCAGCTTATGCACGAGCGGATAAAAAAAGATTGTGGTGCAACATAACAGGCACCAAATACCTTGAAAATGATAGGATTGGCACACATACCTAAAATATATGTGTAGGGGACATAACAGGATTTTTTTGATACTCACCGTTAAATCTGTTTCTCTGTAGTCGTAAGGGGGACACAGGGAACCATGGGGTTAAGCTCCATCCTCCAGGAGGCAGGACACTTGAATAATTAAATAAAGGGGCGTGCCCATCAGGCTTTACCCCATACACTGTACATTCCACTTCAGTTTGTTCCAAAAGCTGCTATCGTAGTTAACTTCAAAAACAACTTTCCTAATAGGCAGAAAGCAACCAGTGAAACTGAACAAAAAACTCGACCAAACCGGTCAAAGCTCGTCAAGGGCGGGAAGCCCTGTGTCCCCCTTACGACTACAGAGAAACAGATTTAACGGTGAGTATCAAAAAAATCCTGTTTTCTCTGTCGTCTTAGGGGGACACAGGGAACCATGGGGACTTAACAAAGCAGTCCCAAACAGCATGGTGGGAACGAGCTAACAGTAAAGTACGTGGTTGCAGAGTTAGGAAATCACTGACTGCAACACCTTACGTCCGAGGGCAGCCTCGGCGGAAGAAAAAGTATCAACTTTGTAAAATTTAGAGAATGTGTGAGCGGAGGACCAGGTAGCCGCCCTACAGATCTGTTCCAAGGAAGCAGAGTTTCGCCATGCCCAGGAGGCTCCCACCGCTCTGGTGGAGTGAGCCCTGAGTCCTTCTGGCGGAAATCTTCCCTTTGCGGAATATGCTTGTTTTATAGACTCTCTAATCCACCTTGATATAGTTGACTTGGAAGCTGCCTGACCCCTACGGGGGCCGGATGGGATGACAAACAGAGCCTGAGACTTTCGGAAAGGTTTTGATCGTTCCACATACCATCTTAGTGCTCTAACAACATCCAGATTATGTAATCTGCGTTCCTTATCATTCTTAGGATCTGGGCATAGAGACGGAAGAACAATCTCTTGGTTTACATGAAATGCCGATACTACCTTGGGTAAGAATTCAGGAATCGTGCGAAGAACGGCCTTATCCTTGTGGAAAATTAGGTAAGGAGGGACACACGACAGGGCGCTAATCTCAGACACTCTTCTAGTTGATGATATTGCTACTAGAAACACCACCTTGTAGGTTATCCATGTATCAGATATTGCGTGCATTGGCTCAAATGGAGGATCCAGCATTGCCTCCAGCACTACATTGAGGTCCCAGCTAGCAACTGGTGGCTTGAAAGGCGGCATGATATGAGCCACTCCTTGCAGAAACGTGCGAATCAAGTCTTCATTCGCTAACCGGGATTGAAACAGAATTGACAGAGCCGACACTTGGACTTTAAGAGAACTGAGCTTGAGACCCAGTTGTAGCCCCTGTTGTAGAAAGGATAATATCCTAGGCAATTGCAGTTCCAGAAACGGAAAATGTGATTCTTCGCACCACTTGGAATAGGACTGCCAAACCCTGTGATATGACTTGGCCGATGAAGCTTTTCGAGCCTTCAGCATAGTGGTTATGACCTTCTCATCTAATCCTTGTCTCTGCCAAACGGACCTCTCAATAGCCATCCCGTCAAAGCGAAGAGACCCGGGTTGTGGTGAGCTATGGGACCCTGCTGAAGCAGGTCTGGCCTGCATTTTAGCCGAATTGGTTGCGCTACGGACATCTCCTGCAGGTCGGTGAACCAGGTTCTCCGAGGCCAGTATGGGGCCACTGTTATTACTGTTGACCGAGATTGCTTGATCTTCTTCAGAACCCTTGGCAGCATGGGAAGCGGCGGAAAGACATATGCGAGGTTGAACTGCCAGTTCTGTGTCATGGCATCCACCCCCACTGCTAATGGATCTCTGCAACGGGCGAAAAATCTTGTTACTTTTCGATTGCCTCTTGATGCCATTAGATCTATGCTGGGAGTCCCCCATTGATCTACAAGCTCTTGGAATGTCTCTGGATGTAGCTCCCATTCCCCGGGGTCCAGCTGATTCCGACTGAGAAAGTCCGCTTTTGTGTTGGACACTCCCGGAATATGTATCGCAGACAACTTTACTGAATTGGTTTCTGCCCAGAGCAGAATCTGTCTGGCTTCCGTCAGCGCGGCCCGACTTCTTGTTCCTCCCTGACGATTTATGTACGCCACTGTTGTCGCGTTGTCGCTTTGAATGCGTATTGGGCATGCTCTGAGATGATCTTCCCATTGAATTAGGGCCAGCTTCACTGCTCTCAGTTCCAGAATGTTTATTGGTAGTCTGGCTTCCTCCGGAGACCATCGACCTTGTGCCGACTGCTTGTCCCATGTCGCCCCCCATCCCTGGAGGCTGGCATCCGTGGATATCACCACCCATTCCGGAATTGCCCATGATTGACCTCGGGCTAGGTTCTTGGGGCTCAACCACCATTGAAGTGCCGTCCTTGTCTGCTGTGACAGCGACAGAGGTCGAGAAAGAGATCCCCCTTTCCATGTTGCTAGGATACTGGCTTGAAGAGGTCGCAGGTGTATTTGCGCAAATGGAACTGCCTCTATAGCTGATACCATTGTCCCCAACACTTGCATTGCTTTGTGTATCGTTGTGCTTTGGTTGGTGATTAAGTAGCGGACTTGATCTCTGATTCTGGTCTGCTTGTCTGTGGGTAAGCTCACAGTTTGTTTTATCGTGTCGAACTCCAGGCCTAGAAACATCATTCTGTGACTGGGCTCCGTGTTGGACTTGGACCAGTTGACAGTCCATCCGAATCTCTGGAGTAATTGCACCGCCTTGTTCAGGTCCTCCTTGGCCCTCAACACTGAACTGGCTTTTAGAAGGAGATCGTCCAGATAAGGTGTCACTGAAATCCCCTGTAGCCTTAAAGTGGCCGCTGTTGCTGCCATCAACTTCGTAAAGACTCTGGGGGCGGACGACAGACCGAATGGAAGTGCCACAAATTGGAAGTGCTTGTTCTTGAAGGCAAAACGTAAATAACGATGATGGGGCGGCCATATCGGGACATGAAGGTATGCATCTTTTATATCCAGGGACATCAACAGTTGCCCCTGTTCCATCCCCCGAATGACTGATCTCAATGTTTCCATCTTGAACTTCACCGATCGGATGAACTTGTTGAGACCCTTGAGATCGAGCACTGGTCTGACCGACCCATCCCTCTTTGGCACTGTAAAAAGGTTTGAGTAGAAACCTGAGAATCTCTCTGTAGTTGGTACTGGCCTGATTACTCCGGACCGCTCCAGTCTTTCTATACATTCTAGGAAAGTTAGTGCCTTCTGCGGATTGTGAGGAACCCTGGACATGAAAAATCTTTTGGGGGGCATGGTATTGAAATCTATGTGATATCCTTCTGTCACAATTTCTTTCACCCATACATCCGAAGAATGATGTATCCATTCCTCCCGGAATCGAAGTAACTTGCCCCCTATTTTCTCCAACGATTCCGGAGGGAGTGCCCCGTCAGGCTGAGGTGGGCTTCTCTCCTGTGGGTTTGATGTGTGGCCTGTTGGTCTTCCATGTGGATCTACCTTTGTCTCCCGCCTTTGACCGAAAGTGAGATCGCTGTGGGGAGTTGCTTCGTCTATTAAATCTGCCACTTTGGCCACGAAAAAATTTTCCCCTTCTATTTGAGGTGGTTGCTCTACTTTTGGCCTGCGGTAGGAAGGTACTCTTACCCCCCCGTCGCTTGGGAGATAATTTTCTCTAACTCCTCCCCGAACAGTCTTTGCCCCTTAAAGGGAAGCGAAGTCAGCGACTTCTTGGAGCTGACATCTGCCGACCAATTCTTGAGCCATAAGGTTCTGCGTGCCGCCACAGACAAGGCTGATGTCCGGGCCGTGACTTGTGCAGTGTCCAGAGTGGCATCACAAAGATAGCTAGATGCCTCGGCAATGGCCTGTGCCGATTCTAATAGCTCCTGCCTTGAGGTACCATTCTGAATGTCCTTCACCAGAGCTTCTGACCATGCCTGAACAGCCCTGGACACCCATGCTGACGCTAGACATGGACGCAGCGTCGAACCTGCAGATGAGTAAATTGCATGTAAAAACCCCTCCAGCCGTCTGTCTGAGGAATCTTTGAAAGCCGCTGCATCAGTAACTGGCAGTGTGGTGGACTTTGAGAGTCTAGACACAGGTGCATCGACTACTGGTGGGTTAGACCAAACATTCACTAGCTCTTTAGGAAATGGATATAGTTTATTAAACTTTTTATTCGTCTGAAATTTGTGTTCAGGTGAGTTCCACTCGTTCTGAATCAAACTTTGAAGCTGGTCATTCTCCGGAAAGCAAACAGAAGATTTGTGTTGTCTCTTAATAAATTTGACGCTTCTGCAGTGTGTTTAGGCTTTTGCGAGATATTAAGCACCTCAATCACCCCTTTGATTATGCCGTCTATGTCATGTAGACTGTCACGATCCTTTCCTTCATCCTGAATTTCTTCTTCATCAGCCGAGTCAGACCCAGGGGACTCAATTTCCCCCTCTGACTGAGAAGAAAGCAGCTCAGGAGATGAGTCGTCAGACGCCTCAGGATTCCTAACCTCCACACTAGCATCCTCTATTCGTCTACGTTTGCCACTAGTCCTGTGGTTTAGCCTGACTAGTGTTTTGCCTAGATTTTCTGCAAGAGCAGGTAAACCTTGTAGCGCTGCCAATGACTGTGAGAGCTGGACTGCCCATAGTGGCGCAGGCGGCTCTGCTGCCGCTCCTAATTCTTCCAGAGGCACAGCTGTTACCTCTGCTGGAAGCCCCCCTAAAGCAGTGGTTTCCCCCTGCCCCTTGTTGCAGGACCTGCACAGCGGCTCCCCCTGTCCCCCTGGAATTTTTTGTTGGCATCCAGAACAAGCTAGGTAAGTCACCTGTGCTGATAAGGACCCCTTCCGTCCAGCCCTTGTGAACAGTCCCACTGACTTACCTTCTGCCATAAGGAAAGGTAGAGTGTATTGGGTACTGCCTGACAACACCTAGGAGACCTTAAGCTGAATCGCTTCTGTCTCTGTTTCTCTCTCAGCTGCTCTGTGCTGCTCTGTGCTGCTGCTGCTGAGGCTTTCCGTGCTCAAAATGGCCGCTGGAACGCATATGCGTTCCATTGCGTGTGCGCGCATGCGCACTTGCGCATGCGCAAATGCGCTCCGGTTCGCGCCAAACCAAGATGGCCGCCGAACTGACTGGAGGTGGAACGCAATGCGTTCCACTTCCTGCGCCACACGGAGATGAATGCCAGCAGCGTCGCAGCCTCCTTCTTCCAGCAGCCTGCCTCAATGCGCCTGTTATGGCGCACCTCTTAGGAGCTGCTCTATTTTGCTGAAAACCAAAAACGGACCAGGTAGGAGCCAACTAGCAGGGAGAAACATTACACAGGAGGGCGGACTAGGGTAAAGAGGTGGGGGGGGGGGAGGGATAGTTCCTAAGAACTCTTACGGCAGACAGAACTGCTACAGTGCAGACATTGTGCCACTTACCCCCCCACACCGGCCAGACCCTCTGCTCTGATACATTCAGCGCAGGCAACGTCTAGGTGGTCTTAGCTAATGCTATTGTTGACCCCGGTGTGTTGCTCCTCGTAGGGGGCTGCCTCTATGAAAACAGGTAACCCTGTTTTTCCGGCCTCACCCCGGGTATCAGCTCAATACTGAACGTAGAGACATGCGACGGTCCATCCTCCCGGGAGCAGGACACTTAAAAAACTGAAGTAGAATGTACAGTGTATGGGGTAAAGCCTGATGGGCACGCCCCTTTATTTAATTATTCAAGTGTCCTGCCTCCTGGAGGATGGAGCTTAACCCCATGGTTCCCTGTGTCCCCCTAAGTCGACAGAGAAAGATCAAATTCTGTTACAATGAGAATGTGAATGGATTTTTAATCTCAATTCCCTATTTCTGAATGGGCTTAATGAGACTATCACTTTGGGTGATTTTCTTTCTAAAAATCATTAAAGAACCACAAACACAGACAAATGAAATAACCGTAAACAAAGATGACTAATCATTATAATTTGTATTACTTTTCTTCTTTTATAGGGCCTTCCAGGGTTGGCAGTTTTCAAAATCAGCCTGTCAGTCAAAATACCAACCCAAAATTAGACAAAAGTCATTTCAAACATAGCCCAAAAACAGCACAATATGCACAGTAAGAAAAAAATATGTGTGAAAAAGCCTTAAATCACCCATGCCCACTCTCCAGTTACTAGTATGACTGACGTTGCCCTGCTATTGTGTTATTGTAGTTTTACTTCAACATATGTTGCCAGCTCCAGATTATAGTAAAACTCCATCAAACATTGATGGATCCAGACAATTTAATTAACCCCAGACATGCCAACAAAGAAAAAAAGGGTGTATTACTGTTGTGCGTAGCATGGTGGCAAAACATTTTGAAATGTCCACTCTGTGGCTACATCCCACACTAAGCACTTCATACCCTGTGGCCCCCAATAATTTCATGACAGACACAATAGTGGCCCCCAATAATTTTATGACAGACAGTTGCAGCAAGACTTTGTCATCCAAGGGGCAAACTGGAACCGTGGGCTAGGTGACAAAAATCAGGGCCACATAAAGCTGGACAGTTGGAAGGTTACTTCAACAGAAATGAATTCAGAATGCTGCATTAACTCCAGACACGACCCAGTTGTTTCAGAACCTATAACACAGCCTGTAGCTCCTACAATTCCCAGCAGTAGCTTACAAAATTCAGAATTTGGCAGATACTGTGAGTTTTATGTTCCAAAACAGCTGGAGACAACAATTCACATAGGCCTGATATTATCTTGCCTTACTATGTACAATATCCTGAACAGCACCATCACTGACACCACCTTACCTTACTATAAACAAAATTCCAGTTACAGTGCACTGTTGCTATACTGTTACTATATAATGGTGTGCCCTGACTGTTGCTCTGTGCGATGCCCCAGGGCCTGTAAAGGGCTACTCTGCTTGTTCCCACCTCATTCTATTATTAGGGTAGCAGAGTGAAGAGTTGCAGTACAACACTGGCAGCAAGGAGGGTATCAATAGACAGAAGCCAAGCTGGGATATCATATAATATTTCTCCCACAAACCCAAGTCCCGTAGGAACAGGTACCATCTGTATCACCCTCAGCTAAATGTTGCAAAATTGTATCAGTTTAGAGTCTGCACCTGAATTACTGAGCTGCCAGACTCAAACACCAGAGACACGGACATTCAACTTTAAACTTAGATTTTGGAAAAACAGTAAAAAATAAATAATGGAAAGTAATTGAAAAAAGCCTTTATTTCTGGTCAACAATCTAAAAACATCTGAATTAAAAAAAGTGTTTGGAAGGTGAACAACTCTAAGGGATACTGTCATGGGAAAATATGTTTTTTTTTTACAAAACACATCAGTTAATAGTGCTGCTCCAGCTGAATTCTGCACTGAAATCTGTTTCTCAAAAGAGAAAACAGATTTTTTAATATTTAATTTTGAAATCTGACATGGGGCTAGACATATTGTCAGTTTCCCAGCTGCCCCAAGTCATGTGACTTGTACTCTGATAAACTTCAGTCACTTTTTACTGCAAGTTAGAGTGATATCACCCCCTCCAGCAGCCTAACAACAGAACCAGGGCCGGATTTACATAGCAGATGCCCCTAGGCCCACAGTCATTTGTTGCCCCACCCCCTCCCTTTTATTCAATCAATCAATTCAAGCAATGGGGATTAGTGTACAGGAAATTTTCCCCAGTGTTTCTGAACCAATGTGGGTGTGATTGGGCAGCATTCCGCCCTCTAAAATCCTGCCGCCCTAGGCCCGGGCCTTGGTGGCCTCACCACAAATTCCGGCCTGAACAGAACAGTGGGAAGGTAACCAGATAACAGCTCCCTGATACAAGATAACAGCTCCAGGTATATCTAAGAACAGCACTAAAAGCCAAGTCCCACTGAGACACATTCAGTTACATTGAGTAGG
Source organism: Xenopus laevis (assembly GCF_017654675.1). Classification (NCBI taxonomy): domain Eukaryota; kingdom Metazoa; phylum Chordata; class Amphibia; order Anura; family Pipidae; genus Xenopus; species Xenopus laevis. Next base: position 55,020,119 of record NC_054387.1, read on the forward strand.
AGAAACAACAGCCTGCCAGAAAGCAGTTCCATCCTAAAGTGCTGGCTCTTCCTGAAAGCACACATACCTCCCAACATTTTGGAAGTAAAAAGAGGGACAAAAAAAATTTTCCCGCACGTAGCGCAGCAATTTTTTTGACCACACCTCTTTCTGTGGCCACACCCCCTGATTACCATGTTTGTTTTACAAAATTTGACAGGTTATGAAAGTTTGAAAATATTTCTCCTTATCCAAACGTGTTTTTGTGTCTCAAAATTGTTACAAAGTATCTTATTTGCACCTGTTAGCTGTTCTGGGCTCTCTGCTAAGAGCCAATTAAGTGAGAAACGTTTCTTTTTCTGGCTGTTCAGTGCAGAGAAAAGAGGGACTTTCCAGTACAAATGAGGGACTGCGGGTTGAGCTGTCAAAAGAGGGACTGTCCCTCCAAAAAAGGGACAGTTGGGAGGTATGAGCACATGACCAGGCAACATTACCTGAGATGGCTGCCTACACACCAATATTATAAATTAAAGGAAAACTATACCCCCAAAACAATGTAGGTCTCTATAAAAAGATATTGCATAAAACAGCTCATATGTAAAAGGGCAATATTTACTTAAATATATACACTAGTTTTATAAGATTCTTTTAATATGCCACTTAATATGCTATAAAGTATCTGTTGCTTTAGTATTCATTTTAGGGGTATAGTTTTCCTTTAAAAAAAAAATACACTTGCAGGTTCAGGAATGAAATTTTACACGGTAGAGAGAATTATGTGCAGTGTAACCTGTGCAATTTAGAGATAAAAATCATGACAGATTTAGCGATAAAAATCATGACAGATGGGGCTCATTTATCAACTCTGGGCAAATTTGCCCATGGGCAGTTACCTATAGCAACCAATCAGTGATTAGCTTTTTAAAGCCAGCTGCAAGTAGAACAATGAATGCAGCAATCTGATTGGTTGCCATCTGTTACTGCCAATGGGCAAATTTGCCCAGTTTTGATAAATGACCCTCAATCCCTTTAGCACAGTGTGGCAGCAGTGGATTAGAACGACAGGTGGCTTTTCCAATAAACTACATGGGAGGGTTGTCAGTGAACTCAGTAGGGGCGCAACTATGCGAGAGCTTAGCATGGTTCCTTTACATTGCATGCTGGGTATTGTAGTTTTTTTTAGCGTATCACCAACCAACAGCTAAAAGAACTACATTACCCAACAAGCAATGGGTACTTAACCGGACCTGCTAAGGCTGAAAACATTTTGCTGGTTTTGTAGTTTGCCCATATATATATATATATATATATATATATATATATATATATATATATATATATATATATATATATATATATATATAACAAGGTTCAGTGAATATTCAATTAGGTTGACACCCACCCTGTGAGACTCTGCAGTCTGCAGACAGGAAGTGGAAGTAAGTGCTGGTCTGTGTTAATAGAAGGGGACGGTGCATTTAAGCTCCACAGTGTTAGAAGCAAAAAGTGAGCGCACGTGACGCTGTAGTTGGAGTGTGCTTCCTGCAAATTGTATCTGTGACACTTCCTCAACAATATGGCGGCGCCCAGTCCGGTCCGTGTGAAGCTGCTCTTCGACTATCCGCCGCCGGCGATTCCTGAGAGCTGTATGTTCTGGCTGCTGCTGGATGCCAAGCGATGCCGGGTAGTGACTGATCTAGCCAGTATCATCCGCCACAAGTACATGGATGGGCAGGGAGGCGGCATCAGCCTGTATGTGGAGGATTGTCTTCTGCCCCCAGGGGAGAGCATCCTAGTCATAAGGGACAATGACTCCATCAGGTACGGGGTGGGGGTCTTGGGATTGTGACAGGTAGAGGGAATGCTGAGTCCTAGGACAGGGACACCATCAGGTGCTGGGGATACTGGGCCCGTTATTCCAACAAGTTATGGGGGATCCTGGGATAGTGACCCCCTCAGGTACAGGGGATCAATGACTCCTATTAGAAAGAGAGGAGTGGGGTGGGGCGTGAATACAAGGAGCAGGGTCCTGGGACCATTGCTCCAGAGAAAGTTTTTTTAGTTTAAGTGGCCTCAGATTTACTCTACTTCTAGGGCCAGATTTAATCTACTTCTAGGGCCAGATGGATAGGACTGTGGATCTGCTGCCCTGCTGCTCCCCATGTTGTGAAGGCACAGGGCGGATTTTGGCTAGAAATACAAAATGTTGCACTTCATCACTGAAATCCCTACACCCGCGCAGAAACAATGCTTCCAGGTGCACGAGTGGAGGAGTTGTGGGGGAGCGGATTCTCGGCCTGAGGTTCTACAGTCATCTGGCCCTAGCTTAATGGTTTTTCTGCCTGTCTTTTAGAGTAAAGTGGGATGGAGCTGCCATAGAGAGAAACCAAGAAGCAGAAACCTGTAACGATGGAGCACAGAACAAATCCAAGAAACGACACTGGAAAAAATCTGAGGATGAATGTGACTCTGGCCATAAAAGAAAGAAGCAGAAAAGCAGCTCTACCCAAGTGGATCTCAAGTCTGGGAAGGATGGCGGTATAAGAGATAAGAGAAAACCAAGTCCCCCAATGGAATGTAATGCTAGTGACCCTGAGGAACTCAGAGAGAGTGGAAGGAAAACGCACAAAGGAAAACGCACAAAGAAAAAATCTGAAGCTCCTATAGAAAACCCACCTGACAAACATAGCAGAAAGTGTCCCCCACAAGCTTCAAACAAAGCCCTAAAGCTGAGTTGGAAGAGACAAACCTCAAGCAGTGATTCTTCTGATACCTCATCCTGCAGTGATCAGCCCACCCCTACTACTCAACAGAAACCTCAGTCATCTGCAAAAAGGCAGAACCAGGCTGCTACCAGGGAGTCGGTTACCCACTCTGTGTCACCCAAGGCTGTAAATGGAATCTCTTCTACGAAGAACAAGAAGGCAGATGCCCCCATCTCTAGTTCTGATATGGACACTGCAGTGGGAGGCAATGAAACGCTTGTTTGTCCTGTGCCACCAGAAGATCTGTCCACTCATATACAGCAGCATTCCCAGTCTCCCACTTCTGATAGTGCAGAGTCAATAGAACTTGTTATTAAAAAGTCCAATGCATCACTGTCTTCATTGACTGATAATAGAGTTGCAGGAGTTTCTGATAAGCTTAGCCCCAACGTTTCTGGAAGAGGCAGAGGGAGAGGAGAAGACTTTTCATGGAGGGGACAGAGGGGCCGTTGGTTCAGAGGTCAAGGTAACAATAGCAATCGAGGAAGAGGACGGGGAGATTCCAGTAATGTCTTCTATAAATACAACACAGAAAAGGAGAAACAGCAGCAGCTTGAAGAATCTGCAACAAATGTCTCCATAATCATACAGGTACCACACACTTTTATGGATCAGGGGGTTGAGAGCCAGATTTAGTGGAGCAGGTCACAGAAAGGATTGGCGACAAAAGGCAAAGAGCACATTTATAGATGGCGAGTAGACTGGAAATATACAATCGTGTGTCACACACACGTCGGTTCCTCGCAAGTGTCTTGTTTTTTAGGGCATATGCTAGTGGTACATGCAATCTTTCACAGACCTGGGTAAACACTGCCTTTATTTACTAGCAGGACATACTGATCTAAAGTAGTGTTCATAGACGAAAGTGTAGTTCTTTTATAATGGTTTACCAAAAAGAGTAAAGGGATGAAGAGGAATTCGGAAACCCACAGCACTCAAATGTGGCATTTGGGAGGGGGGAGTAGGCCTGCATCAGGATGGCCTGTCTGTGGAATACCCGCAATGCAGGTTACAGGTGGAAAGTAGGCTCTGATCCCCCACCTCCCCGAGTGGAAAAGATTTTCCCCTGACCTGGTTGAAACAGCTACTGAGTGATGCCACTTCCGGTTTTGAAGATCTCTGGGTCAAGTTAAAGGGGGAGATAGGCGGGGTAGAGTCGGGTAGTGGAGACTGACCCATAAACACATTACCATTAATGTGTACCATTAGTACACTTTGGGAGTATATTATCACGTCACTGTCTTTAATACGCTTTGGACCTAGGAGGGACTGACCCATAAACCTGTCTTTGGGAATCTGTTTCAGGTTAGAGGGAATGGAAGGAAATTTGAATGAAGCTTTTTGCCCTCCTGGGATCAGCTGGGAGTAGGAGTCATGTGACTCAGGGGTTCCTAATGTTGTATTACTTCCTTCTTTCAACCTGTGCAGCTTTGTAATGATGTTGGTAACCCAGTCCTGTTTGTTTGTGTTTAAGAACCCCCAAGAGACCATGAAAAGGGATTATAGTTCCCTGCCTCTGCTTGCTGCTGCCCCTCAGGTTGGAAAGTTGATTGCCTTTAAGGTAAGTTTTACTGAGAAGTAATTGTTTATTGTTTCCATTTTGTGGAGAGCAAGGTGTAACTCTCAGTTATGGCATGGCAGGGAGTTGGAACCACACAGGGTATAATACCATTCCAGTAACTAATAGATACACCAGAAGTGCAGCTCTGCAGTTAACTTAGTAGGCAGCTACTTTTTTCTCAGAGCCCCTATGAAGCCATCTCAGCCCCCATGAAGTCCTTTCAAGCAATGCACAAGGTTCACCAGTACCTATCCGCAATAATGCATATGGATAGCATTCCTCTTCAGCACACTGCCACATTGCTTATGTAGTTACTGACATAAATTCATCAATTTTAACCTTTGACCAAAACCCCCCAAACCATAACCAATAAATAGGTTTCTTCCTCATGCCAAAGGGCAGTCGGACCTTACCCGTGGTCAGCTTTTTTACTAAGTGTTTATTGTTAAACCTGGATTTTCTTCCTTGCAAACCTTTCTTGCAGCTTTATAATATATCTGCCAGTAAATCCTTCGGGGAGAGAATCTCATTGTAACACAAGTAAAAGAGTAACACACACCACACGCCCTCTACAATAAACTCTCTGAAACTTTATTTGCGAGTAGATCAATCCAGTAGATGATCTTGGGATCTTGGTTTTCGATTGCCCTTTTTGAAGTCCGGAAGCGTTTTGTTTTTTCGCGTTTGGGGCAAATTGTAGAGATTCATATCAGTTTTGCTTTTCTCTGGACCTACTAGTTAGGCAGGTTTCACTTGAACAAAAATGATGTGTGTGTTTTTGTCAAACTGAATTACTGTGTTACTATATTTGTAAAAATGTATATAACAGTGTTAGTACCCTCTGGGCCTTGATGGATTCTGACCCATATACACTTAGCCATAGGAAGCAGCATGGTGGTGCAATTCAGGGATGGGGTCTGAGTTCGATTTCATCCAGGACATTATCTGCAAGAAGTATGTATGTTCTCCCCATGTGTGTGTGGGTTTCCTCTGTGTTTCCTCCCACAACCCAAAAACATACTGGCAGGCTGCTGATAAAACTGACTCTAGAGTGTGACTGTGACAGGGACCTTGTATTGTAAATTCCACTGAGGCATGGATCGATGGAAACTTGACAGGGACCTTAGATTGTATGCTCCACTGTGGCAGGGACTAATATTAATAATATATACTGTCTGTACAGCACTGCGGAATATATATATATATATATATATATATATATATATATATATATATATATATATATATATATATATATATATATATATATATATATATATATATATATTTAGAAAATGTATCTCTTCTCTCTTTCCAACAGCTCCTTGAGGTGTCCGAAAATTACACCCCAGAGGTCTCCGAGTACAAGGTAGTGCTATAACCCTCAGTGCTGTGTATGTCCTATTGTGTGGTCTGGTCCTAAACTCTGCACAGGCCAGCATTCTTTTTTCTCTGGACAGCCGGTGGCAAGGCTAGCACCATTAACTGCATTTCATACAAGGCAGGCTTGCAATCAGCCTTCAATGACTGGTCAAAAAATTGCTTGAAACCTGATAATGTGGGGAACATTGTGCTAAACAATGTGTCTGTGAAAATGTCACATAGGGGCCGATTCACTAAGGGTCGAATTTCGAAGTTAAAAATACTTCGAAATTCGACCCTCGGATTGAAATCCTTCGACTTCGAATATCGAAGTCGAAGGATTTAGCGCTAATCCTGCGATCGATCGATCGAAGGATTTTCCGTTCGATCGAACGATTAAATCCTTCGAATCGAACGATTCGAAGGATTTTAATCCAACGATCGAAGGAAAATCCTTCGATCAAAAAATCACAGGCAAGCCTATGGGGACCTTCCCCATAGGCTAACATTGACTTCGGTAGCTTTTAGCTGCCGAAGTAGGGGGTCGAAGTTTTTTTTAAAGGGGAAGTACTTCGACTATCGAATGGTCGAATAGTCGAACGATTTTTCGTTCGATTCGTTCGATTTCGTTCGAATTCGAACGAATTTAACCAATTCGATGGTCGAAGTACCCAAAAAATACTTCGAAATTCGAAGTATTTTTCATTCGAATCCTTCACTCGAGCTTAGTGAATCAGCCCCATAGTGTCATATCAAAAAAAAAAGTTTCCATTTAGCCAGGTCAGATCTTGGATGGTGGCACATGGGGAGATTTTGTCCCCTGCGATAAATCTTTGCTACTGTGGGAGACTTATCACCCCAAAATGCCTTCCCACTGGCAAGAATGTGAATCTCCGGCAGGATGATACACGTCCCTTTTATTTTCCAAAGTTTATGCCATCCCGCCAATGATTCACATCCTTGCTGATGTGAAGGCACAGAGCTACTAGTAGAAGCCACTTGTCACGGCTACAAAAAAAGACAATATTGATAATTGGATTTTCTAAGACACTACATATGTTTTAGCAGAGGCAGTTATCTGTATTGTCTATGAGAGGGTATTTTGTAGCCACAACAATTATCTGTAAAAAAAAAAAAAAAAAAAAAAAAAAAAAAATACACTGCCATAGACAATACTGAGAGTTGCATGTAGTCTTAGTAAAGCCAATTATCACTATTGTTTGTTTTTTGTAGCCATAAGTAGCTGCTACTAGTTGCTCTCTTTCTGACTCCAAGAGGATGATTGCCTAGATCAACTTTGTACGAAGTGTTGTGTTCAGTAACACTGTAATTTCTCCCTTGCTAAAAAGGCATCCAATCCTTCCTTGAAGCTATGTAATGTAGCTACCAGTACAGCTGCTTCAGAGAAAGAATCCCCTTTTTACTAGCGATATACTTGTTGAATTAGTCCTTTGTGTGAAGCAATCGGTTCCTTATTTTGTCTTGTTTAGTGCTGTTTTAAAAACCTTGTACAGGTATGGGATCCATTATCCAGAAAGCTCCAAATCACAGAAAGGTCACCCCCCAGATTCAATTGTATCCATATGATCCAACATTTCCTTTTTCTCTGTAATAATAAAACAGTACATTGTACTTGATCTAAAATAATATATTGTTAATCCTTACCAGAAACAAAACCAGCCAATTGGGTTTATTTAATGTTTACATCTAGCAGACCTAAGGCAGGGGTGCCCAAAAGGTAGACCTTTAGCTGGTGATCAGTAGATCTCAAGACATTGTCATCAAACATCTTGTTTAAGGGGTAGTTCACACAAGGAGATTCGGGGAGATATTTTTGCTCAGAAGACAAGGCGATTAGTCGTTTGGCGACAAAATCTCCCCGGAGCTCCTCCCCGAACCCGAACTGTCCCAGCGTGTCTTCCCATAGGCTATAATGAAAAGTCGCCTGCGCTAAAGCACACGTGGCAATGCGTTTTCCGAAGTTGCCTTACGGAGGAAACTTCGGGCGAATTCGGAAAATACATCGCCGCATCTTGTCTAAGGGTGAGTTCACACGTGGAAATTCGGGGAGATTTTGTCGTCTGGCGACTAATCGCCTCGTCTTCTGAGCGACAATCTTGCCAAACTGCCTCAGCGTGTCTTCCCATAGGCTATAATGAAAAGTCGACTGCGCTAAAGCACACACGGCGATGCGTTTTCCGAAGTTGCCTCACGGAGGAAACTTCGGTGACTTCAGAAAACGCATCGCCGCGTGTGCTTTAGCGCAGGTGACTTTTCATTATAGCCTATGGGAAGACACGCTGAGGCAGTTCGGGGAGATTGACGTTCAGAAGAGGAGGCAATTAGTCGCCAGGCGACAAAATTTCCTTGTGTGAACTAACCCTAAATCACCCTCCTGTTTCATGCTTTTCATTCAGATATTTATTATGATAAGATTACATAAGAAATAGTTGTTTGTTAAATATTCATTTTATCATAAATCATTCATCAAGGTTTACATCAATATTTAAGTAATATTTTCCATGGAAAAGAATGCTAACAATGTTTTATGGATGTAGATAATAATGGGACAGCACTTAAAGTAGACCTCGCATTAGTAAATTATGGGCACTCCTGACCTAAGGTATGAAGATCCAAATTACGAAATGATCCATTATCTGGAAAACCCAGGTCACAAGCATTCTGGATAACAGGTCCCATACCTGTATTTACAGGCACTAAAAGAAATGCCTGTGCTATCTATAATTGTAATGTATTAATGCTAAATACTTATACAGCTGTAATGTGTGACCCAACTTGTATCCTTTTGTATATTCCAGGAAGGGAAGATACTAAGTTTTGATCCTGTGACAAAACAGATTGAAATGGAAATTATTTCACAGCAAACAAGTAGGTCCTTAGGAATTCCTTACCCTGCCCACCAATTCACAAAACAGATACCCAACCACCCATATACCTACTGCTAGTAATGGTTACCTCCCACCCTACATCAGTGTATGTCCTGTTTCTATTGGCAGTGAGGAAGCCTGGAAAGTTTGATGTTGTCTATCAGTCGGAAGATGGGGAGGATATTGTAGAATACGCGGTGCCACAGGAGAGCAAGGTAAGTGCCATCACTCTGAAACTTCCATTTTGTCTCCAGATCCAGAAACTACTGGGTTATGTGACATTCACGGCATCACTGGTGGGGTTGCTTAAAGCTATTGCCACTATTTTTGTACTGTTTGGATTTCCTTTCTGGCAAACAGCAGCAGTCCTGTCTTGCTTTATGGAAGTGATTGTAGGAGTACCCTGGGGATCATTAATATCAATAGTTACATAGTTTAAAATGGGTGTTTTTGGGGATTGTCCAATGTGGCATTTGACCTTCAGTGAGTGAAACCTCCAGCAGTAGACACTGATGAGTTGTACTTTTCATTTCAGGTGATGCTGAACTGGAACACACTCATAGAGCCCAGGTTGCTGATGGAAAAGGAATCCCAAGTGCAGTGCTGACTTCCCCCTTGGACTTGCACAAATGCAGTAGTCTGATCCAAGGCCTGTCGCATAGTCGTATCATGCGGATACAAGAGAGCAAAAAGGCTGCCCTTCACATGATGCAATTCTTAACTACTCTTCCTGTTTGCAGTGTGCACTTCCTGTGACATGGCTGTGTTGCTGTGAGTCTGTCTGTCATGCATTCAGAGTAAAGTTCTGGTTCTGTGCTGCCTTAACATTAAGTGCTATACTACAGGCCAGGCACCGGCTGCCCAACTTCCTTGCCAGGAAATTTACACATTAAATGGCAAAGGGACCACGGGCAGAACTGATACGTACATAATAACTTCTCCAACTCAGCACTGTATTGGACCCCTAGCTGTGCCACTGCTCGTTGGCACTCTGAGTGCACACTGCTCGACTGAGCCTACTGTCCTGTACAGAATGTTTTAGAGTCCAATTTTGTAATAAAATGATTCATGATTTACTTGCTGTTTGGCTATTTATGAGCAAGATCATTCTGGTGTTGCTCCAGCTGCTCTTTCTGTTAGTGCTCCTTATGACCAGAGGTTGAGTTGCTGCACATGCACAGTGGGTAAACTAGGTAATAATCTGTATGCCATGTGTATTTGACAAGTCAATGCCCCAGCACTCTTAAGAGTGAGGATATTTTGTATGTGCAGGACAGGAGTTAACCTCCAGTGTACCCTGTTGGGCAGTTGTAACTTTCATTGTGTATATAGTGCCAGTGTCTCCCACAGTCCGTTATAGAGTAAAGGTGGCCATAGACGTAACAATCCCAATCTTTCATGCAACCCTTGGTCACAGGAAAGATTGTTTTTATTACAGACACTTAGAGCTGAGCTGTCAGATATTACACATAAAAACAATAGAATTCTACCTGTATCTGTCAATTCAGCAGTAAACACTGTCCGATTAAAATTTTCAGACTTGGCGATCGATGAGCCGAGGGATATCTAAAGGTGGCCATACATGGGCAGATTAAAGTTGCTGATATCGGTCCTTTAGACCAATTCTGCTGCTTATTTGCCCGTGTATGGGGCGTTCCGACAGATCTCCCCGATTCACATCCGGCCAAATATCGGCAGATATCAGGCAGGTTTGATTTTTCTTGGCGATCAAGGACTGCATCAGATAGTTGATGTGGTCTGCGCCCATTTCCTTAACTGTAATCTGATCGGATTAACCGGATATCGCCCTGCTTTTGATGGGTATATCGGGTTAAGATCTGCTTATTTGGCGACCTTATCAAATGAACGGATTTTATTGTGTATGGCCACCTTAAAGGTGGCCATAGACTTAAAGATCCGCTCGTTTGGCGACATCGCCAAACGAGCGGATCTTTTCCCGAAATGCCACTAAACTGCGTGGCTATATCGGGGGTAATTCGAACGTTCGGCCTTATGGCCGAACGATCGAATTACGATGCGCCAAGCGGCTCCGACGGGTCGGTCGGGTAAAAATCCAACCTTCCCGATCGATATCGTGGCCAGATATCGATCGGGATGACCCGTCGGAAGCCCCCATACACGGGCAGATAAGCTGTCAAATCGGTCCAAACGACCGATATCGGCAGCTTTATCTGCCCGTGTATGGCCACCTTTAGTCTTTTTCCGATATCGGCCTGCTCGTCTTCCCCCATACACACAGTACACACCAAATATCATACAAAGTATAAACGAATATCTGTACGTCTGTGGCCACCTTTAGGGATACAAACACAGAGTAACAGGTACATATAAGACAATGTATTACAACTGGATATAATTAGGAAATAGGGGGCCTCACAAGAGTTTACAATCTATGAGGGGGAGGAAGTGAGACGTGTGTGTGTGTGTATTTCCGTGTATTTCCTGTTGGTTAGGATTTAATGGTCAGTACATAGTTACAGCTGGAGAACCTGTTGAACCTGTTAATGAGGAGTAAGTGGGTAGGGAGGTGGCCACGTTGCTTTGTGTTAGCTTAACCATTTTAATGAAAATGTGGGTGTTAATTGATTGTTTAAATTCCTGACTCCTCATGGTGCATCACAGGACTCTTTGGCCCCATTTGTGATGTTGCCCATAGCAACCAATTAGCAATTAGATTTCAATAGAAAACAAAAGCAAACATCTAAGTTGTTACCTTGAGCAACATCACCAGTAATGTTTCCACTTTTTACACAACATGATAAACAGGCCCCTTATTGTTTCTACATTGTAAATATCAATAAGATATTGTGAGTCTGAGTGAGTTCCTTCAGGGCTTTCAGTGAGCAAACATTTAGTCACTCAGTGAGATTTGTTCTCTTCTTGTCAGTAGAAAAAGCTTAAAGGAGCCACACAGCACACCATGTTGTTTGCAGATAGGAAACGTACCCCTTTTATTGTAATCACCTGTGCAGGCCCGGATTTGTAGTAAAGCCACAAAGGCCCAGGCCTAGGCTGGCAGAATTTCAGGTGCGGCATGCCGCCCAGCTGCATCCAAATCAGATAGGAGCACTGGAGACTGGCATGCGGAAGATTTAAAAATCTCCTGCATGTCTCCAGTGCTGGATAAATTAGATGCAAAGGAAGTGGGGGTTGAGGGTGATGAGTGGAGCAGGCCTAGGGGTGCCAGGTTAGTAAATCCGGACATGTACATGTGTATCCCTATAGTCGCTCAGTATGGGTTCTCTTTCTGTCAGCCACTATTTTGCATGGCTCAAGTGTCTTCCTGTCATCCATTAGTGTGCACACCTCCAGTCACTACATTCAGTCAAAGTGCATCTTCCCCCTCCAGCAAGTCAGTGCTGGCTAATGTGTGAGTGTGTGCTATTTCGCTTGAGTGTGTGTGCTCCTTCCCTCAAAAATTCCCTAAATTTACCTTGAGTGCGTGATTTTGTGCTCCTTCCCTCTTGTGAGTGAGCAGTGCGCTTTACCTCTAGTTAGCTTACTCTCCTTCCCTCTAGTGAGTTGGTGAGTGCTCCTTCCCTATTGGGAGTGAGCGTGTGCTCCTTCCCTGTAGTTGGTGGGTGTGTGCCTTCCCACTAGTGAGTGATTGTGTGCTCCTTCCCTCTAGTGAGTGAACATGTGATCCTTCCTTCTTGTGAACCTTCATGTGCTCCTTCCCCCTTGTGAGTGAGCGTGTACTCCTTCCCTCTTGTGAGTGAGCGTGTGCTCCTTCTCTCATGAGTGAGTGTGTGCTCCTTCCCTCTCGTGAGTGAGCATGTGCTCCTTCCCTCTCATGAGCGTGTGCTCCTTCCCTCTCATGAGCGTGTGCTCCTTCCCTCTTATGAGTGGGCCTGCACTCTTTCCCTCTAGTGATTCTGTGCTCTTTCCCTCTAGTGATTGTGTGTTTCTTCCCTCTAGTGAGTGAGTGGGTGCTCCTTCCCTGTAGTGAGTGTGTGTTCTTCCCTCTTATAAACATGCGCTCCTTCCATTCTTCCCTCTAGTGTGCTCCTTCCCTCTAGAGAATGAGTGTGTTCTCCTTCCCTCTAGGGAGTGAGTGTGTGCTGATTCCCTTTAGTGTGTGTTATTTCCTCCCTCTAATGAGCGAGTTTGTTCCCCTTCCCTCTAAGGACTCTGGAGCGAGTGCGTGCCCCTTCACTGTAGTGTGCCAGTGAGCTAGTAGATATGCTGTAGCTCTTTGAACCCTCTTTTTTTCTAGTTTCTCACTGTGATCTTTGCCTTCCTGCAGCCAGCCCATTCCCACTTCTCTCATCTTTTGGCCAGCATGGCCCAATCATTGGAGAGCTTGGCCTAAAGTCATTTTAATCTTCAGAACCGCCATGACATATTCAAAAATGGAGAATTGCAAAGATGTCCACTTCCATGCCACTTTTCTTGGCCAGGCTGGAACGAGATGGATCGAACATGGGTCATCCCTGTCTGTGCATATATACTTTGAAATTAGTGACCTCATACCTCCCAACTGTCCCATTTTCAGCGGGACAGTCACGCTTTTGACAACTCAACCCGCAGTCTGGCATTTATACTGAAATGTCCTGACTTTCTATGCACCGAACAACCAGAAAAAGAAGACGTTTCTAACTTAATTGGCTTTTGACAGAGAGCCCAGAACAGCCACCAGGTGCAACTATGATACTTTTGTAACAATTTTGAGATAAGCAATTAAGTAATTGTAACAATTTAAATAAACAGGTCTCTTAGGAAAACAGACTCGCAGCAATTCACCTTCATTAGCAAAACTGTAATAACTGAAAAAAAACACACAAACATGTTCAAACTTTCATAACCTGCCAAATTTTGTAAAATTAACATGGTAATTAGGGGGTGTGGCCACAAAAAGAGCGTGGTTAAAAGAAATTCCAATGCTAGGAGCTGCAACTTCCCCCCCCCCTCTTTTTATTTCCAAAATGTTGGGAGGTAAAGCTAAAGTACCATAACTCTTTAAAGCATTAGTTACTTATTCACTGGACACAATAATGCCACTTTGCTGCCACTTTTCACGCCCAGAGCCATTTTAGACGAGGCTGGAACACATTAGATTCCAGATTCCCATAATAACTGGCCACTCCCCCTGATTATAACCCTGGGCCAATGTCTCCGCTTATATACCAATTACTCACGGGGCATGAGGTCGGCAGCTGTAGGGGTGGAACTACAAGTCCCAGAACGGCTTTGTGTTTAGATGAGGAGGGGCAATGCTAGAAATTGACGTTCTTTTTTTCACTGCTTCCTGACCTAGCATACATCACATCAAACGAAACCTGTGTTGTGTCTGGGAGGGATTTCCCCCAAATCACATGAGCACTTTCAACCAATCATCTTCCACCTATCCACAGAGTCGCAACTACTGTCAGTTTAGAGACAAAGTATCGACGAGAGATTTGTGAGTGAGTGAGCGCTCCTTTCTTACAGAAACAGTGAGTATGGGCTTTCTTCCTTTTAGCCATTAGTCTGTGCGTCAATAAGTATGGGTTTTCTTCTTGTCGCTCCTTCTAACCAGTGGCTCGTGACCAATATGACTCATAGTTAAAGAACATTGAACGGGGTGCAATGAGGAAGTGACCACAAAATTCACATAGACAAATACAAGAGTCCTCTGCACTCAACCCATTATCAATATATTTAAGACAGAGACATTTTGTGCATACTGCTAATGAAAAATGCCTTACCCTTTAAACAAAACAGGGATTGTTTGTACGGAAGGCATTTTAGGACATCCTGCAGCAAAATACATCTCCTTCATGCGATGTCATATGCCTTCTGAATGGCGCATCGGTTGCTTTTACCGTCACTCATCGTCCAAATCTGCAATCACACCTCCGTCCTCTACCCTCCCTTCCCAGCCGTCAGTCATACGAACTCCGCCCTCAGCCTTCTGCCCTCGGTCCTTAGCCTTCCGCCATCAGTCCTCCATCCTAGCCCTCAGTCCTCTGTCTTCTGCCCTCAGCCCTCTTCCTCAGCACCGTTTCTGACGAGGCGGCTCCTGCAATGCCACTCCCCCTCGCCGACTTACCTGTAGGCAGGGGAGGCAGGAACACTGTTGCGGAGAGTGCAATTGCGCTCTCTTGCAATAGTACAGCCAAATTTCCGGTTTAAAAACCGTAAATTTGGCTCTTAAAGGTGCAGGGGCGGCTTTTTGCTGCCCCTGGAATCCTCTCTGGCGCTGCCGCCTGAGGCAAGCGGCTCAGCTCGCCTCATTGGCGGAGCGCCCCTGCTCTTCCTTTTAGTCCTCTTCCTTCCACCCTCAGCACTCCCCCCTCAGATCTCTCTTTTCAGCCGACAGTCTTATCCATAAGTTTCTAAAGTGGTGAGCGAGGGAGGAGGATGGAGGGCTGACGACAGAAGACGAGGGCGGAAGGCTGAGGGCAGAAGGCTGAGAGCTGTGTTCGTATGACTGACGGCTGAGAGGGAGGGTAGAGGACGGAGGTGTGACTGCAGATTTGGACGATTGGTGACGGTAAAAGCAACCGATGCGCCATTCCGAAGGCATAGGACATCGCATGATGGATATGTATTTCACTGCAGGATGTCCTAAAATGCGTTCCGTATGTTTGTCCATATATTGCAATATATTTAAGCTGGCCAACTACGTCTGACTATCTATCTGGCCAATCTGGGAGCTACAACTGGCCTGGCCACTTCTCCTTTATAAACTCCATCTAGAGTCAGGTGATCCCACTGGTCCCTTTATAAAATGTATAATGAAGCAATAGAATTCCTAATGAATCAGATGCAAGTTGAGCGTAGGACTGGCCAGTTATGGGATGACTTTGACGTAGTTGGCCATCTTAAATTTATTGCAATTTATGGACAAACAATCCCTGTTTTGTTTAAAGGGTAAGGCATTTTTAGTAGCTTAAGGCATAAAATGTTTCAATGTCCTTAACCCTTTAAGTGCCACCCCACGTAGAATCTACGTTCTGTGGGGATGGCACTTGAAATGCCACAGAACGTAGATTCTACGTTCTGCAGCATTTCAGGGTTAGGGAACGGAGGAGCGGCTTTTCAAGCCGCTTGCTCCGTTCCTCTTCGTTCCCCAGCCCCCAGGCAACGAGCAGGGGCCGGGAACGAGTGGCCCCTGAGGCGCGATCGCCCAGGGGCCCCAAATGCAGCAGCAGACACGTGCACACTGCGTGTCCTGCTGCTGCTTTCACTTCCTGAGCCAAAGCTCCGCCCCCTCTCAACGGATCTTCCTGGGAGATGCAGCATTTTCTTCCTCCAGCCCTGCACAACGATCTGGACCTGCTTCCCCCAGGTTAGTGCCCATCCACACACAGAAACACACACAAACACACACTTATTTTCCCATTACACACTTACATTCACACTTACACACAATCACATACATTTTTGGGGGATCAGGGGGGTCACACACATTCACAGCACCCCCACACGCTTGCACACACACACAACATGCAATTGGTCAGTTGTACACACACACATACACACTTGCACTGTTGTGTATTTTTTTTTTTTTTCTTATCGCATCGTCTGTTTTTTTTTGCTGAAAAAACTGTTTTATTGCCATTGTGAATAGCGTATTCGCTAATTGCACTGCGCAATACCTTTTGTATGTTATTTTGGTGATTATACTGCAATTTGGGTGATTTTGGTGCATTTTTAGACATTTTATTGCATGTTTTGCCATTTTATTAAATTTTCAGCTTTGCAAAGGTGTTGTTCCCCTTTTTCTGTCTGTAAAACCTATTTGGCCATGCTAAAATTATCAAAAATTGATTCTGACTGCTGATTACAGTAGGCGAAAAAAAAAAAAGCATTGATTTTTGCGGTTTTGTTGGATTTTAGGGATTTTTGTTACTTCATTTTGACCTTGGAAATTTTGTCTGCTATATAACCATTTGGAGGTCTCTGTGTACAAAATAGTTTGGTAAATCTTTTCATATCAGGCATCAAACTGTTCAGTACACTCCTTGCTTTCATATTTAGGATGACTTTTGCTGGTACGTTACAAAATGTGGGGTATATAATGGGGTAAAATGCAAGCTTTGTGACTATTTTCAGAATTTCCATAAAAAGCGTTATGTTTAGCATTGCTTTGCGGTTTTGTAGTTTGCAGTAGAAAATTGTAATTACCTGCTTTAGATTCGTCTGAATGTGTACTTTCAGAAAATATATGGGTTTCTAGGGTCTCCATACTGTTAGGGGGTCTTATGGTGCATAATGCACATACCAGGTGTTGTATTGTAGCAGTCAGAGTGTCATATGTGAAAATTCATATGTACTATTTTCATTTGGGCGTCTCTGTATGCCACCTAGTTTGGTAAATCTTTTCATATCAGGCATCACACTGTTCAGTACACTCCTGGCTTTCATATTGAGGATGACTTTTGCTGGTACGTTACAAAATGTGGGGTATATAATGGGGTAAAATGCAAGCTTTGTGACTATTTTTCAGAAATTCCATAAAAAGCGTTATGTTTAGCATTGCTTTGTGGTTTTGTAGTTTGCAGTAGAAAGATGTAATTACTTGCTTTAGATTCGTCTGAATGTGTGCTTTCAGAAAATATATGGTTTTCTAGGGTCTCTATACTGTTAGGGGGTCTTATGGTGCATAATGCACATACCAGGTGCTTGTATTGTAGCAGTCAGAGTGTCATATGTGAAAATTCATATGTACTATTTTCATTTGGGAGATTTTTGTGGGGTAAAAACACAGAAATATATATTTACCCCCCAAAACCATATATTTTTGGAAAGTACACATTCTACCGAATCTAAAATGAGTACCCATGCCTTTCTGCTCCAAACTACTGAGTCGCAAGGCCTTCCCAAAATTGACGGTTTTGGTGAAATATCTGAAAATTGCCTCAAAGCTTCGACTTCCCAGCACCATATTACCCATGTATCATTACGTACCAAGAAAAAGCACCCTAAATATGATTGCCAGGGTTCCTCCAAACAGTTTGGTGGCCATTGTTCATAGGTTTACCAAAGTATCTTGCATTTAGAGGCCCCAAAATGAAGTTAGCGCATATAAATAGTCCTGTAGGTAACTTCAGCTAAATCAACACATTGACTGCATTTTTTGTGGGGTAAAAACACAGAAATATATGTTTACCCCCAAAACCATATATTTTTGGAAAGTACACATTCTACCGAATCTAAAATGGGTACCCATGCCTTTCTGCTCCAAACTACTGAGTCGCAAGGCCTTCCCAAAATTGTCGGTTTTGGTGAAATATCTAAAAATTGCCTCAAAGCTTCAAATTCCCAGCACCATATCACCCATGTATCATTACGTACCAAGAAAAAGCACCCTAAATATGATTGCCAGGGTTCCTCCAAACAGTTTGGTGGCCATTGTTCATAAGTTTACCAAAGAATCTGGCATTTAGAGGCCCCAAAATGAAGTTAGTGCATATAAATAGTCCTGTGGGTAACTTCAGCTAATAACTTCATTTCGGGGACTCTAAATGCCAGATTCTTGGTAAACCTATGAACAATGGCCACCAAACTGTTTGGAGGAACCCTGGCAATCATATTTAGGGTGCTTTTTCTTGGTACGTAATGATACATGGGTGATATGGTGCTGGGAAGTTGAAGCTTTGAGACAATTTTCAGATATTTCACCAAAACCGTCGATTTTGGGAAGGCCTTGCGACTCAGTAGTTTGGAGCAGAAAGGCATGGGTACTCATTTTAGATTCGGTAGAATGTGTACTTTCCAAAAATATATGGTTTTGGGGGGTTAACATATATTTCTGTGTTTTTACCCCACAAAAAATGCAGTCAATGTGTTGATTTTTCATTAGCTGAAGTTACATACAGGACTATTTATATGCGCTAACTTCATTTTGGGGCCTCTAAATGCAAGATACTTTGGTGAACCTATGAACAATGGCCACCAAACTGTTTGGAGGAACCCTGGCAATCATATTTAGGGTGCTTTTTCTTGGTACGTAATGATACATGGGTGATATGGTGCTGGGAAGTTGAAGCTTTGAGACAATTTTCAGATATTTCACCAAAACCGTCGATTTTGGGAAGGCCTTGCGACTCAGTAGTTTGGAGCAGAAAGGCATGGGTACTCATTTTAGATTCGGTAGAATGTGTACTTTCCAAAAATATATGGTTTTGGGGGGTAAACATATATTTCTGTGTTTTTACCCCACAAAAAATGCAGTCAATGTGTTGATTTTCATTAGCTGAAGTTACATACAGGACTATTTATATGTGCTAACTTCATTTTGGGGCCTCTAAATGCCAGATACTTTGGTAAACCTATGAACAATGGCCACCAAACTGTTTGGAGGAACCCTGGCAATCATATTTAGGGTGCTTTTTCTTGGTACGTAATGATACATGGGTGATATGGTGCTGGGAAGTTGAAGCTTTGAGGCAATTTTCAGATATTTCACCAAAACCATCGATTTTGGGAAGGCCTTGCGACTCAGTAGTTTGGAGCAGAAAGGCATGGGTACTCATTTTAGATTCGGTAGAATGTGTACTTTCCAAAAATATATGGTTTTGGGGGGTAAACATATATTTCTGTGTTTTTACCCCACAAAAATGTGGTCAATGTGTTGATTTTTCATTAGCTGAAGTTACCTACAGGACTATTTGTATGCACTAACTTGATTTTGGGGCCTCTAAATGCCAGATACTTTGGTAAACCTATGAACAACAGCCACCAAACTGTATGGAGGAACCCTGGCAATCATATTTAGGGTGCTTTTTCTTGGTACGTAATGATACATGGGTGATATGGTGCTGGGAAATTGAAGCTTTGAGACAATTTTCAAATATTTCACCAAAACCGACAATTTTGGGAAAGCCTTGCGACTCAATAGTTTGGAGCAGAAAGGCATGGGTACCCATTTTAGATTCGGTAGAATGTGTCCTTTCCAAAAATATATGGTTTTGGGGGGTAAACATATATTTCAGTGTTTTTTCCCCACAAAAAATGCAGTCAATGTGTTGAATTTTCATTAGCTGAAGTTACCCACAGGACTATTTGTATGCACTAACTTCATTTGGGGGCCTCTAAATGCCAGATACTTTGGTAAACCTATGAACAATGGCCACCAAACTGTTTGGAGGAACCCTGACAATCATATTTAGGGTGCTTTTTCTTGATACGTAATGATACATGGGTGATATGGTGCTAGGAAGTTGAAGCTTTGAGGCAATTTTCAGATATTTCACCAAAACCGACAATTTTGGGAAGGTCTTGCGACTCAGTAGTTTGGAGCAGAAAGGCATGGGTACCCATTTTAGATTCGGTAGAATGTGTCCTTTCCAAAAATATATGGTTTTGGGGGGTAAACATATATTTCTGTGTTTTTACCCCACAAAAAATGCAGTCAATGTGTTTATTTTTTATTAGCTGAAGTTACCCACAGGACTATTTGTATGCGCTAACTTCATTTTGGGGCCTCTAAATGCCAGATACTTTGGTAAACCTATGAACAATGGCCACCAAACTGTTTGGAGGAACCCTGGCAATCATATTTAGGGTGCTTTTTCTTGGTACGTAATGATACATGGGTGATATGGTGCTGGGAAGTTGAAGCTTTTAGGAAATTTTCAGATATTTCACCAAAACTGACAATTTTGGGAAAGCCTTGCGACTCAGTAGTTTGGAGCAGAAAGGCATGGGTACCCATTTTAGATTCGGTAGAATGTTTACTTTCTAAAAATATATGGTTTTGGGGGGTAAACGTATATTTCTGTGTTTTTACCCCACAAAAAATGCAGTCAATGTGTTGATTTTTCATTAGCTCAAGTTACTCACAGGACTATTTGTATGCGCTAACTTCATTTTGGGGCCTCTAAATGCCAGATACTTTGGTAAACCTATGAACAATGGCTACCAAACTGTTTTGAGGAACCATGGCAATCATATTTAGGGTGCTTTTTCTTGGTATGTAATGATACATGGGTGATATGGTGCTGGGAAGTTGAAGCTTTTAGGAAATTTTCCGATATTTCACCAAAACTGACAATTTTGGGAAAGCCTTGCGACTCAGTAGTTTGGAGCAGAAAGGCATGGGTACTCATTTTAGATTCGGTAGAATGTGTACTTTCCAAAAATATATGGTTTTGGGGGGTAAACGTATATTTCGGTGTTTTTACCCCACAAAAAATGCAGTCAGTGTGTTGATTTTTCAGTAGCTGAAGTAAAGTCCTGGACAATTTGGATGTGCTAACTTCATATTGGGGTCTCTAAATGCCAGGTACTTTGGTAATCCTATGCACAATGGGGATCAAACTGTTCAGTGGACCCCTGGCAATCATATTCAGGGTGCTTTTTCTTGGTATCTAATATAGTGTGTGATATGCGGAGCAGCAAAATAAAACCTTTGAAGTGATTTTTCAAAATTTTGATACATTTTGATAAAAAACGCTACGTTCAGACAAGCTTTGATGTTTGGTAGTTAGGAGTAGAGAGACACAGTTACCCATTTTGGAATCGGCAGAATGTGTACTTTCCAAAAATATATGGTCTTCTGGGGTAAACATACTGTTTCAGGATTTTGTGGCCTTGGAATCAAAAGTATGCCGTTTTCTGCCTTCTGCTTTCAAAATTCGGTAATATACTGCCGGTAGTTTTTGCTGTACAGATGTCCTAAATCTGCCTAAAACTATACATATTTGGTATTGGCATGTTCAAGAGACATGAGGCTTTCCAAATCAGTTGGATTTTCATGCGTAAAATGAAATATTTTTCAGGTATAAGTTCATATATTGTGAAAAATAGGAATTTTTCATTTTTTTTTTTGTATTTAGCACTATAAATCTTTTTGCAGAGGTGGAAATACAAGAAAACTCAGGCAGATTTAGAAAGCTCAGTTTCTCCCGAAAAAAACAATGTATAGTTTTCCTAGCTGAACTATAGGTTTGCCCTCAGAAAATGCCCCTAAAGTGAGAGAGCACAGAATGTTTCAAAAACGTCTGGCATTTCACGTAACCAAATTGGTCAATTCTGCTGGCACTTAAAGGGTTAAAGGTGTTGTTCACCTTCCAAACACTTTTTCCAGTTTAATTGTTTTCAGATTGTTCCCCAGAAATAAAGACCTTTTTCAATTACTTTCCATTATTTATTTTTTTACTGTTTGCTCCTTCCCTCTAGTGAGTGTTTGCTCCTTCCCTCTAGTGAGTGTTTGCTCCTTCCCTCTAGTGAGTGTTTGCTCCTTCCCTCTAGTAAGGGGGTTTGTTCTCCTTTTTAGTGAGTTGGTGTGTGCTCCTTACCTCTAGTGAGCGAGTGTGTGCTATTTCCCTCTAGTATGTGAGCGTACGCTACTACTCTGTAGTATGGGAGTCTGTGATCCTCTCCTGTAGTGAGTGACCGTGTGTTCCCCCTCTAATAAGTGTGCGCCTTCCCTTTAGTGAGTGAGTGTGTGCTATTTCCCGCTAGTATGTGAGCGTATGCGTGCTCCTCCCTTCTAATGAGTGAGTACGAGTTCCTTCCCTCTAGCAGGTGAGCATGTGCTCCTTCTCTCTCCTGACTGAGCATGTGCTCTTTCCCTCTAGTAGGTAAGCGTGTGCTTCTTCCCTTTTAATATGTGAGTGCTTCTCTCTTCTAGTAAGTGAGCATGTACACTTTCCTTCTAGTGAGCATGTGCTCCTTCTCCCTAGTAAGTTGGTGTGTGCTCCTTCCTCTAGCGAGTAAGCTTGCACTCTTCTCTCATGAGTGAACGCATGCTCTTTCCTTCTAGTGAGTGATTGTCCCCTTGTGCCAGTGAGCTAGTAGGTGTGGTCTAGCACTGTGCACCCTCTGTGTTCTTCTCACTGGGATTTTTGCCTTCCTGCAGATAGCCCTTTACCAGATCTCTCATCCCATTTGCCAGCATGGAGAACTTGGTAGAGGAACTCACCTGTTCCATCTGTTTGGGGCTGTTCAGTACCCCAGTGACAATTCCCTGTGGGCACAATTTCTGTGGCGGGTGCCTGAACCTTGCCTGGGAAGCATCTAAGGTGAGTGAGTACAGATGCCCTCAGTGTATGTGCTCCTTTTCCACTAAGCCTGACCTCAGGAAGAACACCCTACTGAGCAACCTGGTGAGTCAACTACAGAGCATGCACATTGAACCTCCGCAGCCTGAAGTGATGGTAGAGGAGGTAGTGGAAGATTCCTGTGACACAGACGTGGTGCTTTGTGACAGTTGCATGAAGTTGCCTGCTGCCAAGACCTGTCTGACCTGCCTGGCATCCTTCTGTGAAGAACACCTGCAGCCCCATCTGGAGAGTCCAGCCTTTATACACCACTTGTTAAAGCAGCCCATGAGGGACCTGCATGTGAGGAAGTGCCAGGATCATGATAAACTGCTTGATCAATACTGCAGGGAGCACTCCAGATGCATCTGCTGCTACTGTCTGGCCAGTCACAAGCAGTGCCACACTTGCTCCCTCCAGGAGGGCAAAATGGAGAAGGAGGTGAGTACGACTATGGTCAGACACAACAGACATGCTTTATATATGGGACAGCTGTTTCTTTAATTATAAGTTTTAAAGGGGACTGCCATGCTTTTCTAACTGCACTTATGAAAGCTCCCCCAAACCACTAAAGGGCGGTTTCTGCAGATGTCCATGTGACTTGTAGTGGGCATAACCTGTTTTTTGGGGAGTACTCAATTTATCTCTTCAACAGTACCACACCAACACAGACACCTGGATCACTGATACCATTTGCTACATCAGGGCTAGTTCTAGTAGCTGCAAGGTGCAGTGCTCTCATATTGACTTGCTTTGCTACTCCTAGTACAGGAGTGGCCAGGCAAGTGTAATCATTAACTGCATTAGGGAAAACAAACGGTAGCTTAGCACATATTAACACAGTAGACACACCTATCATGTTCAACCTTTGTATCTAAATAGAACCTGCTGTGTGATACGACCCTGGCAAATGCCAGAAGGGCTGCTGTAAGGTGCCATAGAAAGTCATTATTAAGTGGGCAGTGGGGGCTGTTTTGGCCTCTGTGTTCTTTGAATCCCAGGGCCAATATTAAATCCCAGTCCAGACCTACTATCATTTTGTATTAAAGGAAAACTATACCCCCTGAACAATGTAGGTCTCTATAAAAAGATATTACAATAAAACAGCTCATGTGTAAAACCCTGCTTCATAAAACAAAAAACATAATCATATACTTTTTAGTGGTATGTGCCATTGGGTAATCATAAATAGAAAATTGCCTTTTTAAAAAATTATGGGCAGCCCCTGGGATCATATTATTCACTGTGCACACAAACATACTATACTTGTTGGGTCACATGAGCCAATTAACAGACAGATTTGTGTCTTTTGCTTCACACACTTCTTTCTGTTACAGTTAGAGTTGTAGTATTTCTGGTCAGGTGATCTCTGAGGCAGCACACAGACCATCACAAAATGGTGGTTCAAGGCAAGAGATGTAAAAGGACAACATTTACTTAAAGGAGAAGGAAAGCTACGGAGGCATTTTATTGCCAATAGATTAGCTGCAATAGTGCAAGCTAGAATGCTATATTTATTCTGTAGAATGTTTTACCATACCTGAGTAAAAAGCTCTAGAAACTCTCTGTTTGTTAAGGATAGGAGCTGCAGTATTAACATGGTGTGACATCACTTCCTGCCTGAGTCTCTCCCTGCTCTGGGCTCAGATTACAGTAGAGAAGGGAGGGGGTGGGGAAGAGGAGCAAACTGAGCATGCTCTTGCCCAGGGCAATGAGGTTTAAGCTGAAGGCAGGAAGTCTGATACAGAAGCCCATGTGTAAACAATAGAAGGAAAGAAATGCAGTGTTTCTTTTGACAGGGGACTCAGAGCAGCACTACTTTGGAGGTTTACTGGTATATTTAGATGGACCTTTCTGATAAGGCTTACTTAGTTTTAACCTTTCCTTCTCCTTTAAATACATATATACCAGTTTGTTAATCATTAATTTAATTGAATCTGCTGCTTAGGTATTCATTTTTGGGGTTAAGTTTTCCTTTAATATATTTTATAATATTTTATAAATTAATTTGTCCACTCCCTCCAGCACAACTCTAGCACCTGGTAGGCAGCAGAGATGTTGGCATGTAGGGTCCTTGCATCAGGTTACCCTACCTAATAACTGAATACTAGAGCAGCTGCCTCCCAGGGGGCTCTAGAGTAGTGATCACCCAACCAGTGGCTCGCTAGTAACATGTTGCTCACTAACCTCTTTGATGTTGCTCCCAGTGTCCACAGAGTGGTGCTTATTTTTGAATTCCTGGCTTGGAGGCAGTTTAAATTGAATAAAAACGAAGTATACTGCCAAGAAGAGCCACCTTTAGGACTTTTTTTAAATGGCAAGTCAACCCCACAATAAAAAATGCCTAATAAAGGTATGGGACCTGTTATCCAGAATGCTTGGGACCAGGGGTTTTCCGAATAATGTATATTTCCATAATTTGGATCTTCACACCTTAAGTCTACTAGAAAATCATGTAAACATTAAAAGACCCCAATAGTCTGGTTTTGCCTACAATAATGATGAATTATATCTTAGTTTGGATCTTATACAAGCTACGGTTTATTATTACAGAGAAAAAGGAAATCGTTTTTCAAAATTTGGATTATTCGGGAAAAAAATGGAGTCTATGGGAGACGGCCTTTCTGTAATTCGGAGCTTTCTGGAGAACAGGTTTCCAGATAATGGATCCCATACCTGTAAAAGAAAATATAATTCTAAGCAACTTTTCAATATACATTTATTAAAACTTTTTCATGCTATTAAAGTTATTTATAAAAACAATTGCTATGGAAAGCAGTATGTGCCGGGTTGTTCTTAGTCCAGTGTTGCAAAAGTCTTTAATTGCCAGCAAAGACAGGTCTGTTATTCAGTTACATTACATTTTACATTTTATCAACGGTCTGGGCCACCAGGGCAGAGAATAGAAAGGGACGGACAAACACTTGTTTAAATAGCATAACATACACAAATAACTTAAAATCAATTGAAAAAATGTAATGAAGGGCAGTTCAATGGGCATCAGAGAGAAGTTAATTTCTGTTAGTGCCTTGTATTTTTAGGAAAAAGGGATTTGTCTGTTAGTAAATCATTCAGAAATTGGGGACTGAATAGAGTTTATAGGTGGGAAGTGAATAGAGTTTAAGGGTAATGGCAGACGAGGAGATATGTTGCCTGCAGGGGTGTAACTACAGAGGAAGCAGACCCTGCGGCTGCAGGGGGGCCCAGGAGGTACAGGGGGCCCCATGAGGCTCTCATTGATGAGCAATTTGAACATATATTGGTAAAACAGGACAAACACTGGATATGTTTGAGGCCCTAAAATTAATTTGCTGTGGGGCCCAGCAACAACTAGTTACGCCACTGGTTGCCTGCAGTAAATCTGCTTCCCTAATGAATCTGATATTATTACTTAGCTTGTCAATGCGGTCTTTCTCTACTGCATGATAAAAACAATTTGATTTTAGCTGATCACAAGCTAGCAGATGATTTGGCAGAATTTTTGGAACTCCCCTGTTTGATTTCAATTAACTCTTTATCTAAAAAATTTTGGAATATTTATGGTACAGACTCACATCCATTATCTAAATCGTCCATTAAATGGACTGAGTTTTTACAATGTCAAGTGTCTCCCTCAGATTTGGTGAAATCTATTAATACTTATAATAAATTAATTTTGGCAGAGAGTTGGAGAATACAACACTTTAAGCTTATTCATTTAGGATATGGGAAAATGTTTGCTAAAAGTACCTCTAATAGTCCTATATCATTTTGTCCTAAATGTGACGAGACTAATGTGTCAATTTTTCATTATTTATGGTCCTGTCCAAAAATTAACCTTTTTTGGAGGGAAGTTACTAATTTTTTGAATTCTAGACTGAAGATAAAAATTAAACTATCTCCGTGTATTGCTTTACTGCATCTAGATATTAATATGCTTTCTGCAAATCCTAAGTCAAATATTATCTCCCATGAAAGTAAATTATTGACTTCCTTTTTTCTAGCTGCTTCTAGGAAAGCTTTATTTAATTTCTGGTTACAAAAGGAACCCCCCTCATTATCGGACATCATCTCTTATATGAATCAGCTTACTTGGCAAGAAGCCTTAATAACTAAAACTAAAGGAAGTATTTCCAAAGATTCTTTTAGGCTGGTTTGGTCTCCTTATTTTGAAATCTGTAACTCCAATACTGGCGATCAAATAATGCGCTTTCTTCAATAGTTAGATGACCTATCTGACACTCCAGATGATAAATGGGCTTTTTCTTTCTTTTATTACTTGTGCATCCACTGGCTTAGTTAATTTTTAGTTCGTTTTTTGTTATTTTTCATGAATGATATAGTTTTGATACTATCATGCCATTGTCTCCTTTGCAACATATTTTCTTCATCTGCATAACATTTGTCATTTTGATTTCATTTGTTTAATATGAAAATCAAATAAAATATTTTAAACAGTAAATCTGCTTCCCCTTGCCTAACCTTTGGATTGCCCCAGTTAAAATGCATTATTCACAAGCAATGGCCCAACGATCAACCAATGGGCCAACTTAATAAAAAGATTCCCTCCAAAAAATTTACCTACATGACCTGTGGTTGTCAATAAATTGTAAAAAATATGGGACCCATGGCTTGAATTCCTGGCTTGGAGGCAAATTTGCCAAACCGTGCCTCCTGTAGGCTGCAAGTCCATATAGGGGCTACAAAATAGCCAATCACAACCTTATTTGGCACACCAGGTACATTTTTCATGCTTGTGTTGCTCCCCGACTCTTTTTTTACTATTTACGGGTTAAAAAAAAAAAAAAAAAATTGGTGACCACTGCCTTAATGGTTCTGGGGCATATCTACAGAATGGCCAGCAAAGTCATTCTGCTTTCTATGTGATCCACATGTGATGTACTGACGTTTCATCTATCTTTACAGAAAGAGTTTATCAACATCTTGCAGTCATTAAATCAGAAAATAGAAAAAGCCTCAAATACAGCTGATGAAGTAAAGCGAGAGCAAAGACAAGTGATGGTGAGTATAATCCTACACTGATATTGCCTGCAGTGTCTGTATATATGTATATTTTTATTTGTATAGTGATACTTGTGTACACAGCACTGCACATTGATACAAAGCATTAATGGGAACATTAATAAGTAAATAACTATATGTAATATATACCGTATATACCCGAGTATAAGCCGAGTTTTTCAGCATCCAAAATGTGCTGAAAAACTCTACCCCGACCCACGTAGCTGAGATTTCAGTCACTTTTAATCATTCCTATACCAACAGTACATGCACAATTTAGTATGAAAGGAGCTCACCACATACTTAGATCAGACCTGTCCACGGGTATCCTGTGTCTGATTACCCAAATCAATATGTAGAACTGTAGTGTAGATGTGGAACAGATAAAGGGCTTGTCCCGAAACATGTTGTACACTCCCCAATAAACGGATTTTTTGCAGTTTGACTGCCGCCTTGGATCTGTTCCACATCTACACTACAGTTCTACATATACCAACAGTACACTTGGGGAGAGACTGCAATATCCCACAATGCCCTCTGTTGGTTATATGAAAGAAAACAGTGCGCCCTCTGTTGGTTATATGAAAGAATAACAGTGACTGCAATATCACACAGCGCCATCTGTTGGTTATATGAAAGAATAACAGTGACTGCAATATCACACAGCGCCATCTGTTGGTTGTATGAAAAAATAACAGTGACTGCAATATCACACAGCACCCTCTGTTGGTTATATGAAAGAATAACAGTGCGCCCTCTGTTGGTTATATGAAAGAATTACAGTGACTGCAATATCACACAGCACCCTCTGTTGGTTATATGAAAGAATAACAGTGACTGCAATATCACACAGCGCCATCTGTTGGTTATATGGAAGAATAAAAGTGACTGCAATATCACACAGTGCCCTCTGTTGGTTATATGAAAGATTAACAGTGACTGCAATATCACACAGCGCCCTCTGTTGGTTATATGAAAGAATAACAGTGACTGCAATATCACACAGCACCCTCTGTTGGTTATATGAAAGATTAACAGTGATGGCAATATCAAACAGCACCCTCTGCACATGGTTGTGGGACAATGCACACAGTAATCCGTTTGGCAATTCTCTGTCACCATCAACTTTGCAAAGAAGTCCGGTTGATGGGGGGGTCGCTTTGGCAGAATGTGCGCTGCTGGGAGACAGGGCTGTAGTTGTGTCTAGGCTTATACTAGAGTCAATAAGTTTTCCCAGTTTTCGTAGGTAAAATTAGGTACCTCGGCTTATACTCGGGTCGGCTTATACTCGAGTATATACGGTACATATACATTCAAGATTATGTGATACTATAGGAAGGAGGTCCCAGTTGCACAGGACCCTGCACTGTAATTAATCAGGATAACAGCACTCTTCCCCTGCTCTTCCCTGTACTGCACCCACACAGGGTAACAGCATTCACTCTGCTCTCCCCTGTATTGCACATGCTTAAAGTAATAGCACTTCTCTGCTCTCTATTGTACTGCACCCTCCCAGAATTACGGATCTCTTACATACACTGCACCTGTCCAGGGTAACTTCTGTCTTTCTGCATTTCCTTCAATACTGTGCTTAAGATAACACTTTGCTCACCTACCGAACCTACTTGGGATAACAGATCTCTCCTCTGCAGTGCGCTTGCCCAGGGTAACAGCTACCTTCTCTCCCTTACTAATGTTAACACTTCTCTGCAGAATGAATAGGGCTGTGCTGAACATACTTTTTACCTTTTGTCTTAATCAGAAAAAAATCTAGTTTTTGTTATTTCTTGAGCTAATAGAGCAAACTGTGACACTGATCCTCCATGTTTGGTCTTTGAATGGTAGGCAGTTGGCTTCCCAGTGCATAGATAATCCCTCGTTCATAATGGACTTTTTTTTGCCTGAGCTCTGGCAATCTAATTATCTACCAAACATAGCAGAGCTTCAGTTTCCCTGTTTGGTTTAAAATTAGCAAAAAAGATAAATTTTCCTTATTAAAACAATTGGCATATAAGTATATTCAGGCCAAACTCTGTTCAGTTCTCTTATGTTGCATTAGGGGGTATGCTACTTTAAAGGAGAAGGAAAGTTTAAATTCAGTTGGGTGCCAAAAGTTAAGCACCCCCAAGTGACTTTAATCACTTACCTCATACCCCTTGCCTGTGCTCCTGTTAGCAGAAAAATGCTCCTGCCCAGCGTTCTTCTTATTGTGCACCATGGAGAGATCCTCTTCTGCTACCTTCTTTAAAATCCCGTGATCAGTGCATGTGCAGTAGAGTGAAAAGCAGGTGTTTTTGTTAAAGTACAGCAAGCCCTACAGAGGGATCCACAGGTAACAATTGGGGGTGCCTAACTTTTGACATCCCCTGGTGATTTTGATTTTGGCTTCTCCTTTAAAGGAACAAACCCTGTTATGAAACATAAGTGCAATGAATAGAGTTTGGGTATCAGGTAAGTGAATGCAGTCACTGGGGGAGCCTAAATTTTGGCACTCGCTAGTGATTGTTGTCTTTCCTTCTCCTTTAAGGACAGTTTGTGACTGTTATAGAATTGGGAAGGTGTCTCTTGCATTTATTGTCATGGATTCTAGTAGAGACACATCCTTATTTTGAGAATCAGGTTCCTATAACAGCAGTAACTGATACTCACATTCCCTGAAACTATCAACATGCCAAGCAGAGTTCAGGGCTGCCATTTTCCAGGTCAGTAAAATGAACAGGGATTATATTAAATTAATACTTGTTATAACCATATCTGGAAATATTGGGACTGGGAATCAACTGTAATTTGCATTTCCTAGAATACTGCGGATAAAAAGAAGAATTTAATGGAAGGCGAGTTTGAAGAAATTAAAGCTTTAATTGAGCAAGAGAAAAAGAAATCCATAAGGAAAATTGAGGAAGAGGAGAATAAGGCGAATAGTAAATTCAGCTATACATTGAGCATCCTTGGGAAAAAGAAACAGGAATTTGAGAAAATGAAATCAAGCGTTGAATCTCTCTTACAGGAAGATGACGATCTGCAGTTTTTAAAGGTAAATTCCTTGCTATTGCTAGCGTTCTATGTTCTCTCTCATTCATTGTAGTTGGTGTGAAGAGAGACATGCTGCATATGAGCTACTGTTGATGTGTCACATGCTTAAAGTATGCTTTGTAGACTGTTAGTGAATAGACCCCTTAAATTCCAAGATTTGGGAATTCAGGGAGTGAAATATTTTCTATGAAGGCATAATTGTTTTTTTTTTTTTCAATGATTTATCTTCTTATTCTGACTCTTTCCAACTGTCACTGACCCCATCTAAAAACAAATGCTATTTTTATTACTTGTATTACTATAAAGACCCTCTCCTAATTATATTCCAGTCTCTTATTCAAATCAGTGCATGGTTGCTTGGGTAATTTAGACACTAGCAAACAGATTGCTGAAATTGCAAATTTGCCTGCTGAACAAAAGACTAAACTCAAAAACCACAAATAATAAAAAATGAAAACCAAATGCAAATTTCCTCAATATATCACTCTCTGTATCATACTAAAATGTAACTCAAATGTAAACAACCCCCTTTAAATAACTTATGTTAACTTTGGTACACAAGCTGTTTGTATGCATATACAGCTTAATCCATATATAAATGTTTCCCCACCTTGATGTTACCAATGTAACTCCCCAGAAACTGTCTATAGTCTATACAGTCATTGATTTAATAAAAATGTTTGATATAAAAAAGAGGCTTAACTATCCTGGTGTATTAACTTCAGGTATTTGCATTTCCTTTATACAGCAGGCATCTAAGTTGCATGACACTACCTCTAAGGAGCCTTTTAAGCCAAAGACAGAGTTTGATGAGAAACTACTGCACCAAATCTTCCGCAACACTGTTTCTCTTAAAGACTTCATCAAAACCAAACTGCAGCAACCCGGTAATATCTCTTATCTTTCCAGGCACCCGCATCTTAAGGGCAGTGGCCAACAGGGAGATTTGTCACCCAATCATTATTTATGCACGACTGTGAGTGACAAATCTCCTGAAAATGTGTCTTCATTGGAAATAACTGAAATCTATGGCAGTAAAACCATCATATTGCAAAGTCGCCCAAAGCTGCCTCTGGAGGAACTTCAGGCGACTTGGTGATATGTTGGTTTTACCACCAGCGCTTACAGATTTCAAGCTTATTTGTTTATTTTATGATATTTATATAGCGCACTTTACAGTGATTATACTTCGTTCACATCAGTCCCTGCCCAAGAGGATCTTACAATCTAAGGTCCCTATCACATTCACACCCTATTATGCTCAATTTAGTCAGAACCCAATTAACCTGCCTGTTTATTTTTTGGGGTGTGGGAGGAAACTTGAGTACCCGGAGGAAACCCAATCAGAAACGGGGAGAACCTACAAATTCCATGCAGATAGTGCCTTAGGGAACTCAGGTCCCCAGCACTGCAAGGCAGAAGTGCTACCCATTGAGCCACTTAGCTGCCTTACACATTCCCATCAATTATGTCATGTGACTTACATCCTTCCCATCAGCCCCTGCCCTAGTGGAGCTTACACTCTAATGTACCCATCACATTCCCATCAACCCCCGCCACAGTGGAGCACACAATCTAAGGTCCCTATGAAATTCAGGGTCAATTTTATCAGGAGACCTTTATGTTTTTGGAGTGTGGAGTACATGGAGAAAACGTACAAAGACCTGGGGAGAACATATAACTTAGAACATATAACTTATGACAATAGCTTGGCTGTTATAAAACAATGCCATAGAAAGAGGTCTGTGGTGGATACCTTGGGCATTGTGGGTGCCATATTGATCTCTTAGAAGTCCAGCTGGGACAGCCCTGCCCTAGAACATAACATTTGAGCAAAACCTTATATTACATTTTAGGAGGCAGTTTGTGATGTTCACAGATCACACATTTAAGGGTAATATTGGATGCACTCATGATGACAGAGAGGGGGAAGGGCTATGTAGGTAAGCACCCAGGGGCACCAAGGACCAGAATTTTGTACCAGGCAGCTGTACATTAGGAATTATATGTTATTGCTGCTAAATGAACCATGTGTATTCTTCACTACAGATGATATATCAGAGAAATTGCCAGCAGGGGGCAGATACCCTAAACAAGGTGAGTTCGTGTAGCAACATGCAGGAAGGTGATGAGAATTTCTGCATTTGGTTGGCTCATATTCATTGATGGTATTCACAGCTACTCAGGAAACAGGAACTTCAGGTATAGCTTCCACTATCATCATCTTTCACCTCAATAAGACAGTCCTCTGTACAGCTCTAACTTTTAGATAACAAAACTTTTAGATAATAAAGCCTCTCTTTCTCTGTGCAAACACCCCTGGGTTACATGTTTAAGGGTCTGGCCACATGGGCAGATTCGGGGAGATTAGTCGCCAGGCGACAAATCTCCTCTTCTTATGCGGCGACTAATCTCCCAGATCTGCCTTCCCTGCCTTCCGCCGGGTAAAATGTAAATCACCTTCGTTTTCCGAAGTTTCTTCGTGAGGCAATTACGAACGACTTCGGAAAACCAAGCGCTCCGTGTGCCTGCCCCAGGCGATTTACATTTTAGCTGGAGGAAGGCAGATCGGGGAGATTAGTCGCTGCGAAGAAGAGGAGATTTGTCGCCTGGCCACTAATCTCCCCGAATCTGCACTCATAATGTCTTTGGGAGGAGGTAAAGTAAGTAATCGATCAGATGTAATATAAGTAAGCAGTCAGAAGCCCCAAGAGTATTATTTGTTGTAAACTGCTGTGTGCTGGGAATGATGCATTGTTGCAGAATGAACCTTGTGGTTTTTTTTTTTCTACAGATGATACACTAGAATCGTCACGTGCTTATAAAGTGAAAATGCCAGCAGGAGGAAGCAGACACCCTAAACAAGGTGAGAATACCAACAATTTGTTGGCTTCATATTCATATATGGTACGCATCACTTGCAACACACAGGTATTTGCCAATTCTAATATACCCTCTTTATATCATGCCACCATAGTGCCACCCTGGTTTTTCCGCTAGGTAACGGTCGTGTTTAACACTATATAATCTCCTTTTTAGAATTCTGTGAAGGGCTTCAAGCAGATGTTTTGTAATAGTGGTATTCATTGATCCTTTGTCATTTAAGCCTTGTTTAAAGAGCAACTAAATCCACAGCATTATTTGTTCTGGGCTGCTGTACACTGAAACGCATACAACATTACTGCTGAGTGAACCATGGTGCTCTTTTTTGCCTAAATGCCTTTTTCTCTCTGTAGAAGATCCACTAGAAAATTTTTTGCTACAAATGAAATCATCATCAACCAGCCTTGAAAAAATGCAAGAAAGCAGACACCCTAAACAAAGTGAGTAAAATTATTTCCTTATAGCAAATTTTATGAAAAGTGGGCGTAAATTCCAACAGTCAATTTTCCTCATATGTATGGTTGTTGGCTGCCAAAATTGGGAAGAAAAGCACCTGTGAATGGAAATCACACAGGAGACAGCTGGGTAAAGCTCCTCCCTCCAGGAGGCAGGACACTTGAGGTTAACAAAATAGGCATGCCTTAGTAGCTTTATTCCCTAGCACTTGCCTTACCTCTTCAGTTTTTTTAAGTGTCCTGTCCCCAGGATGTTGGATCTCGGTCTCTAGAGAGACCCTACACAAAGAATTCGCCGGTCAACAGTTAGTGTTGACACCCGGGGTGAGACAATGGGCAGAGAGATCTGTATACATAGCAGTTTACCCCCCACGCGGGACAGATCCACAGGGGTTAAAACAGCCCGACAGGGATAGAACCCTACTTCACTGGAGTAAAGAGGCTCTGGCCGGCGGATATTACAGCGGCACACTAAGTACTCCCTCCTGCAAAAGGGGGGTCCTCAGTGTGCCTAGCTGCTAAGCACGCCACTGACCAGAGCATGCTTCCAACCGGTACTCTGGCAGGGATCCCTTTCCTAAGAGGTAAGGCTAGTGCGGTACCCTTGCGGATCGCTGCCCTGGGCAGGCTGCGCAACCAGTGCCATGGCAATGGGAGACAAAGAGAACGGCGGGCGGGAAGACACAGCAGGAAGTGACGTGGAGCTTATCTCTGCACAATTCTTGGCGCCAAAGTAACCTGGGAGAACTGCGCAGAGCCCAGCATTCAGACGTGGACCCTGTAGACTGCGCAGCTCCTTACTGAATCGCATCACTGCGCCTGACTCGCAACACCTTCTCCAGTCTCCCCCTTACCGGCACAGAAGACTCGAGAGCAGCTGGTAGAGCTTCTCTCCAGCGCGGCTCGCACTACAACGCAGGAGTACTTCAGTCTCCTGCACAGGTGACATGGCAGAAGGTAGGTCAATACCCTTGGGAAAGCCCCATCCAAATTGGGAGATGCCCCCGCCAACAAACGCAAACGTGTGGCTTCCAAAAGAGGGGAGACTCCATCACCATGGGCATCATCACCCGAAAGATATAGCCCTTTTGCCTCAGAAGGGGAAATACTATCCTCGGACAAACACTCTACCGATAATGAGGATGAAGAGAAGGAACAGAGATCCCACCATGACATAGAGGGCATCATCAAAGCAGTCACAGATACACTAGAGATTGACCCCCCCCAAAGGTCAACAACAGGCTAAAAGAAGTGACAAAAGAAGACTAACTCCTGCTTTCTAGCTCATGAGCAGTTGCTAGCTCTAGTTCAAGATGAATAGAACGCTCCAGAAAAGAAGTTCCAGCCATCCCGGAAATTTTCCATATCCATTTCCCAAGGAAGTGGAGGACAAGTGGAGTACCCCACCAGTTGTAGATGCACCAGTCTCTAGAGTATCTGAATCTACTACACTACCGGTTACTGACACAGCGGCCTTCAAAGATCCCACAGATAAATGGCTAGAAGGTGGACTAAAGACAATTTTTTCGGCAGCAGGTTCTGCTCTCAGACCCGCCTTAGCTGCAGCCTGGGTCAGTAGAGCGATGGAAACATGGTCGGAGACTCTTATCTCAGGGCTCCAGGATAGGACTGGCTGGAGGCTCTACAAATCGCACATCAGTGGTCAGAGGCAAACTCATATCTATGCGAGGCAATCATGGATACTTCCCAACTCTTAGCTAGAACCTCATCCCTAGCAGTAGCAGCTCGGAGATCTCTGGTCAGCAGATCTTAACTCCAAGAAATCCCTTACATCACCTCCATTTAAGGACCATAATCTATTTGGCAAAGAATTGGAGAAGATAATCTCCTAGGCAAAAGGAGGAAAAAGCACCTTCCTTCCCCAGTCCAAGTCACGTTCTTCATATGCTACGAGAAGAGGCAGATTTTTTCATAGCTCAAACAACAGAACACCAAAACTGGGAAACTCTCCCCGTCGTTCCAGCTTTCATCCCAGCAATACTGACAAGAATTGACCAAGCTGGAGAACAACCAAGCCTCACAACAAGCCTCAGGCATATAAGACAACCTCAGCATGGCAGGGCACCCCCTCTGGAAACACTAGAACCTGTCGGGAGGGAGGCTTCTGTGGTTCTGGGAGGTATGGCTCAACCACTCTTCCTGGGTAAACAAAATAGTCACAGAAGGATACCACCTAGACTTCCTCCCCCCCCACCCAGGAAGTCCCGGCCCAGGAAGCCAAGGCTTGGGCTTTCATGGAATGCATGTCCGGACTGCAAAGAGAGGATGTGATCAAACCAGTACCTCTACAGGAGAGATTCTTCGTTTTCCACTCCAATCTCTTCATAGTCCCAAAGTAAGAAGGAACATTCCGACCAATCCTAGAACTGAAGGAACTGAACAAATTCATCAAAACAGTCTGCTTCAAGATGGAAACGCTCCGTTCAGTCATTTGAGGGATGAAACTCGACCAGTTCCTCATGTCCATCAAGGATGCATATCTCCACGTCCCAATATGGCCACCTCACCACAAATACCTCAGATTTGCCTTCGCCAACCAACACTACCAATTTGTGGCTCTAACGTTCAGCCTCTCCTCAGCCCCATGGGTCTTCACAAAGCTGATGGCAGTCATATCGGCTACCCTCTGGCTGAGAGGAATATCAGTAACACCCTACTTTGACGATCTCCTGATCAAATCCAGAACAGTGGAACAAGCCAGCGCAAACTTAAGTCAATCGGCAACGATGATAGTTCAGCTGGGCCATCAACTGGCGCAAGTCCAATCCTCACCCCAGACACAAGATGATCTTCCTTAGCATGGATTTCGATACTGTAACCCAGCGAGTGTATCTCCTGGGGGAGAAACCGGTTAGACCGAAGAACCAAGTGCAAACACTTTTGAGCTGTAACACCCCCACTGCGCGCCAAGCAATGCAAGTGTTTGGGGTCAATGGTATCCACCATGGAGGCGGTTTCATTTGCACAGAGTCACCTGAGGCCACTCCAATAAACCATACTCAAGAGATGGAAGAGAGGCCCACTAACCCAGACCATCCAACTCCCTCCCAACGTGAGGGATTCCCTACTATGGTGGCTCTCTCCGACAACCCTCAACAGGGGTCAGTCCTGGGCAATGCCGACCTGGACAGTGATGACCACAGACGCCAGTCTGGCGGGATGGGGAGCAACGTGGAACAAGATGACCTCACAAGGATGCTAGTCTCCAGACTAGCATCCTTCAAGAGGAGTCCAAACTGTCCATAAACATATTGGAGCTCAGGGCAATCTACCTTGCTCTCAGACACTGGTCTCACAACCTTCACAATCGGGATGTTTGAATACACTGTGACAACGTGACGGCACTTGCACATTTAAACCGACAAGGCAGAATCAGGAGCATGGGGGCTCTAGCAGAGGTTCAAAGGATTCTGCGATGGGTAGAGAACAACAATTTAAACCTGTCAGCCATTCA
This sequence comes from Xenopus laevis, assembly GCF_017654675.1. NCBI lineage: Eukaryota > Metazoa > Chordata > Amphibia > Anura > Pipidae > Xenopus > Xenopus laevis. Next base: position 55,057,515 of record NC_054387.1, read on the forward strand.
TATTCCCGGAATCTCCAACACAGAAGCGGACTTCCTAAATCACAATCACTTGGATCCGGGAGAGTGCAAACTTCACCAGGAGGCCTGTTTGCTTTGACGGCAGGGCTACTGAAGCCTCAGTGTGGTACACCTATTGGCACTGGTGTCATGAATACAACGTATTTGACATTCTTTCCATACCACAGATTTTGACATTTCTCCAAAGAGGCATGGATATGGGATTAAAACTAGGCTCACTCAAAGTTCAAGTATCGGCCCTCTCGGTACTCTTCCAATCTCGACTAGCTCTCGAGAGCTCTGTCCAGACATTTATGCAAGGAGTGAAACGATACGCACAGTACGGTCCTTCCTTCCACATCAATGAGGATGTGGTGGTTCCGTCATTATGCCCAGAACGAAAGAACGACAAGGAGGAGATAATACACAAATTGGATGTCGTACAGGCACTAAGAATATACCTTGACAGTTCCAAGTCCATCCGCAAATCGGACACTCTGTTTGTGATACCTTCAGGTCATCGAGCAGGCCAGCCAGCATCCAAAACCATCACTGCCCGCTGGATCCGAGAGACCGTCTACAAGTCATATGGGGCCAAAGGGAAACCTTCTCCATTTGGCGTGAGTGCACACTCCACCAGAGCCCTGGGGGCTTCCTGGGCCTGGCACAATACAGCTTCCATCGAACAGATCTGCAGAGCGGCAACATGGTCGTCTATACATACCTTTACCAAATTCAACCGAATTAACAAGATGGCTTCCGCAGAGGCTACCTTTGGCAGAAAAGTTCTCCATGCGGGGGTGCAATGAACTGATCATTCATAAGTAATCCATCCTACTATTTTTGGGACTGCTTTGTTAAGTCCCCAGCTGTCTCCTGTGTCCCCCAGAGAGGTCAGAGAATAAAGGGATTTATGTACTCACCGTTAAATCCATATCTCTGTCCTCGATAGGGGGGGGACAGGACTTCCCTCCCTGTTAATGTTGAATACTAAGTTCATATACCACGTTGGTCAGGGAAAGGTTCTAATGTTCTGCGACTTCTGTTATTTTACCTGGGGCCCCTTGGTCTTAGGTACACACTGAAGAGGTAAGGCTAGTGCCTCATCAATTGTGTGGCCCAGTTTCCCCCTCCAAAATGCCCTGAATCTGTGCAAGGGCCCTCGCATGAATCTTACTAACAATCAGAACATCAGTTGGAGAACCTTGTCATGCTATCCTCAAAATTGAACATAACCCATTTGTTGTAGCTCACAAATTATAGTAGAGTGCCTTGTGTAAGTATCTACCACTCCATTTGGGATGCATTACGCTTTTTAATTTTTTAAACACGTGCAGGTAGCCATTGTCCCACACATACTCTACATTAAATAAACCCACTTACAATAATGTAACTGCCTTTAGAGGGATATATGAGGAAAGTGACAAACAATATTAGACATCCATTAGCTGCTTATCAAGTGTCTATTTCTCTTCCATCAGAGACTCTGTCAGCAGGAATATGATGCATGTACGTATATGATGATGTGAACCTTCTGAAATCAGAAGGTATTTACTTGTCTCATGCCGTACACACAGTACTGCCTAGATACCAAAAATTAGAGTTTTAATTCTCCGATAAGGCATTATGGGCGAAGATATGCAAATCACTCCTTTATGTCCCTTTGGCCAACTATGCACCCAGAACCACTGGTTTATAGCACAGATACAGCCTAATGGTTCAGAGCCATTTATCCAAACTTGCAGACAGCCTGCTTCTGAGGGGGTTGGACTTGCAGAGTAGCGAAATAGAAAACTGAACCTGGTTAGGGTGAGATGGGCTAAAAGGAGCCAAAAAAGCCCTTCACAAGCATGCAAAGTGAAGTCTTCTGAAACCAGGTATTTATATGACTAATACATTACTATAACGTATTCTTTGACTGTACTCACTGTATTTACTTTAGCATGCAAGGCTAGTTCCATACTTAACTTGGAATAGGCCAAATACTATTGTACGACTGTGCTTAGGTTCATGACGTTGTCTTTCATTTCACTTTTCTCTTTTACCATTGCACAGCTGAAACACCAGATGAGATAAGATTTACGTTTCCACCTAAATTTGGCAATGCTGATAAATCGTACAAAAAAGGTAGGACTGTGTGTCTTTTAAGGTTGCTAAGGTTATTACTGGGATTCTATCCACTAAAAAAATTCTATCCTGTCCAAGTTGAATCACTTTGTAGATTTACACTGCGACTGAATTTTGTAAATTTTGATAGTATTGAACAATACTGATATAGGCCAGTGGTTAAGTGGCTGTAAAATGATGGTTCTATGCCCCAGAGCAAAATAATTTTAAATTTTGGGAATAAGATGTTTTTCATAAACAACTTAATCTACTTTATAGTCACTGCACCACTTTGCCACTTGGCCCCTGTACTTCCTTAGACCCCCAGGGTTGTTTCTGGCTCAGGACCCAAAATTGGAACCCCTTACTGTTTGGGGTGAGTCTATATTATGCCATTTAATACAGTAAAATTACTGCTGCAATAACCAATAACAATTTAAATGAGTGCTTGAAAAGATGACTTCTGTATTTATTCTGGGAAAAGCGTTTAAGAAACACTGCTTTAAGGGGCTCCCCAGTTCCAAATGATGCATCTATGGAAGACTGTGTGTATAATTCTTGTAGGGGGCACCGCAGCGCCAAATGCTATATCAGTGGATGTGGTGAACCAATGCTGTACTATGTGCATCATTTCTGTACTAAATGATCTGGCTATTAGTAGAAGATGGGCCTTAGGTTATCACTACCCTGTAGTGATGTGCGGGCTGGGCCAAAACCCATGGGACCCGCGGGTCGAGCGGGTTTGGGCCGACCTCGCACCTCCAGTTGCCACCTTGCACTGCTGGCTTCTGACTTCCTTTTTTTATAGAAGCGCCCCTTATTGCCCCTGCTCCTTTTGTGACATCATTGGCAGGGCAGGACTATAAAAGGAACCAGAAAGCCGTGGGCGGGTGTGGGTTCACGGAGGGCAGGTTAGGGTAGGCTGCACATCACTACTACCCTGCCCTATCTGTATTATTTCATGCCTTTCTTGCATGGCTCAGTTATACCATGGCTCTCTTTGCTCCTCTTTGGACTTTCTTTTTCATTTCTCTTTTCTCCAGAATCACACTATTGCTTCTCCCTGTTACCAGTTGTTATTTTCATTTTCTCTAGACCAGCCCTTCCTGTCAGTGCAGACACCGTGGGGTTTAGTATGCCCTACCTGTCTCCCACCCCTCATCCCTCTGCTTCCATTTCCTAATTATATTAAAGCTTTTTTTAAACCTGGACTCACCAATGTAGTGTGATCAGTCAGCTTATTTTATCCTGTACTATAATGCTGGCCTCACCAAAGGCAGTTTATACCAATTTACAGTTCTAGGCAGTTTAATTAGCCATAGCTAGAAATAATGTATGGCATAACTGCTGTTATTCTGCAATAACAATAAGATGCTCATTTCTGTTTTCAGAAAAACCGAGATTCAAAGTTCCTTCCAGCCCTTCAGTGCCCTCACCAGATGGTAAAAACAACCCCCAAGGTTAGTTTATTGGATACTTAGCTATATATGAGCTATTGATTGATGGTAGCCAGGTTATCTCTCAGGAAGATGCAGTTCTGAACTAGTCATTAAGTGCACCAATGTCTCATTGTCTTACAGTTAACACCAAAAGGGGTCCTCCTATTCCAGACTCTAGGGAAGAAGTTCTGAAATGTAAGTGGAATATGCTGCTACTCTTATGAGTGCTAATTTAGTTCATTAGTTGGAAAAATCTAGTTCTAAACAATAATGTTGAAATGCTTAACAATGTCTGTTATGTTTGGCAAAGTAGCAGAAATGCAAAGCTTATTAGGATAAGTGTGTCTGAAAAAAACCTCATTCTGTTACCAGTAATGAGTCACAGGGATTAAGCTCAAACTTCTACCAACAAGTGAGACACAGGGAGCAAGTAAGTGACAGGGAATAAGGCCAGGCTCCTACCAGCAAATGAGTCATAGGGATAAATATCAGGCTCCTACCAGCAGATGAGTTGTAGCAAAAAAGCTCCGTCTCCTACCAGCAAATGACTCACAGGGAATAAACTCAAACCCCTGCGGCTGCTAGCAAGTGAGTCACAGGGGAAAAGCTCAGACTCCTACCAGCAAATAAGCCATAGTGTAAAAGCTCAAACCCCTGCTAGCAAGTAAGTCACATGGAATAAGGCCAGACTCCTACCAGCAAATGAGTCACAGGGAATAAGGCCAGACTCCTACAAGCAAATGAATAGGCTCAAACCCCTACAAACATGAGTTACAGGGAATAAGGCCAGATTCACAGGAGGTATTACTTAAGTTGATAATTTCTTACTATTCATTGTCATATACAGTATGGCCTCTTGCCAGCAAGTGAGGCACAGGGGAAAAAGCTCAATCACTTACCAACATGTGATTCACATGAGGCATTACTCAAGTTGATAATTTCTTACTATTCATAGTCATATACAGTATGGCCTCTTGCTCAAATAGGCATCCAACACCTTTTTAAAACACCCTCAACGTAACTGTCCCTTTCTGCAAATAAACACTTTCTTATGCTGATGGTGACAACATCTTTCCAAAGGGAAAGTGGTACTCGTCAATATACATGTGTAATATATAAGTCATAGGTGCAATGAGGGTGTGCATTATTCATACAGACAAAAAAATCGATCCCCTCTTGTCAATATATTTAAGATGTATTCAGCTATCACTGTAACTATTTCCATAGATGCAGAACAACTGACAGTGAATCCCAATACAGCTCACAAGAGAGTTTTGCTTTCTGAAAGAAACACCAAATTGTTCGTCAGCGACAAAGTCCAGGATTACCAAGATCATCCTGAGCGGTTCACACACTGTTCTCAGGTCCTATGCTCCCAGGGATTCAGCCAAGGCATCCATTACTGGGAAGTGGAAATACAAGGAGGAAATTTCAGTGGCTTTGGAGTTGCCTGCAGGAGTATTCCTCGGAAAGGAGGGGAGAGCCGCCTTGGACGCAACAATGTGTCCTGGTGCCTGGAGTATTTCAATGGTAAACTGCAGGCCTGGCACGACGAGAAGGAAACCAGCCTTACCTCTCCCAACACAAACAGAATTGGGGTTCTGCTCAATTATGATGAAGGATTTCTGTCCTTCTTCTCTGTTTCAAAAAAGTTTAGCCAGATTTACAGATTTCGAGCCAGATTTACAGAAGTGGTTTATCCAGCTTTCTGGGTATTTTCTGCTAATGCTGTTCTGTCCCTTAACACATTCAATTAAGGCTGTGGGCGGAGCCTCTGTTTCCTTACTGTTAATGAGGTGCAGTTCTTTCTGATTGTGTTTATTGCTCTCCAATTATTTATCAATTTATTGTAACAGATGCTGAATTATTATTCTGTTTGTAATACAGGTATGGGATCTGTTATCTGAAAAACCCCAGGCCCCCGAGCATGAAGGATAAGGGCTGAGTTCCATATTTAACCCTTCTGTCTCTGCAACCTTGCTCACTTATTCCTTGAGAAATAGACCACACAAGGACCAAGGAAAGTGAAATGAGCTTTAATATAGACCCAGCTGATTTAGAGCTGTTCATCCAGCTTTCTGGCTATTTAGTACTCGTGCTGTTCTGTTTCTCCACAGATTTCGGTTCATTTTGATATGAGTTTTCATAGTGAAATATATCTGAGTGTGATATTTCTCACAATATTGATTTTTTTCCACGAATAAGGTGCAATTTGATATGACTGTGTTACTGAATTGGTTAATTTTTTGCTTTGTTTACCAACGCTCTAAATAGGGATTTGCAGGGAGTTTATCACTTTTTTTTTCCAGAACCCATTCTGTTAAGGCAGAAGTCTGGGGTAACATTTGGACAGCTCTGGAGGTGGCTCAATATAACGAAAGTCTGTAGCTCCAATATCTTCTTTTGTCCTGCCATATGATGTAGGGCTTTGTGGATTCTTCCTATGTTTAGAGACCAGGTAGAATTTATTCTTTTCAAGGGTTTCTGCAGAGTCTGTTCCCTGGGAGTAGGCCTCCACATCCTTTCCACCACAGGTTTATCAAGTTTGGAGTGTGCTGTTCACAAGTCGCCCCATGCTTGGGAATTTTATGCTGCCCAGATAGCACTGGCCCTGGATGCATAAGCAGGAGGAGCACTGCAGGTGATGGATTGCAAATGCACTTGCTATCACCTGCAGCTCAGATTCTTTTTTGCTATACCAGGCATCATAGGGTTACAACTAAGTACTATCTTATACTTAGACCATCTGCAGGGTTCAAACTCTGAATGCCACTACTTACTGTCTGCAGGGGTTGCCATGGCTAACCATGACTCGAGTCCTTTAGCCCCCTGATTTGTAGAACCTTGGCATCATTGCTGCACTGTTCACTTTGTCCCGCAGAAAAGGACTTCTGGTTTTAAGTTTGCCACAAGACTGGTATTTTACAGCCTGTCTGGTAAAAACGGTGATTGAGGCCAATGTTATTAAACTATGGTATACTTACTATAGGAAAGTTGGTATTGTTTCCAGAAAAAAACCCACTCTGGTCTGCAGAGGAGGTTTTCAGAATCAGACAGATTTGGGATGCTTCATTGATGCTTCCAATTGTGTGCTCTAATACTCGACCACCTTAATTTGTTGAGGAACATGTGTTTCTGTAGTACAAGGACCACCCTAGCTGGTTGTACCGTGCCTTCTCAGCAGCAAATTAGGAACACAGGCTTTATAAATTATTGAAGATATGCCTCAGGAACAGTGTCGGACTGGCCTACCGGGATACCTGGAAAAGTCCCGGTGGGCCAGGGTGTCAGTGGTCCCTCAAGCTGCTAGACATGTGGCCTATTTAATGGCCATTCCCTATTTCTATGAGAACAAAGTGGCTGAAGAGATGGAATAATAGATTATAGTATTATAAGGAAAAGAGACTAGAAGAATAGAGGTTGAGTGAGGAGATGAATAATAATACTACTAAGAGTGGGCCCCTGGTCTAAGATTAATTGTGGGCCCCTAGTCAAAGGTTTTGGTTGGGCCCCTGGTGGCCACTCCAGAACAGATCTGTAAGGCAGTCACCTGGTCTTTAGTGCACACTGTCTACAGAATCAATACTTTTTATTCAGTTTAAGCAGTATTTGGGTTGACGGTGCAGCAAGCAGCGATTCCTGCTTCTCCCTCCCCCAGCTTTTGAATGGCTGAGAAATCTGCGCTGACAGGCTACTCTGGTAATAGAGGATTTTCTTACAGGTAATTCCTTTTATCCCAGGCCCTCATTGTCAGTGCACAAAGTTCTACCAGTTTTTTGTTGATTTCCAAGGTTCCAATTTTTGGACCCATTTACTGGTAATAACCCTTTGATCATTCCACCCTGCCATATGCTCCGATAGCTGCAGAAGGAATTGTCATACACTCTGTAACTAATGTGCAAACATTGTGTTGTTTGCCTTCAGACGCCTGATCGACTTGGGCTGTTATTGGTGATATTGCTGTGGGACTAGTGTGTGTGTGTGTGCAGTGTGAATCCATTGTGCACTTTAGACACCAAAGGACTCTGGGTAATGTCTGTAAATACACGTCTGGTGTTCTGTGCAGGCTAAATACATTGTGCTTTTTACTCTTGAGTGCCTGATGGACTCTGGATAATGTCTGTGATATCACTGTATTTCTGCAGTACACAGAGGCTTTATAGAGGGTGAATACATTGTATTGTTTATCCTCTAATGCCTGATGGACTCCATCTTTATATTTATTGCTGTAGGTGCTGTGCTGGATACATTGTGATATTTACTCTCACATGCCTAATGGACTCTGAGTAGTCTATATGATGCTTTAGTACAGTGCTATCCAACTTTTGTGGTATCGAGGGGCCGGAATTTTTCTGACCTACATGGTGGAGGGCCAATAACGGAAGCCAGTGTTGGCCACTCCCTTTTTAAACCACACCCACTTAAAACCACACCCATGTCACCACAAGACCATGTCCACATTAATTGTGGTAACACACCAAAAAACCAAAAGGTTGGTGCTCACTGCAGGGATATCATTCATCACTCATATGTAAAAAAAAGTTAAGTCATATTTAGACATACCTTTAAATCCATATGCCTCGTCCTCCCCTGTGGATAACATAGCCCCCGGCACGATTAAACACCTTTGGGGCCCCTAACAATAATTTTCAAATGCTAACAAACCCCCAGAAAAAATACCAGGCTTACGTTCCACAGGCAGTGGAGGGCACACACAGGCAGAGTATGGAACACACAGGGAGCATAAGGAAGGCAGAGTATGGCACACACAGGGAGCATAGGACGGGGAGAGTATGGCACACACAGGGAGCATAGGGAAGGCAGAGTATGGCACACATGGGGAGCATAAGGCAGGCAGAGTATGGCACACACAGGGAGCATAGGGAAGGCAGAGTATGGCACACATGGGGAGCATAAGGCAGGCAGAGTATGGCACACACAGGAAGCATAGGGAAGGCAGAGTATGGCACACAAAGGGAGCATAACGCAGGCAGAGTATGACACACACAGGAAGCATAGGGCGGGAGAGTATGGCACACACAGGGAGCATAGGGAAGGCAGAGTATGGCACACACAGGGAGCATAGGGCAGGTAGAGTATGGCACACACAGGGAGCATATGGAAGGCAGAGTATGACACATACAGGGATCATATGGAAGGCAGAAGAGAGCAGGAGATGGGGAAACCTATCAGGACCAGTCTAAAATGTATTACATACAGTGACACAGTGCTGGTGCCCCTTCAGCAGTTTGTATGAGTGTGAACAACGTGGGCAGTGTCGGGATGATTACAGGGGATTACAGTCTGAATTTGAGGTTTAAACAATGCAGGGGCCAGTTAATCTCTGTAGTGATACCTTTTGTATCTTATACATGGTAAGCAGAAACAGCAGGCAGATTTCATATGGCCGCCAGTTGGACAGCCCTGCTTTAGTAGGTTTATGGGAGGCATAGTGTTTGCTAATTACATTGTGCTGTTTACCCTCCATTACTGATGGATTGTGTTTAATCTGTGCATAGTTGTAAATGTGCAGGAGGACTAGTGTGATGTTCAGGGTGAATACATTGTGATATTTTACCATATTCTTCTGACTGACCATGACTCATCCCTGTTGTATCCCTGTATTTACTCTAGACCAGTGATCCCCAACCAGTGGCTAACAAGCAACATGTTACTCACCAACTCCTTAGATGTTGTTCCCAGTGGCCTCAAAGCGGGCACCTATTTTGAATCACAGCCTTGGAGGCAACATTTTAATTGCATACAAACATACAGGGTTGCCACCTGGCCGGTAAAAATGTTGCTTGATGCCAATATTATTTATAGGGAAAAACCACAAAAATATAGGAAGGCAGGTATTTTTTTCCAGAAAAGGTGGCAATCCTATTTACGCTCTGATGTCTGATATTAGGTCATCTATGTGACATCTGTGTAGGTATGTGCAGAATTAATACTTTGTGTTGTTAACCCCCAGACCAGTGGCAGAACTACCAGGGGAGCAGGGGGTGTGAGCGGGCCAGGGCCTGCACCCCCTCAGGGCCCCCGGCAGTCCGTTCGCCGCTGAAAATGCTGGCAAATGCGGCCGTACGGAGGGGGGCGGGGCCCGGCTGCGCGTCACGCACCAGGGCCCACCCCCCTCTAGGATCGCCACTGCCCCGGACATCTGATGGACTTGGGGTAATAGCTTTGATACTGGTGTCCATACATTGTGCTATTTACCCTTGAATGTCTCAGAGGAATCTCATTGATGTTGCTGTAGGTTCCATGGTGGACAAGTGCAGGGTGAATACATTATCTTATTGGACACCTGATGGAGTCTTGGCAATGTGTTTGCTGTAGGAACATGGTAGGCCAGTGCTCTATGGTGGGTGAATACATTTTGCTATTTCCCATCACATGTCTGGTTGACTCTGAGTAATGTCTGATATCACTAAGTACTCTGGGATACAGCTGTGCTGTTTAAGATAAATACATTGGGCAATTAACTCTCACGTGCCTAATGGATTCTGGGTAATCCAATTGATATCGTAGCAGGTACATTGGAGGCAAAAGGCAGTGTGTGTAATGTGTGCATTGTGCAATTTTACCTCAGCTGCCAGATGGACTCTCCTATATAATCTTCATAATATTGATGTCTGTGTGCAGGATGACTAATACACTGTACAGGCTAAATTGTGACAGGCAAGTGATTCCATAGGGTTTCTTTACAAGGCAGCTGTTCAGTGGACACCCAGGCATCGACTCTGACTCTGCCGTGAACACATGCCTAACCCTAATACACGCAGATATAGGTACATGAAGTAATAATGACTTGTACACGCAGATATACTGTACGTACATGAAATATAGAGGCAAATAATGACCCAGTCAGAGTGGAGATAAGAATATACATCAAGTACAATTCCACTGCTGAATTGTGCATCATATTCTCTTAGAGGAAGCATAACATTACTTTTCCCACCAGAAGGTTCCATGGAAGCTGTGTGCAAGCCTTTGAGCTAGAGATATAAAGTAGCTCTCACATGTTCTGGCTTGGTCTCGGGGTCAGACTGGGCTGGTGGGACATCCAGGAAAAAAACCTGGTGGACCAAGCTGGCCAGTCCCGCTCCCCCCCATATCCTGAAATGATGTGCTCCCTGACCTCCCCCCACCCCAATCGATAGAAGAAAACCAGGTATACACTGGCATGTGGGGGAGGCGGTTTGTGTTTGGCCAGTGATGCACCCGCCCCGATTCTCACCCCCCCCCCCGTTCGACACATCTTGGTTTATCTGTTTTTGTAGAATGGCTTTTTTTTTTTTTTACCACAGTTAAAATTATGGGCAAAAACCATTTGCTGCCTTTAGTCATTTTGTGGTAAGGCCTAGGAGAGCTACAAGATGTCTTAATTTTAAAGGCAGCTATGCTGCTGAAAGCACTGAAAGGGCTACTGAACACACCCGTTCCTAGCACCTAAATCAGGCATGTCCAAAGTGCAGCCCGGGGGCCAATTGCGGCCCTTTTTCAAAGTTACACCGGCCCTCAGCCTCCGTCATGAAATTAATAATAATGAGGTCCCCCAGCACAGTGTGATCAGGAATCACATAGCAGTAATATTTTCTGCCACTTGGTCTATACTGCTGCCTGTGTGCTGAAGGTGTTAGTAATAGACACGTACGGGCACATTGTGACGCGCCACTTCACATACTTTGTTAGGGCTGAAGGTGTCAATAGACACACTGACTTGCCAGTACAGTAAACTAAAGAAGTATGTGAGAGCAACATGTCACTATGTGCCAGTACATGTCTATTACTAACACCTTCAGCACACAGGCAGCAGTATAGACCAAGTGGCAGATCATTTCACTAATGTGCCCAAATATTACTGCTACGGCTAAGCGATTCTTGTAATTTAATGTTAATGGTTCAAAGAATGTCGAGCTGAATGGTCGGCCCCCACACATTTTCACCTCACCAAATCTGGCCCTCGTTGCAAAAAGTTTGGGCACCCTTGACCTAAATGGTGTCACGAGTAGGGATGGGCAGATTTTTTTTTTGTTTTGACGCGGAAATGACGGCCATAGACTTGTATGACGCTGCACGTTAAAAAAAAAAAAAATTGGGTGTCGGCGCGAGGCCTGCTTTCATTATTAGGCTAGCAATTCATTATGTAATAGAGATGATTGTCTTGTTTGATCAAAGTATAAATATAGGAATTTTGGGGGCCCAGAATACACTTTATTTGTTTGTGCTCTGGCCTTGTATAAATTGTGTGGTCATTGTACCCCTGCCTAATGATTTTAAATTTAGTGGTAAGCACAACTTTCCTTTTTTGTCATGTTATTATATTGTTATAGTCTTAAACAGAACAGTATAAAGGTACAGCTTTGTGTGTGCACAAAACATTCCTTCCTTCCTTAACCCTTTAAGTGCCAGCAGAATTTCACATTTTGGTTACGCGAAATGCCAGCCGTTTTTGAAACATTTTGTGCTCTCTCACTTTAGGGGCATTTTCTGAGGGGAAACCTATAGTTTACCTAGGAAAACTATACATTGTTTTTTTCGGTAGAAACTGAGCTTTCTAAATCTGCCGGAGTTTTCATGTATTTCCACCTGTGCAAAAAAATTTATAGTGCTAAATACCAAAAAAAAATGAAAAATTACCATTTTTCATCGTATATCAATTTATACCAGAAAAATATTTCATTTTAGGGATGAAAATCCAACTGATTTGGAAAGCCTTATGTCTCTCGAACGTGCCAATACCAGATATGTATAGTTTTAGGGAGATTTAGGATTTCTGTACAGCAAAAACTCCCGGCAGTATATTACCGAATTTTGAAAGCACTAAGGCAGAAAACGGCATGCTTTAGATTCCAAGGCAAAAAATCCTGAAACCGTAGGTTTACCCCAGAAAACCATACATTTTTGAAAAGTACACATTCTGCCGATTACAAAATGGGTAACTATGTCTCTCTACTCCCAACTACCAAACATAAAAGCTTGTCTGAAAATAGCGGTTTTTCAAAAAAAAATTCAAAATTCTGAAAAATCATTTCAAAGGTTTTATTTTGCTGCTCCGCATATCCCAAACTATATTAGGTACCAAGAAAAAGCACCTGAAATATGATTGCCAGGGGTCCACTGAACAGTTTGATACCCATTATGCATAGGTTTACCAAAGTATCTGGCATTTAGAGACACCAATATGAAGTTAGCACATCCAAATTGATCAGGACTTTACTTCAGCTACTGAGAAATCAACACATTGACTGCATTTTTTGTGGGGTAAAAACACAGAAATATATGTTTACCCCCCAAACCCATATATTTTTGGAAAGTACACATTCTACTGAATCTAAAATGGGTACCCATGCCTTTCTGCTCCAAACTACTGAGTCGCAAGGCTTTCCCAAAATTGTCGGTTTTGGTGAAATATCTGAAAATTGCCTCAAACCTTCAACTTCCCAGCACCATATCGCCCATGTATCATTACGTACTAAGAAAAAGCACCCTAAATATGATTGCCAGGGTTCCTCTGAACATTTTGGTGGTCATTGTTCATAAGTTTACCAAAGTATCTGGCATTTAGAGGCCCCAAAATGAAGTTAGCGCATACAAACAGTCCCGTGGGTAACTTCAGCTAATGAAAGATCAACACATTGACTGCATTTTTGTGGGGTAAAAACACAGAAATATATGTTTACCCCCCAAAACCCATATATTTTTGGAAAGTACACATTCTACCGAATCTAAAATGGGTACCCATGCCTTTCTGCTCCAAACTACTGAGTCGCAAGGCTTTCCCAAAATTGTCGGTTTTGGTGAAATATCTGAAAATTGCCTCAAAGCTTCAACTTCCCAGCACCATATCACCCATGTATCGTTACGCACCAAGAAAAAGCACCCTAAATATGATTGCCAGGGTTCCTCCAAACAATTTGGTGGCCATTGTTCATAGGTTTACCAAAGTATCTGGCATTTAGAGGCCTCAAAATGAAGTTAGCGTATACAAATAGTCCTGTGGGTAACTTCATCTAATGAAAAATCAACACATTGACTGCATTTTTGTGGGGTAAAAACACAGAAATATATGTTTACCCCCCAAACCCATATATTTTTGGAAAGTACACATTCTACTGAATCTAAAATGGGTACCCATGCCTTTCTGCTCCAAACTACTGAGTCGCAAGGCTTTCCCAAAGTTGTCGGTTTTGGTGAAATATCTGAAAATTGCCTCAAAGCTTCAACTTCCCAGCACCATATCACCCATGTGTCATTACGTACTAAGAAAAAGCACCCTAAATATGATTGCCAGGGTTCCTCTGAACATTTTGATGGCCATTGTTCATAAGTTTACCAAAGTATCTGGCATTTAGAGGCCCCAAAATGAAGTTAGCGCATACAAACAGTCCCGTGGGTAACTTCATCTAATGAAAAATCAACACATTGACTGCATTTTTGTGGGGTAAAAACACAGAAATATATGTTTACCCCCCAAACCCATATATTTTTGGAAAGTACACATTCTACTGAATCTAAAATGGGTACCCATGCCTTTCTGCTCCAAACTACTGAGTCGCAAGGCTTTCCCAAAGTTGTCGGTTTTGGTGAAATATCTGAAAATTGCCTCAAAGCTTCAACTTCCCAGCACCATATCACCCATGTGTCATTACGTACTAAGAAAAAGCACCCTAAATATGATTGCCAGGGTTCCTCTGAACATTTTGGTGGCCATTGTTCATAAGTTTACCAAAGTATCTGGCATTTAGAGGCCCCAAAATGAAGTTAGCGCATACAAACAGTCCCGTGGGTAACTTCAGCTAATGAAAAATCAACACATTGACTGCATTTTTGTGGGGTAAAAACACAGAAATATATGTTTACCCCCCAAACCCATACATTTTTGGAAAGTACACATTCTACAGAATCTAAAATGGGTACCCATGCCTTTCTGCTCCAAACTACTGAGTCGCAAGGCTTTCCCACATTTGTCGGTTTTGGTGAAATATATGAAAATTGCCTCAAAGCTTCAACTTCCCAGCACCATATCACCCATGTATCGTTATGCACCAAGAAAAAGCACCCTAAATATGATTGCCAGGGTTCCTCCGAACAGTTTGGTGGCCATTGTTCATAGGTTTACCAAAGTATCTGGCATTTAGAGGCCCCAAAATGAAGTTAGCGCATACAAATAGTCCTGTGGGTAACTTCAGCTAATGAAAGATCAACACATTGACTGCATTTTTGTGGGGTAAAAACACAGAAATATATGTTTACCCCCCAAACCCATACATTTTTGGAAAGTACACATTCTACAGAATCTAAAATGGGTACCCATGCCTTATTGCTCCAAACTACCGAGTCGCAAGGCTTTCCCAAAGTTGCCGGTTTTGGTGAAATATCTGAAAATTGCCTCAAAGCTTCAACTTCCCAGCACCATATCACCCATGTGTCATTACGTACTAAGAAAAAGCACCCTAAATATGATTGCCAGGGTTCCTCTGAACATTTTGGTGGCCATTGTTCATAAGTTTACCAAAGTATCTGGCATTTAGAGGCCCCAAAATGAAGTTAGCGCATACAAACAGTCCCGTGGGTAACTTCAGCTAATGAAAATCAACACATTGACTGCATTTTTGCGGGGTAAAAACACAGAAATATATGTTTACCCCCCAAACCCATATATTTTTGGAAAGTACACATTCTACGGAATCTAAAATGGGTACCCATGCCTTTCTGCTCCAAACTACTGAGTCGCAAGGCTTTGCCAAATTTGGCGGTTTTGGTGAAATATCTGGAAATTGCCTCAAAGCTTCAACTTTCCAGCATCGTATTGTCCATGTATCATTACCAGCATAAAGCATCCTAAATATAAACATAGGGGTCTACTAAACAGTTTGATGCCCAATATGCATAGATATACCAAACTATGTGGCGCACAGAGACCCCCAAATGACAATATGTATAGACATTTTCACGGCTGACGCGCTGGCTGCTGCAATATAACCACTCGGTGTGTGTATTATGCGACATTAGACCACCTAACAGTACAGAGACCCCAGAAAACCATATATTTTCAGAAAGTACAGATTCTGACGAATCTAATATGGGTAAATAAGTGTTTCTACTGCAAACTGCCAAACTGAAAAGCAATGCTGAACATAACGGTTTTTATCAAATTTCTGAAAATCGTCACAAAGCTTGAATTTTACCCCATTATATGCCCCACATTTCGTAACTTATCAGCATAAAACATCCTAAATATGAACGCCAGGGGTCTACTAAACACTTTGATGCCCAATATGCATAGATATACCAAACTATGTGGCGCACAGAGACCACCAAATGACAATAGTGTATATACATTTTCACGGCTGACGCGCGCTGGCTGCTGCAATATGAGCACCTGGTGTGTGTAATATGCGACATTAGACCCCCCTAACAGTACAGAGACCCCAGAAAACCATATATTTTCAGAAAGTACACATTCTGACGAATCCAATATGGGTAAATATGTGTTCCTACTGCAAACTGCCAAACTGCAAAGCAATGCTGAACGTAACGGTTTTTATCAAATTTCTGAAAATCGTCACAAAGCTTGAATTTTACCCCATTATATGCCCCACATTTCGTAACTTATCAGCATAAAACATCCCAAATATGAACGCCAGGGTCTACTGAACACTTTGATGCCCAGTATGCATAGATATACCAAACTATGTGGCGCACAGAGACCCCCAAATGACAATAGTGTATATACATTTTCACGGCTGACGCACTGGCAGCTGCAATATAAGCACCTGGTGTGTGTATTATGCGACATTAGACCCCCCTAACAGTACAGAGACCCCAGAAAACCATATATTTTCAGAAAGTACACATTCTGACGAATCCAATATGGGTAAATAAGTGTTTCTACTGCAAACTGCCAAACTGCAAAGCAATGCTGAACATAACGGTTTTTATCAAATTTCTGAAAATTGTCAGAAAGCTTGAATTTTACCCCATTATATGCCACACATTTCGTAACGTATCAGCATAAAACATCCTAAATATGAACGCCAGGGGTCTACTGAACACTTTGATGCCCAATTTGCATAGATATACTAAACTATGTGGCGCACAGAGACCCCCAAATGACAATAGTGTATATACATTTTCACGGCTGACGCGCTGGCTGCTGCAATATGAGCACCTGGTGTGTGTATTATGCGAGATTAGACCCCCCTAAAAGTACAGAGACCCCAGAAAACCATATATTTTCAGAAAGTACACATTCTGACGAATCCAATATGGGTAAATAAGTGTTTCTACTGCAAACTGCCAGACTGCAAATCAATGCTGAACGTAACCGTTTTTATCAAATTTCTGAAAATCGTCACAAAGCTTGAATTTTACCCCATTATATGCCCCACATTTCGTAACTTATCAGCATAAAACATCCTAAATATGAACGCCAGGGGTCTACTGAACACTTTGATGCCCAATATGCATAGATATACCAAACTATGTGGCGCACAGAGACCCCCAAATGACAATAGTGTATATACATTTTCACAGCTGACGCGCTGGCTGCTGCAATATAAGCACCTGGTGTGTGTATTATGCGACATTAGACCCCCCTAACAGTACAAAGACCCCAGAAAACCATATATTTTCAGAAAGTACACATTCTGACGAATCCAATATGGGTAAATAAGTGTTTCTACTGCAAACTGCCAAACTGCAAAGCAATGCTGAACATAACGGTTTTTATCAAATTTCTGAAAATTGTCAGAAAGCTTGAATTTTACCCCATTATATGCCACACATTTCGTAACGTATCAGCATAAAACATCCTAAATATGAACGCCAGGGGTCTACTGAACACTTTGATGCCCAATTTGCATAGATATACTAAACTATGTGGCGCACAGAGACCCCCAAATGACAATAGTGTATATACATTTTCACGGCTGACGCGCTGGCTGCTGCAATATGAGCACCTGGTGTGTGTATTATGCGACATTAGACCCCCCTAAAAGTACAGAGACCCCAGAAAACCATATATTTTCAGAAAGTACACATTCTGACGAATCCAATATGGGTAAATAAGTGTTTCTACTGCAAACTGCCAGACTGCAAATCAATGCTGAACGTAACCGTTTTTATCAAATTTCTGAAAATCGTCACAAAGCTTGAATTTTACCCCATTATATGCCCCACATTTCGTAACTTATCAGCATAAAACATCCTAAATATGAACGCCAGGGGTCTACTGAACACTTTGATGCCCAATATGCATAGATATACCAAACTATGTGGCGCACAGAGACCCCCAAATGACAATAGTGTATATACATTTTCACAGCTGACGCGCTGGCTGCTGCAATATAAGCACCTGGTGTGTGTATTATGCGACATTAGACCCCCCTAACAGTACAAAGACCCCAGAAAACCATATATTTTCAGAAAGTACACATTCTGACGAATCCAATATGGGTAAATAAGTGTTTCTACTGCAAACTGCCAAACTGCAAAGCAATGCTGAACATAACGGTTTTTATCAAATTTCTGAAAATTGTCAGAAAGCTTGAATTTTACCCCATTATATGCCCCACATTTTGTAACGTATCAGCATAAAACATCCTAAATATGAACGCCAGAGGTCTACTGAACACTTTGATGCCCAAAATGCATAGATATACCAAACTATGTGGCGCACAGAGACCCCCAAATGGATATATAGTAGATAAAATTTACAAGGCAAAACAAAATAAGGCAGTAAAGGGTGAAATGCAAAAAAATCCAATAAAACCACAAAAATCAATGTTTTTTTCCAGACTAGTGTTATCAGCTGTCAGAATCACAGTTTGAATATTTTAGATGGGCCAAACAGGTTATACGGCTAGAAAAAGTGAACACAATATATGCAGAGCTGAAAATGCAATAAAATGGCTAAAAATTCAATAAAATGGCTAAAAATGCACCAAAATACCCAAAATTGCAATATAATCACCGAAATAACATACAAAAGGTATTGCACAGTACGGTTAGCGAATACGCTATGCGTAATGGCAATAAAACATTTTTTTCAGCCAAAAAAAGAAACGATGCGATAAGAAAAAAAAAAAAAAGGCCACAATGCCATGTATGTGCGTGTGCGTGTGTACAAATGGTAAATTACATGTTATGTGCGCGTGTGTGCGTGTGCACGTGTGTGTAAGTGCAGTGAGTGTAAGTGACCCCCCCAATCCCCAAAAATGTATGTGTAAGTGTGTGTAAGTGTGAATCTAAGTGTGTATTACTGTAATAAGTGTGTGTTGGTGTGTTTGTGTGTGTAATTGTTGCACTAACCTGAAAAAATCGCTGGAGACTGTTGCAGGCGATCAGGAAGAGCCCCTGGAAGACATCTGCCTCGTGGTTCCTGTCTGTGTGCTGTGGGGGCGGAGATCGACGATCCGGTGCAGGCTGCAGCAGCAGGACACGTAAGTAACACGTGCCTGCTGCTGTTTTTGGGCCCCTGGGCGATCGCGCCCCAGGGGCCACTCGATCCCCTGCTCTGCTTGTTGCCTAGGGGCAGGGGATCGAGCAGGAACGGAGCGAGCGGCTCTAACAGCCGCTCCTCCGCTCCTGAAACAGGAAATGCTGCAGAACGTAGAATCTACGTTCTGTGGCATTTCAAGTACCTTTGCCACAGAACGTAGATTCTACGATCTGTGGCATTTAAAAGGTTAAAGAAGAGACGTGTTGTTGTTATCCCTTGTAACACTGTTCCTGAGAATTAATATCAGCACCTTATTCCCTCTCATGCCTATGTTCTCCTTGATTGTAATAAAAATGATTTCTTCATCAGTGTGACTTGTTCTTCTTGCAACATATCATCCCCTGGTTCCTTTTAACCTTGTGTCAAACTTGTTTTCTCCGTTCAGGCTCTTGCCTTTTTTGCACAGCATATATGGTTGCCACTAGTGATGTGGGGGGCGGCCTGATACCCACAGATGAGGCGGGTCGCTGTCCGGTTCAGGTTGGGCTCTTCTGCCTGCTCTCCCCTCCTGCAACCTTAGACTGCCAACTTCCAGCTTTATAGGTTCTCATCTTCCCCACCCCTTTTGTGATGTAATTGGCAGGACAGGTCTATAAGTTAGGGATGCACCGAATACAGGATTCGGTTTGGGATTCAGCCTTTTTCAGCAGGATTCGGCCGAATCCTTGAATCCTAATTTGCATATGTAAATTTGTGGCGGGTATGGAAATTACGTGACTTTTCATCACAAAAGAAGATTTTTTCTACTTTTTCCTTTCCTGTCCCTAATTTGAATATGCAAATTTTCATATGCAAATTAAGGGTCGGATTGGCTCGTTATTCGGCCGAATCTTTCACCAAGGATTAGAGCATTCGGCCGAATCCCAAATATTGGATTCCCTACTATAAATGGAAGGGGGAAGCCAGGCACGGGTTTGGGTCCGGGTCAAGCTTCTCTTGACCCTCTCATCACTAGTTGCTACCTTTTTACCTATTACCTTAATAGGTCAAGGTCAGGGCATGGGTGGTGATGTCACATGCGGGTGGGGTGATTGTAACTGGGTCACTGGGGCTTGGGAAATTTGGTGGGTAGGAGGAGAAATGGACAGGGAATAGGCAGGTCTTACCATATAAGGAGGTTATCTGTAAATGCAGAGGGTCAGGGAAGGGAGGGATTTACAGCATGTTAGAAATATACCATTACATTGCAGGTGAATTAGTAGTTCTGGCCCCAGCCCTAGCTGTAGATTTACTGGCTGGGCTAATCAAATACCAAAACATCACAGTCCAGACTTCCCTCTATTTCATGATTTTGTAGCTCCACGTTTCCTTTATATTAACCTTAAGAATGGGGTTCCCTAGAAAGGTACAGGAAAGCATTGCCACAAATATTTTATTGGAATCTTCTTGCCTGAAGGCCAGTTAGGGCAGAGGCGCAGATCATCTACATGTGTGTTGGCTTGAAGTAAGTATGTGCATTTGTGGGCTTGTGAAACCATGAGGTAAATTAAGTAAGTGTTTGTGGGCTTGTTGTAGAACCATGAAGTTCCTAGCCGAGATCCATAATGGGAATGAAAGTTAAATGAGCAATAATGTGGGTGTAGCTGCAGTTCCAGATGTGTTATGGACCACAATTGAGTTGGGGCAGGCCGACTTCCGGGTTCCTTTTATAGACCCACGCTGCCCTGCCGATGACTTTACAAAAGGGGCGAGGCACGCATCTATAAAAGTTCAACCCAGAAGCCGGCATTTGTAAGGGCGCACCAGCCCGGGACCCAGAAAGGGGGGGGGGTGCAAGGTTGACCCGAACCCGTGGGTATCGGCCCGGCCCGCACATCGCTACTGTGCACTAATGCTAAAACAGAAATTTTGCCAGGAGGTTTTGCTTCCCCTTTTAACAGGAGATCACGTGATACTGCATTCATTAATTGACAGATGAGAAATTAACTTAAAATGTAGGTGAGAAAACATGTGATCTTCCATATTGACATTTAAAAGAGCTTGAAAATCTCTTCTCCGAATACAATTGAGAATAACCTGATGGCAGATTGACGGGTTTAGAAAGATGAATTCAGAAAAAATGTCAGTAAAATGTTGTGCAAAAGACAAAATTTGGAGATCTATCTCATTTTGTCTCAGTATCAGCACTTTTGTGAATTCCCCTCACTATGACCCAAATTCACTAAGCGCCAAAGCGCCTAACGCTAGTGTCAATTCGCTAGCGTTGGGCATTTTCGTTACTTCGCAAATTCACTAACGAACTCTGGCGTAAATTCGCTAGTGTTACTTCGCACCCTTACGCCTGGCAAATTTTCGCTACGGACGTAACTAGGCAAATTCACTAACGCGCGCAGAGTACTGAACGCTACCTTTTACGCTAGACTTCCTTCGCCACCTCAGACCAGGCGAAGCGCAATAGAGTAGATAGGGATTGCTTTAAAAAAAGGTAAAAAATTTTCTAAGTCCCAAAAAACGCTGGCGTTTTTCCTATATTATGGGTGATAGGCTGAAAAAGATCGAAACATTTTTTTGAGGCTCCCCTCCTTCCCCCCTACATTTCCTAACTCATGGCAACTTAACTAGACAGTGGGCACATGTGTAGGGCAACAAAAAAATTTTATTTGATGTTTTGAAGGTTTCCCAGGCATTTGTAGTGATTCTACGTATTCCTCCATTGAAATTCGAATTTGGCGCTGTATGCAAATTAACCATCGCTAGCGTAACTTCGCTTCGCAAATCAACGCTAGCGCAACTTCGCAACCTTACGCTACCCCTGTGCGCAACTTCAGATTTTAGTAAATTTGCGGAGTGCTGGCGAAACTACGCCTGGCGAAGTGCGGCGAAGTTGCGCCTGGCGCAACTACGAATCTTAGTGAATTTGCCCCTATGTCTAACATCACTGCCATCTTGTGAAACATATGTGCCACTACATATCTTGTATTGATACTTGCTATTTGGTGGGAAGATTTTTCCTTCTAGCTATTTTGGTAAAGACCATCGCACTTATCATTTTCAGTCTAGCATGTGATCCTCATATATAATCTCTATACAGCGCTGAAAAGTTGTGTGAGCTAGATATAAGGGAAATTTGGGTTTTGTCTAGCTTTATCTCTGGAGACAAGACCGAACAATTGGCCTCCTCACTTTGTCTGTACAGGTCGGTTCCACTTCTGCTTCCTAGTTCTGTTGTAAAACGTTTTGGCCAAAGACAGCCAGGGTAGAAGCAAACAGATTTGCTCTGATGTAGCTCACCATATTCTGAAGGGCTTTTCAGCCTGTGTGAGCCTTTTGTTTTTAGTTTTGTGTGATGATTGTGATGGTCTTAAGTGGGCCCTGGCAAAGGACATGAATGAGTAAATTTATACTTACAGTAATTTACTTTTCCCTTAGTCCTTACTGCAGCAACCATGAGATTTATTCTTTGCAACCTGCCATGTAGGACAATGAAGAGAAAAGGTTAATTAACCCCACCCATGAATAGGCACTCCCCCTAGAGATCACCAGTGAATAATGAGTAACACCTTTAATGCTTAATATCTTTTATTATTTAGTATAAATTTACTCATTCCCTTACGTCCATGTACGGCAGAGGGTTTCAAGGTTATATCACCCTCTGGAGAATCTTACTGCCAAAGGACGCTTCCTGAGCGGCTAAGATGTCCACCCTGTAGTGCTGCACAAAAGTGTTTGGGTTACTCCATGTCGCCGCTTTGCAGATATTATCCATAGCTACTCCTGCGATTTCTGCCCATGACGTGGGGGAAGGTCATGGCAGACAATTGGTCCTTGAGTCAGAAGTTCCGGAACTTGAGGAAGGACCCAATATTCTTTCCTGGCCATCCTCATCAACAGTGAGAACCAGACTCTCCTTGGCCAGAAAGGGGTCATCAAGATGGTCTTCATCTGTTCTTCTTGATCTTCTGAATGACCCTGGGAATCATGGAAAATGGCGGGAATATATATATTTGGTGAAAATTCCACCTGATTAACATCGCATCTAAGAAATCCGGATGATCTTGCCTGTTGAGGGAACAGAATGTTCTCAGCTTGCGATTCTTCCTGGTCGCCATTAAATCTATAGCTGGAAGTCCCCAACGTTTCGTAATTTTCAAGAATATTTCTTGATTCAGAGACCACTCCCCCGGTCTGAATGCATTCCTGCTTAGATAATCTGCCAACATGTTGTTCTCTCCCTTTATGTGCACTGCCATATTACTGGGCACATTGTTCTCTGCCCACTCCATGATCTTCCATATCTCCTTGCTCAGTAAGGGAGCCACCATGGTGGAATTGTCTGACATGATTTTCAGATGTCTTCCTCTCAGATGCAGTTCTAACGCCAAGATTGCCTTGAAGACTGCCCTCATTTCCCTGAAGTTTGAGGACATAGTCCTTTCCATTGGACTCCAGACACCTTGTGCTGTTGAGATGGGCCCCCCATCCTGATTGGGAAGCATCTGTTGTCAGAATCAACCAATTCATCTGCTGGAAGGACAATCCCTGTGTAAGATTGTGATCTTGAAGCCACCACTGAAGCCGGTGTCTTGTCTCTCTGCCGAGAAAAATCTTTTTCTCCAAGGAGGAAAGCTGGCGATCCCATCTGAGGAGAATATCCGCTTGATGAGGCCTTGTGTGAAATTTCGCCCATGGTACAGCATCTATAGTTGCTGTCATCAGACCTAGCACCCTCATCAATTCTCTGAGAGAGGAATGAGGTCTGGCAATGATCTGTTGCACTGATTGCTTGAGCCTGAGAACTTTCTCCGGTGGTATATAAACTTTCATCTTGGATGAATTGATTTCCATCCTCAGGAAGTTTATCACCCTGGATGGAAGTAATGATGATTTCTCCCAGTTTATTATCCAACCTAGCTGTTGAAGAAAGGCAATCACTCTGTCCAAATGTTTCAAAGCAGTGACGCTGATATTGCTGTGACAAGCCAATTGTCCAGATAGGGGATTATTGTGATCCCTTCTCTTAATACAGCTGCTATTGCTGCTACAATTTTGGTGAACACCCGGGGAGCCGTTGTTATACCGAAAAGCAGGACTCGGAAAATGATGAAGCTCTCCTCCCATGTACAGAGCTATTCGAAGAAATCTTCTGTGGTCCTTGAAAAGTGGTACATGAAGGTAGGCGTCTTTGAGGTCTAAAGAAGTTATATAGTCTCCATGATCTAAGACCTTTATAGTCAAACTGATATTTTCCATACGGAATGCCAACTTCCTGATGAACTGGTTTACAAACCTCAAATCTATTATCAAAACTTCCATTTAGTTTTGGTACCAAAAAAAAACCCTTAGGTGCCTTGAAAATTTTGGGATGGAGGCACTGGCTCAAGAACCTTGGCGGAGAGGAATTCTGCTATTGCCTGCTCTAAAGCTTTTTGTTTTATTGGCGATGTAATGGGCGTTATGAGAATTCTGTGTAGAGGAAAAGAAATTCTACTTTGTATCCTATCAACTTCAGGATCCAAAAATCTGAAATTCTTTCTTCCCATTCTTGATAAAAAGCCTTCAATCTTCCTCCCAAAGGAAGACAACTTCTGGCGTCAGAAGCATTTTTTCTGCCCTGCAGATTTATTCTCTCCTCTGTATCTGTTGACTGAAAAGAACTAACTTCTGTTTTCTTTCTATCCCTCTGTAAAGAATCTCTTCTCAGTGAGGAGCGTCTATACCGAAGAAAAAGTTTCTTTCTTCTATTCAAGTTCTCTTGAGGCAAACGTTTACCTTTGGCTCCTGACAGTGACTAGAAGTTTGTCTAGCTCTGACCCAAAAGATGGCTGGCTCAAAAGCCATAGCACAGAGACTATTCTTTGAAGTGACATCTGCTGGTCTGGCATCAGTTGACAATGCTATAGCTTTGGTTGCTAATTTTATCCCTTCAATAGAAGCATCACACAGAAAATCCACTGCTGTAGAAATTTTCGATAGTGATTCAAGTAATTCCTCTCTAGGAATTTTATTACTTATGTCTTCATGGAGCTATCTTAGCCGAAATCTTGAGGAGCAAGCTACCCCCTGAGGCTGCTAAAGCTGTCTTATAAGAAGCTGCTGCTGCTGTATAAGAGCGTTTAAGCAAACTTTCCACTTTCCGATCCATAAGGTCTTTTAGACCAGACCCATCTTCCACTGGAATGACAGTTTTCTTTGATAGCCTTGCTACCGTAATATCCACTTTTGGTGGAGATTCCCACTTCTCCAGCTCCTCTTCTTGGATAGGAAACAATAACTTGTGTCTCTTTGTAATAGATGGAGCTCTCTCAGGATTTTTCCACTCTCTTTCCTAAGTTCCTTCATGACAGGATGAACTGGGAAAGATTTTTAGCTGAAGAAGAAGACTGAGGATCATTCTCATCAGCAATATCCATAAAAGCCTTTACTTTCTTAATTAATTTTGCCGTATTCTCAGCAGAAAAAAGAGCTAGTTCATCTTCCTCCTCTGATGACGAATCCACCTCTGTATCCCCCAAAAGCCACTGATTGGTTAGGGGAGAAGAAGCTTCCGCAATAGCACGACACTGTGTATTTGGATCAACCCGCATCTGGACTAAAATCTCTTGCAAAGAGATAACATCCTTAATCCAATCTGTAGAAGGAGTAGTGGCAGCTGTAACCTCCTTCTGAGCTAAGATCGCCAAACATTCCTTGCAGAATCTCCTGTCACATCCATCAGGAAGTGGAGTATCGCAAGCTCTACACTGAATGTGTTTTGATTTCCTCTGCTTCTTAGCAACAGGAATCTCTTGCTGAGGAGGGGTGGACATCTGAAAAACAACAATTAGCAGACAGTGAATCACTTATGCTCCCTAGGAACACACCCAGTATACTAAAGTATCAGCAACTACCTTACAATCTGCCCAAGAGGCTGCAGCCTAGGCAGGGGAGACAGCTCACAAATAACAACCAGCACGAATGCAGACCTTGTCTGAACTGCGCTGAAAACACCACTGCATACCTGTAAAAGTAGCCTCTGCTTCTGTTCGGTAACTGGTGCACACTGACACGCGCGTGCTTTGACGCAGTGGGAATCGTCACCGCCATGTTAGAGAAGGACAAACCTTCGGCTGCACAAGATTTCTCAGGAAGGCAACTTAACCAAAAAGGCCCCTCCACAACCTCCAGATTCTCTACCCCTAGGGTAGTTCAATCCTATGGTCATCAAGTCTCCTGGAGACCTGGAACTTGACAGCCCTAGAAAAAAAGGAAGGAAAAGAATTAGTATCAGACAACAAATCCTCACTCTCCTACGCAGGTAGGACAACAAAACACTGGTGATCTCTAGGGGGAGTGCCTATTTATGGGTGGGGTTAATTATCCTTTTCTCTTCATTGTCCTACATAGCAGGTTGCAAAGAATAAATCTCATGGTTGCTGCCGTACAAGGACGTAAGGGAACTAAGCTTTCTGGGAGTCAACAACATGCGGTTTGTGCAGCTGTTTCTCTTTCCTGTTAATTGGGTTAGGACAAAAGGAGGGTAAAACTATTTTCTGGTTAATATGAAAACTGGATACTACTTTTGGGAGTTGCTTACAGGAGAATGCTGCCATCTCAGACATGAAAAAAGATCCATTACCTGGAAGGTCCTGAGCATTCTGGATAACGGGTTCCATATTATAATAATATCTTAGAGTGAGCATATGATTATTATTGTTAACATGTATTTTTAGAGCACCTACATATTGCGCATCCCTGTAATAAGATAAGTGTTAGATAAGGTTTGTAAGATTGTTGCAAAAAGGGCACCTTCTCTGGCAAACTGTCTCCAAGTGAATTTAAAAGAAAAATAGAGAAAAAGACATGGTTAGATGTAGTTGCTAATTTTCCTTGTGGAGCATCACATGTAAACTATTCAAGTATCACTTGAAAGATGTTGGAAGCACAGTTACAGGGAAAACACAGAAAGGAGCCGATTAGATTATAGGAGTTAATTGTAATTGTGGTGTACCTTTTAACTTGTAGCAAGTGTGGTGTTCAGTATGTCGGATGTACTTCTCGGAAATGAAAATGCAGAGTGAGGGCACATATCAATACAATAAGCATGATAGCGGTCCCGCATCAAATCATTTTTATGCTTGTAGTGACATTTGCTTTTCTAAAAGGTTTAGAAAAAGTCCCTTCCTTGAAATGTGGAGGTAATAGATTAGATCAGCTTTTATGTGTGAAATAAAACCGGTTTTTATTTACTTGAACATGCGGTCACACAAAGAACCCAGTGTTTTATGTCACATGCTTTGTATAGATGAGAAGCATGAATTAATAAAGTAAAGGCACGTTTTTTGATCACTATCCAGTTTATACATGACTTGAGGCTCATAGATTATACAGGACAAGCCCTTTTCCCTGTGCTGGACTTGGGGCTCTGGCATCTGGGTCATTAGCTATTTTAAGTGAGTGTGCTGAGCCACATAACTGTTGGTCCATTGTGGCAGATAGTACAGTTCAACGTGGTGCACTTTGGAAAAAAGTGCATTGTCTGTGTGCGATGACACTTGTGTATTCGCCACAGCCAATAAGAGGCAAGATTGGGTAAATAGCCCCCAAATTTAAACGTGTGCAAAAAAAGTCCCCGTTACCCAAGATGGTTAGGATAAGTATACAAAAGGAATGATAAGCAGATTATGTCACGTAACATAACTGCATTACTCCGATTCAATAAGGAGAGAATAGTTCCGTTTTCTGCATGCATTTATCCAGGCCGCAGGAATCTGTGGGTTCTGGCAAATGCCAGAGGGGCTGCTGTAAGATGCCATAGACAGTCACTATTTATTGGGCTGGTGGGGGCTGTTTGGGCCTCTGCTGTACCTGAAATGCCAGGGCCTATTTTGAAGCTAAGTCCAGCCCTGCCCTGATCTATGCTGAAAAAAAAAAAATCACAAGGCAAGGAATTCTGTCCTTAACCTTAAAGGCAGGACAAATGAACTGTGAAGCAAGGGGCCCAATAAGAGTCCTACACTGGTCTGGCCCTACAGTTTGGGAACCACTGCTCTGAGGCTACATACTCTCTCATGGAACATCAGCACCTTGCTCTCTAATTCACACACATTTGGTAGTAAACTTTTAGTTGTCAGGCACATTACTGCTATGTCTACAATGTCACATCCCCTTCCACTTGGCTGTTCCCCCAAGAAAACTCTAAAGTGTGCCTGCACCAGTAATAGATCATTGTTTTATTTTCCCCTAACCCTCTGAGAGAAAATGGCACCATATCAATCTGAACTGCCACCTTGTGGTATATACACACGGTATTTCTTATTAGCCTTGTATCTCTATTCCTGCAGTTACTGTGAATATCTTACACCGCTGAGCATGTTGTGCTTTTACACACTTCATGAGCAGATCCCAGGGGCAATGGCTAATGTATAATATATATAATACCCCATTATATATAAAAACAGTCTATTAAATAAATGATTACTCAGCAAGTCCAGTTTTTTTTATAATAACATATTAGATATTAAATAAATTAAACTTTGGTTAACAGCACAAGTCCTGCTGAGGGGGCAGCACAACCCACCCAGTGACAGATAACAGACCCTGCAATTAACCCCAACCTCAGATGGAAAACCATTGTTACAGTGTGACTGGTACCTGCTGCCATCCAATAATACTCTCATCTGACACTAAGTACTCCCTGCAGCTGTAAGACTTCTCTACCCTTTGGTACACGTGAGTAGTGTATGTTGTGTTCAGTCTCAGGAGTCTGATGACAGGACAGCAGGAGGAGCCACTCTGCACAAATGAGGATTTTCATGGCAGCCACTCTGCACAAATGAGGATTTTCATGGCAGCCACTCTGCACAAATGAGGATTTTCATGGCATGTGAGCACTCTGTGCTGGTTGAGCAGTTGGCTTACAATGGGTCCAGAAAGCACGGTGTGGGTCTGAACAGACAGTGACAAGAGAAATACCCAGCAGGCACAAGAGATCAGTTCTTAGAAATTTTATTGGAGCAGAGAGAGAGGAAGGAATCTTAGAACTTCTGGAACTGTTTCTTAGTCCCAGCCGCTTTGGTCACCTTCAGGACATTGAAGCGGACAGTTTTGCTCAGGGGACGACATTCTCCGACTGTGACAGTGTCTCCGACCTGCACATCCCTGCAGGAGAAGAGAAGAACAGTGAGTGGCCGCACCCCGGGGGAGTGTGGAACTAGACAAGTAATACATGTCCCTGGGCAGGCAGAAGCCATGTCCACAGAGCACATTTCGAGCACATTTCTAACACACACACACACACACACACTAATAGGAGCCTTACACATAACTGGAGTGATGCAGAGGGGAAGTAGTACAGATTTAATCCCACATATAAGAGCTGCTGTATATGCTTAGCACCAGACAGCTCTCAGCAGTACCTGAAACAAGGGGAAAGGTGGACAGACATATTCTTGTGGCGCTTCTCAAACCGGTTGTACTTGCGAATGTAATGGAGGTAATCTCTGCGGATCACTATAGTCCTCTGCATCTTCATCTTTGTCACCACTCCTGCAAGACACAACATAACCATTAGCTGGCAATAATATAAGAACGGCCATTAGAGTACAATAATATAAGAACGGCCATTAGAGTACATTGTAACACCAAGGCAAATAATAGTAAATAAATAAATAGTAGTAGTAAATAATAGTGACCAACTAGGGCATTGTGCACACCCACAGCTTACCTGAAAGGATACGGCCACGGATGGATACGTTGCCAGTAAAGGGACATTTCTTGTCAATGTAGGTGCCATCAATTGCCTATAATAAAGGAGAATGGTGTTAGTTCAGCTTGCAGGATTCACCATTCAGCTAGTGCTACAGCGGGGGGCCCCCAACCTTTTTTATCCTTGAGCCACATTTAAATGTGAAAAGTGTTGGGAAGAAACACAAGCATGCAAATACATTCCTGAGGATGCCAAATGAACACGCTGATTGGCTATTTGATAGCCCCTGTGGAGTCAGTACGTAGAGATACTGACAGCAGAAAATAACCCTTTTTATAGCCATCATAACATTATCTTTAAATGGCATTTATAATGTTGCCATAAAAGTATTTGCCTGATGCTTTTACATTACCTTTCTTACCCCCATGTTCCTGTATGAGGAGGCTGCTATATTTGTGCAGCAGGAGTCCGTTAGCATTAGAAACTAACAGACAGTCAGGTTGGCAAACTTGTATATTAATTGAACCTGGCTTATAGCTGTTAAATACAATCCAGTGTTAACTACAGCATTCTGTAAAGAAACAGCTCTAGGAGGGGGGGGGGGTCGCAGACCCTGTAAACTGTTCTAAATGGAAACATTTATTCAATACATTTATCTTTGTGCGGCTGAGCAGAATCTGAGTTTCATTACAATACCCATGTTTACCTGCTTTATGATTTCCCCTGTGCAGCAACCCTATGATGACAAATTTACCAGGCCCCAAAAGCACCAACATGTAAGACCTGACTTAGATCCACATCTAAGAGCAACCCCATGAATCTGTCTCCTTACACCAATCAGGCATGGCTGCCAGCTAGGGTGTCTGGGAGTGTACTTAAAGGAACAGTAACACCAAAACATTAAAGTGTTTTAAAGTAATGAATGTACTGTTGCTCTGCACTGGTAAAACTGATCTGTTTGCTTCAGAAACATACTATAACACATATAAACAAGCCGTTGTGTAGCAATGGCGGAAATTGAGAAAAGGCTATATGGCACAGGTTAAATAGTGGATAACACCATTATGTACTACAGAGCTTATCTGCTGTGTAACCGGAGTCTTTTTGACTTTGAATGGCTGCCCCAATTGCTACACAGAAGCTTATTTATATAAACAATAGTAGTGTTTCTGAAGCAAACAGCTGTTTTACAAGTGCAGGGCAACAGTACATTTTATTTGTATTACTTTAAAACACTTTCATGTTCCTTTAAGATGTGCTAAAGAGACAAGGGCCCCATATTTGAAGTCACAAAGGAACAAGATGAGCCACACCATAAACCATTGGGGGATAATGAGTCACTGCAGGTATTGAGACCTTATTAACAATTGAGAACAGCCAATCTCTCTGGAACATTATCTCACTAAAAACTGATAGATTTTGGCCCTCTGATCTGCCCTGTGGCCCTAAAGGTGCAGCTGCTTTCAGTTTCCCTCACCTATTTCTGCTTCTGGGGCACGTAAAGGCAGCTACATATGTCCAAGCCCATCCCACGTTGTAACCAGACAAGACTCCCTAGGAGAGGCAACCAATGGTACCAGAATGTCTCAGATTGTTTGGGCAGCTGATCAAACTGGCCAGTAAACCGCAGAAGTTAAAGAAGCAGAGCTGCAAAGCCTTTGCACATCAGCCAAAGCACTAACACATTGGCATGATATTTAGACATGGGCCATCCTCAAAGGAAACTTTTTTGACTGACTTGAGTAGCAGTTGCACATGTGAATGTTACCAGCATCACCTCCCACAATGTTACCAGCCTTATCCTTGGGGAACTGGAGGAGCGTACCTCTCTATACACAGATGATGCACTGCAGGGCCCAAGGAGTCACTTGTGAACAATTTTGACAGATAGACAGGGCTTATGTTTTATTGTAAGAAATCGCTCATTCCAAATCTTTAGATTGTAAGCTCTTGCAAGCAGAGTCCTGTAATATTCTTCTCTGTATACAGTGTTAAATTTCAGTAAAATTCTCGGCCGTTAAACTAAAGTAAATCGCTGCATAATTTGCTGGCGCAATATAAATATATGAAGGTGAGGATTATCTATTGATGAAAATCTCTCACCCAGTCAATCTCCCGCAATGCCATTAGTATAGATCACAATTTGTCAATTCGCTTTTATGAAGTTCTGGAAAAATGTAATGAAATAATTATAATACAATATGGAGTTCCTTAAAATAAGGTCTACAGAGGTCTGTCTCTTGGTAAGAAGAACTTTTGCCAAAATAACTTGGATATCTGGAGAACACTACTTAAAAGACCAGTAACAAATTTTTTTTTTTTTTTTTTTTAAAAAAATCGTTTGTACACATCAAAAAAAAAAAAAAACACCAACACAAATTATATTTTAAAATCACAAAGCCTTTATTAATAAATAACTTACAGAAACTCCACTTCCTGTCCTCTACAGAAAAGGAGACAGGGCAACCATCGATCATGCTGGGCTCGATTTCTCCTCCTGGCTACTCTACTGACAGCGTGTGAAGGAGCAACATGGATGCGATGCAGTGACTCCAGGCCCCCTCCTCCTCCACTATAGATGATGTCGCTGGTGATGAGTAACAGCCACTGCTGCTGCAGCCGACACTGATCCGCTGCTCTCCACCGCTTCTTCCAGGGTCAAGGCTGCCGCTTTCATAATAGTGCAGCAGGACTTTCAGTAGTGGAAGCAGTTTGGGTGTAGAGGAGCACGGAGAGTGGGCGCTGCTCCCCCCCAGCCAGATCCCCTGACAGGAATGATGGATGATTGTGCTCGCTTCTCATTTCACAGCCTCTCTCTCCCCCGGCTCACTAAGGGCAGCAGCTTCAGAGGAGCAAGGCTGCAAAATAAACCAAACTTCCTCCTGTCTGTCTTCAGAAACACTGTTCAGAATGGAAGGTGAGGGATGGCAGAACTATTCTCTCTCTATATATTTATATATCGACTACAGGCTGCGATGTGCATTTGTATCCCCCCAGGTTCCCAGTGGCAGGAGACCCCCCCCCTTGCACATTTGGGGAGCGGGAGCTGAAGACAGAGACACGAGGAAGTTTTGTTAATGTCACTGCAGCAGCGGCCGTTTCTCATCACCAGCAGCATCATCTATAGTGCAGGAGGAGGGGGCCCAGGAAGTCACTGCATGGCATCCATGTTGCTCCTTCACACGCTGTCAGTAGAGCAGCAAGGAGGAGAAATCGAGCCCAGCATGATCGATGGTTGCCCTGTCGCCTTTTCTGTAGAGGACAGAAGTGGAGTTTCTGTAAGTTATTTCGTAATACAGGCTTTGTGATTTTAAAGTATAATTTGTGTTGGTTTATTTTTTTGATGTGTACTAAAAATTTTTTTTTATGTTACTGGTCTGTTAAGTAAAATAAAAGTTAAAAAAATGAAATAAAGCCATGACCGATCACCAAATGGACCCACAGCAGAGTACATGGGTACCAGTCTGCCTGCCACACAGCAATGGGATATAAACACGCCTACTTGTAGGCATAAGCCCAAGGCCACTATAGAGTAAAAGCATTACATGTAGCCACGGTGTCAGTTACCTCTCTTGGAGTCTTGAATCCCAGGCCAACACTCCTGTAGTAACGTGGGAGCTTCTCCTTGCCGGTCTCACCCTGCAGAACACGCTTCTTGTTCTGAAAGATGGTCGGCTGCTTCTGATAGGCTCTCTCAGTCTGCAGACAAAGAAACACAGCCACATTATTCAGCAGCACCTAATGGGGCCACACTCACCCCAAAGCTACCAGGGAATTGCCCTTCTTTAAAGGGGTGGTTCACCTTTACGGCAACATATGTTATACAACAGCCAATTCTAAGCAACTTTTCAATTGGTTTTCATTTATTTTTTATAGTTTGTCTTTTTCTTCTGATTCTTTGCAGCTTTCAAATGGGTATCGATGTCCCCTTCTAAAAAAAATAAATGCTCTGTAAGGCTACAAATGTATTGTTACTGTTTATTACTCCTCTTTCTATTCAGTCCCTCTCCTAATCATATTCCAGTCTCTTATTAAATACAATGCATGGTTGTTAGGGTAATTTGGGCCCTAGTTACCAGATTGCTTAAAATGCAAATTGAAGAGCTGCTGAATAAAAAGCTAAATAAACTGTCGATAAAAAATGAAAACGAATTGCAAATTTATCTCAGAAAATCACTTTCTACATCATACTGAAAGTTCTCAAAAGTGAACAACCCCTGTAACTACACAGGATTCTGTATATCCAGATTAACCCCTAGTTATCCAGAGTAGGGTTGCCACTTTTTCTGGAAAAAATACTAGCCTTCCTATATATATATACCCATTTAATAACATTGGGATGAACCATCATTTTTACCTGGCCAGGTAGGTAAATACCAGCCAGATGGCAACCCTAATCCAGAGTAAGGGGGTGTATAGGTAACAGGGTGGCTATAGTAACCTGTGGATGTAGATTAACCCTAAATTACCAGGAGTAAGAGGAATCTATTAGGGTGGGGGGGTTGGATAAGTAAAGGAAATTATGGGTGTAGATTAGCACATAATTACCCAAAGGGAATGTACTGGTGCCAGGGACAGTCCCATAGGAACATTTGCACGTAGTTTAACCCCAGTTAGAGTAAGGCGTGTATAGGAGCCATGGGCCGCTCCATAGGAACTTTTAGAGTCAGGTTCCCAGACAGTTGGCACAAATGAGAAGAATGTCCATGAGTGGGGGGAGGGGACACTGAGTTGTGTAACTGTAAGCCGTTTTCTTGCTATTAATTAGAGAGAAGAAGTGTAACCAACACTCGCTCATAATATCCCTATTAACATCTCGTACTTTTGCCCAAGGCTTAGTCTCCCGGGCCCGGAATTCGTCTTTAAGCGAGTTTTCGCCGAGGGCAATCGAGCAGGCGCGCAAAGGCCCACGGGGATTGTAGTTCCAGCAGTGAAGTTACATGCGCCGGGACGAAATGGAAGCCAGAACACACGTGCGTACCCACAGCCAAATCCATCGATTCTCTCTCCGCCAAACCCATCACATCCCCTCCCGTACCGACCCCTGTCCTTTACTGCCGCTTCCCCGCTCTTACACAGACACCCACATCCTTCCCGAGGCTTAAAACTACTGTTCTAGCGGGAGCCGCTCACCTGAATGTCCGCCATCTTTGCCTGCTGGATGGGAAAGGGATGACGGGAAGCTACGGGGACGCTTTGACTGTGCGATAGGCAGGGGCGGACGTGACGTCATATTCGTGGGGACTCCACTGGGAGGGGGCGGGGGAGAAGTCAGAGTGGGGGCTGCCATTACTTTGGGCAAAGACGTAAAACAGCCGTTGCCTCCTGGTGGCTGTCGTAAGAATGCAGACTGGTGCCCGGGGGATAACGGGTCCTCACTAATGCGTTAATAAAGTCATTCCTGTCTACTTGGTTGGGGCATCAGGACATGTTCAGAGACATTGCTGGGGGTTGATGATTCCAGTCAGTGAACCTCCAGGAGTTACAAAGTGAATCTTTATTCAATTAGAAGCATTCTTACTCCCTGAATCAATTGAACCTTTGCTTATTTGTTACAAATGTATCAAAGTGGGTGAGTGTTTTGAGACATCCAACACAAGGCACCTCCATAAAAATTAGACATTACGCCACATGTGACTAAAAATGTCCATGTGGTAAAGGGTATATTGGCCAAACGATCAGGAGCATAAATACCAGGATTAATGAAAAACATCGGTAATATCCGGAATGTCAACAAGGTTCTCCCACAGATACTACTCTATTTAGACATTTTAATTCAGCAAACTATAACCAAACACAACTGAAATGGTATGAGAAGTAATCCAGCCTCCACAAAGGGGAGGTAATATGAGACAATGTCTACTACAAAGAGAAGCGTTCTGGATAAAAAGACTAGACACTTTACACCCACAAGGTATAAATGATAGTTGAAGTGTAAAATGTTATCTGTAACAAAGGGTTTATGCAACAAAGTAGATTATTCCTAGCAAAAGTTTTTCTTTGCAACAATGTTTATCTTTGCAACATAACTGATGTCTATTTTTGTTTCCTTTTTCAGATAACTAGTTTGCCCTTTTTTGAAACACTAGAATACTACTTAAAGAATACTAGAATAGTACGTAATGGTAAGATGGGCAACTACATACTATATAAATGTCTATTTGTAAAATGCATACCTGGTTATTTGTAGAACGTACATTGAAGTCAGAAATGTACGTTTTTATTTTCAGGTGTGAAAATCTAAGGTAGGCCAGTAAATGGCAGTACCCAGGTTTTAATTGATGGAAACACCCACTTTGAATTTTCTCACTCCTGAATTTAGGGAGGAACTCCACAGTGAGACACATTGCCATGCAACGAAACGCATGTGACGTGTCGGATGTTCTGAAGATACAGGAAGTGAAGGAGAAATTGCAGGTAAGAACTACATTTATCCAACTGTCGGATGAAAATGCAGCCGCTCCCTTACACTGATGACTGTAATGGACCATAAAAAACACATTTATTAGCAGCTAGAACTGTTTTATCTGCTTTTCTCTCAGCAACTCCAGATTTTCAGAAAATATCCCCCTATTTAACATGATCTCATTCAGTTGGATTATGTAGAATAGGTGCAGAAACATTATCCTAATTTCCCAGCTATTAATATAAATGCATTATATTTATATTTAACACAAACATACCTGATTCTTTAGCTATAGACTAACAATCCAGTACTGCAATCTGAGCTGTCAAAATCAGGCTAAAGTTAAATAGTGCAAGCTATATATAAAATTTTGTTAAAACTTACACAGCTTACGTATCTTCCGCAAAAACTGCTGTGACTTTAAGAAAGTTGTATCAAGCAATGACAATGCAGAGAAGCTTGACAGGGGGCACTGTCCCCAATAAAGTGCTGCATTATAAGCGCATTAAAGGGCACCTTTTTAGTAAAAATGTTATCCCCAACCAAAGGTGCGTGCTAATAGAGCCCACATTCCGGTTGGGAATAAAGCAGTTTTTTTTAAAAGAAAATACCCCCGCCAGCGCAACGCTACCCACACCAGGAGGGAGCTCCTGGTGCGACAGCCATGTCCGGTCACTTGCATGCGCATGTCATGCGCATAATGAGGAATTCAGGGCAGCTTTTCATAATGCAAATGCAAGAGACCGGACATGGTTGCTCACACTGGGAGCTCCCTCCCAGTGCGGGAAGTGTAGTTCTGTCAGGGTGCATTTAAAAAAAGAATTGACTTATCCCCAACCGGAATGTGGGCTTTATTAGCACGCACCTTTGGTTGGGGATAACATTTTTACCCAACAGGTGCCCTTTAATTAATGGAACTAGTAATATTAACTGCTTATTTCTTTTTACTGCAAATGTTTATATTGGAACCTATTTACTGAATGATATGAGCATCTCCTATAAGAACTTTGCATCAGTGGAATGTAAGAACAAGACATTCTTCTGCAGATCAAAGAACTGCTGTCTCAAGGTTATTTCCTATACAAGGAGGTAGAGAGATGTCTGATAGCCTGGAACGTGAAGGCCCTTATGGGTATAGTTGGGTCTTTCAGAGATTCAGACCATGCTTAATGCTAAAGGCTATTTCAGCTTTTACAGGAATTTATTTTTCAACTAATTCTTTGGCGATGCAATTCATGTGTGTCCTGAATAGTCTTAGGCTGTTTAAAAATAAGGTTCCTAGTTGGGATCTGAACCTAGTTCTGAATATCCTCCATTTGAACCCCTAAAACAGATGGATATTTGTTAATAATGGTAACCCTATTGTTCTTAAGAAGGGTGCTGAACTTGGTGCATGTAGATGAGCCTTACTTGTGTTTTTTTTGTAAGAATAAGTATATTGTATATTTAGAATAGATTGAGCTTCAGTTGTCAACATTGATCAGATTTTGCCTTTTTTTTTTTTAACCAGACCCACCAACAGAGAAAGATTCATTATTTGGATGGGGCCAGAAGTCTTATATATAATATGGAGTCTTGTAGGAAGACAAAGTTTACCAGTCTCCGTTTCTAGGACAAAAGGACAAGGCCAGGGTCAGACTGGGCACCCTGTTTGCCCCACAACTGCATCCTGCGCGCTGCGGGATTTGCACCTTCATGCATGCTTACGCTAGAGACTGAAATTGGAGGTCAGAATGGGGCCATGGGAATTGCCAGCTGGGCCCCCAAGGCTCCAGTCCATCCCTGCTTTAGGCTTCTAAATTCAATTGCCAGTTGGATTTGGGCACTATACAATTATGCATTGAAGTGGAAAGTTGTTCACCTCCAGTTTTTGTCAAGGCCTATTCTTCTAGAGTAATGGCTATTTCTTGGGCTGGGAGGGCACAAGTATTGAATATGCAGTTTTAAAGGAGAATCTTAGTCTGCCATGTCTAAAGTGACTTACTGTAAATTGCCTAACCTTGCTCTTTCCCTGAAGCCAAAGCCACACAGTAAGGAAACCAAACATGTAGCCATTTGTACACAATCCAGCT
This sequence comes from Xenopus laevis, assembly GCF_017654675.1. Classification (NCBI taxonomy): domain Eukaryota; kingdom Metazoa; phylum Chordata; class Amphibia; order Anura; family Pipidae; genus Xenopus; species Xenopus laevis. The sequence goes on from NC_054387.1 coordinate 55,095,667, forward strand.
TGCAAGACTGCACTGCTCTCCTTTTTATTGTCAGTGCAGCCCTGCCTCATACATCTTAGATGACTGCTGGCTGGGTACCTGAGGCTGTAGCAGAGTTTGTTTATGGGGGAAAACTCAGATAATGAAGGGGACCCAGATAATGTTTGGTAGGATAGAGGGACCCCCTGGCTTACTCCAGATTCCCTGAGGATTTGCTAGGAACATGTGGGCATGGACAGATCCGACTGTGGGCAATTGATAGCCAGATTATTTAAATTACTAATGGGTTGCAAGGTTACTAGATCGTGTGAGCATTATGGGCCTTTCTAGAAAATCCAGATGGGCCACACTGATTGCTTTTACTAATGCAGTAACGGAACTATGGGGAGGCGTGCCTGGGTGCAGAAGGAGTCACCAAGCCCCCTCCGGAAGCGGCTTTGATAGTTTTTCCGCTCGTGCGGACTGCCAGCAGGCTCACGGGGGGGGGTACGGGCCCTAGTACAATTGCACCCCCTGCAGTTCCACCACTTTATTAATATAAGGGTTAGGGCAACACAGACATGTGAACTTTGAAGTTTAACTTCTTAATATGTCAGATTTGTGCAGTCCATGATCTTCCATGTTGAGACCTGATAATAAAACAATGCGATCAGTCTACAGACATCTGGGGGGAATGCATAGCTGAACATACTCTCTGGTGCAGCACACTCTTTGTGATGCTTCCCATAACATTCCTATTAATTCTGTATTGACTGCTTGTTGCTAGGGTAAATATGGTGTACCAACCAGAAAGCAGCTGCAAACATAAGCCTTTGATATACAGAAAAATTAAAATAAAAAAAAAAGATTAAAAAAATCCAACTGCAAGCAGCTAAAAAGTAAGCAGTGACCTTTTAAGGTTCTGGGCACAACTTCAGCCTTTTAACTTCTCTACAAAGGCTCATCCAATGGGAATCCTGCTAAGTGTGACTGGACTGTACCATTATGTAAGCAGTAGGGGCCCTAGGCCATTCACAGGTAACACATTGCAAAGTGGCAATTAGGGAATCACAGCACAAGGTAGGCATCAGTTCCATATTTATTACACACTTTAAAGAGGAGTTAGACAAGTATGCCGTATTGTTTCAGAACATCTGTGTATTTGGAGATTTTGCTCTCAACGTTCTTTTCTGCTTGTCTCCGAAGTTTCTGGAAAGGTAACAAAGGGAAAAAGTGGTTAAATGCAAAACTTCATGAAGCAGCTAGCCACAGCTCCTCCTCCTAGCAATCCCACAGCACTGCCTGCATTCCCTAAAGATTGGTGCGGCTCCCACACTGAGCAAGTTTCCTCACTCACCCCAATGATCTTCTTTTTGTTATAATGAATCTTGGCCTTCTCCTTTCTCTTCTCCTCCAGGGTTGCAGTCACTGCCTGGTATTTCCAGCCAACTTCATGGGCAAGGCGGCCAAGGAAAGCAAACTAGAACAAAAACAAATTAAAATCAGGTGTAAAAATAGTCATTATTTGCTAAGCAATGAACAAACCAGGGTTACCCTCATGCTGGGCAGGGGTGGTGCTCACAGGCCTTCACAGCTACTCAGTGCCTCATATACCTGAATAATTCTCAAGCATCTTGGCACCAAGAGGCAGAAAGACCAAGTTAAGACAAAGGTAGGTAATCGTTACAATCCTGCTCTCACTTACCTTCCGTGTTGGCTTCAGGCGCACAATCTTCAGAGCAGCAGGAACCACCATACGCTTCCTCTGTTAAAAACAAGGAAGAACAATCTTAGACACCAGTACAGTACCGAGCACTAAGTGGCCTCTGTATGATTCATACTGGCACCTTGTCATAGGGAGGTGGGATTCCATCAAACACCTTCAGTCGCTCCAGAGCAGCCTGGCCTCTCTTTGTCTTATGTGGCAGCATTCCTAATGCACAGAAACATGATACACATTTAGCCAACAGGACATTCATGGCAAACAGCCAGTATGAACTTGGGACACACACGCAACACACAACCCCTGCACAGCTCTCAATGTATGAAAAGTTATGCTGGGAAACACAATGGAGGCTACATACCAGGTCTTTTATGGCAAGTGACTGTCCCTAAGTGCAGCATTTTGTACCAACCCATGGCTATATAGGCAAGTAATTAACAGGAACTAGCAAGTCCCATACTTTATGCCATCTACACAGGTTTAGACGACACTGCCTGAGTTTTGCCTTCACTTGCTGTAAACAATATACAAGAAACAAGTAGAGTGTGGCTCAGCTGCTAGGGCTCCAGTGACTCTCTATGGAAGGGGTTAGGAAGGTAATGACCCCCCCCAACACATATCAAGATCACAGTTGTAGCACAATATAATACAAGCCAAAGGTCAAACTATCTAGGCCAGGAAATGTTTTTAACCCCAGTTCTTAAAACAACCTCCAAGCTAGGTATTTGTATTTAAGAAAGTGGGTATTCTCCCCAAACCCTACCCTAGAATTTAGGATAACCCTGGGGAGGTGGGGGAATGAGACCCAGAATTTGGAAACCTCTGCTCTAGGCCCTGGGCACGTGATATTGCAGGGCTTATCTGTCTACAGATCTGCTTTAGTATTAGAAAACTGAAGAGCATAGGAATGAGCTTCCAGACAACGCAAATAAGTCTATTTGGCAGCAGCGCATCAGCTACTGAGAAAGGCAAAGAGCCCACTTAATTAGTTAATTAATTAGTTAACATGCAAATACCTCTTACAGTCCTCCAGAAGATGCGGCTGGGTGCTCTGAAATGGTATGGTCCCCGTGATGGGTTGGTGTTCATACGCTTGCGCAGGAAAGCAAGGTACTTAACTGTTGAGAGAGAGACTCATTACCACAATGGCTTCATAAACCCTGCACAAACCTTTCCAGCCCCTAGGTTTTCCTTTCATCCATGCAGCATATTTACTTACATGGAAATGCATAGCACAGGTGAAAAGAGCCAAACCATGGCATTGAATGAGCTGAAAACACTGTGCAAGAAGAGCAAGGTTGCAAACTGTATGGGACCCATTACAAGCATTACACAAGTTCTATGGGACCATGGGTAATGCCAGGGTTCCGTAGGGTCTCAATGAATAAGAATTTATAGTACAAGAGACATTTTTCCCCTACAGGAAACTACAGCCTTCACAGCAGTAGAACTGGAACTGCCTTTAATAGCCATGCTGATTAGGGTTGGTGCACAGTTTTGCCGTTGCACCATCTGGGGAGTGCACATGTCTAACACGAGTGCCAGGTCCAAGACTTAACTTAGAACTTACGCTTGTTGCGGTAGAAGTTGCCAGAGATGTTTATGCCTTCGCATCGAACTACCACCACTTTGCGACCTGAAAAGAAAAGCAAGTCAGTATCTGCAAGCCCAGTCAGTGATAGCCATCTTATAGCAGGTAGGTGACTCACCCACAACGTACTTAGGTCTCAGATGGTAGTGCATGCAAGTTGTCTCATTGGCATTAAACTCGAAGAAGAACCATCATCACTGACCTCTGCTAACAAAACAAGATCTTCACACTCACCCAGCAGAACCTGCTTGGCAACAATAGCTGCAAGTCGCCCAAGGAGATGTCCTCTGCCATCAATGATCAAAACCTGAAGAAGGGAGTACAGAGTAAGTCTGGGGACTGGTAGGCTTAGGGCAGCGCTTGCTTCTTCTGTCAGCGAGTCTCAGATGGTAGTGCATGTAGAGTGGTTTCATAGTGCAACTCAAAGAACTGGGCTCATCACAGACATCGCTTTTACCCTCAAGTGCTAGTTACTAATCAGGCAGAACTTCCCTTTCAGACTGCTAAAATGATACTGCTTGACCCCAGAGCAGGGATCCCCAACCTTTACAACCCGTGAGCAACATTCAGAAGTAAAAGGAGTTGGGGAGCAACACTAGTATGAAAAATGTTCCTGGGTGCAAAATAAGGGCTGTGATTGGCCATTAAGTAGCTCCTATGTGGATTGCCAGCTAACACCAAGGCTCTGTTTGGCAGTGCACCTGGTTTTTATACAACCAAAACTTGCCTCAAAGTCTGTAATTCAAAAATAATAACCTGCTTTGAGGCCACTGGGAGCAACATCTAAGGGGTTGGAGAGCAACATGTTGCTCACGAGCTACTGGTTGGGGATCACTGCCCCAGAGCATGGTTACTTCAGAAAGAAGGTTGCTTTAAAGGAGACATTATGTAAAAACAATTATGTGCCAGCGTATTAAATTTAGATAAAGGAATGTACTTTAAAATGTACGGATTACTTTATTGAAACTTTCTGCAAAATCTCCTCTAGTTCCACTTCCTGCCCTATGAATTCTCTGGCTGTGCAGGGAATTGGCAGCACACTACACTGTAGGGCAGGAACCAATCAGTAGCTAGGCTGAACTAATAGGGAACTGCAGCCTGCCTTTACTTATGCGACTGCAGGGTTGTGATTGGCTGTCCCCTCCTACTGTGACTGACAGGGACTGTTAGGACACGCCCACCCCTCATTTGAAACATGGGCCAGTGAACATCTATAGGGAGCTCCAATAAAGGGTCCATTTTTAAATACAATACTAATTTACACCCAAAAGTAAAACCTGCACCATGTAGTAGTATACATCATTGACTACAAAATTTTTTTTTTTTCCTTTTAATTCAGCCTATAGGTCTCCTTTAAGCTGGCCATACACATTCACATTTATTTTTGTATGGCAAACATTGGGATATCAATCGTACATTTTAATTCAATCTAACATTCAGATTTAAACTGTGGGATTAAAGTAGGAATATCAAATTATGTTCTGGCTATTTAAATGATGGACAATTGTATGAAAGTTATAACCCGGAAAAAGTAGTGACAATCACCCACAAATATCGTCAGATATTTTACCTGACAAATTTTCTATCCTGTTCAATTGTTGGGACGATGATTCAGAGCACCCACATGGTTCACATAAATTATCTGCGCATGTACAGCCAGACCACTAATATTACAGTAGTAGAAGGTGGGCTTTAGCACCAACAGTGGCAGGTTGGAGGCATAAGGAGCAGCCAGTCAATATGGGAATATTACAGCTAGATAAGGTAAAACAGGCAGGCAAAGACCCCATAGGCCAGAGACACATACCTGTCTGGCATTCTTGAAGCCCCCAGAGCTCTTGTGTAGTCCAGGAAGGCTAACCTTGGCAATATCACGCATGAGCTTCTTATTCTGCAAGATAAACATGTCAGTTACCAACTGTTTATTAAATAAGCCATCACACACATTGTATATACCCCTCACACTCCGTAATATATAAACCACACACACACACATATATATATACACACATATATATATAAAATCTCTCTCTATATTCCCCCATTCAAAATATAAACCCCAACATTATATACCACAAACTCAATATATAAACCCATTGTGTACCCCTGTATTAAAAATATAAACCCACACCCATTATACACTGCCATCTCAATGCAAAACACCTTGATCATTAAATAAACCCTCAAAAACTCACATATAGCACTCAACATAACTAATGACACACACTGAACAAGAATTCACAGGCTTTTCTACTCACACACACACACAGACAGGGCTCCCTGGTCACAACATATAAGTGACAGTGGAAGTGATAACGTGAGTTAGTGTCCCCGTCGCACAGGACACTAACACTCCTTTGAATGGATTTGGTACAAGTACTAGAGCTGTCACTATCATACAACCTACCAGGCCCGGACTGGCAATTGGTGGATTTTGGCAAATGCCAAAGGGTCTGCTGTACAGTTCCATAGAAAGTTACCATACATGAAGTGGGGCTGATAGGGCAGTTTGGGCCTGTGTTTAGACTGACGGGGCTTATTTTGCCTCCCACTCCAGACCTGTACCCTACGCCTGTAAATGAAGGCCCAATCGTATCCAGAGTAAGACAGGGACATGTGCACCAGTTATACAGGCCACTCAGGGTGTGAGTAGGCCCAGACGCTTGAGCTGTGTCCCGCTAACTGCTCGCTAAGATATCGGCTAACCCGGACCAGTCACGGATAAAGCCGAGCCCATGAAGGAAGTCTAACCAATAAGAAGTGTGACACATTCCGGAGCCGGATCACTACCGGCCCAGTGACACGGGGTAATGGACACCTCTGGCCTCGACTGTTTCCCTACAATGAAATCAGGGACCTAAAGCTCAAGCCAAGAAGGTATTAACCCTTTTCCCAGACTGACGGGAAGGCGCACAATGACTGCTGGGTATCGCACTTCCATCGGATCCACCACGGCAGTTCCATGTCAAAGGCCGGGAGCGAGCGCAACACACACGTGGACACTAGCAACCAAGAGTTCCACTCCGCTCCCCCGGTTACTCTTATTTTTTATCGCGAACTGCTCGCTGTGCTCTCCCGCCCCTTCCCTCTCGCTCGCCGGCTGCTGCACCCTCTCTGAGGCCCCTAAACCTCCACTCCAACGGGAGCTGCTTACCGCGGCATCCGCCATCTTTGCCTGCTGGATGGGAAAGGGCTGCCGGGAGGCTACGGGGACGCCTTAACCGCGCGATGGGCAGGGGCGGAAGTGACGTTATATTCATGGGCAGCTACTTGAAGGGAGTACGTGAGAAGCCGGAGTGGGAGCCACCATTACTGTGGGCAGTACGCAAAATAGTTCTCCTCCTGTGGGCGGGGTTAGTTGTAAAAGCAGCTCTGGGTAGTAAAAAGTCGATGCTCAGTGAATTGTAGGGGTCAGACTCAGCATGTTTGTTTGTGGTGTTAGAAATATTTATGAGAGGTGCCTTACTGTGTGTGGACTTGGCCTAAGCTGCACTACACAGAAATACAGCCCTGCCTCTTGGTGTCCTGCAGAACTGCTCTAAATATTGCTCTCAAATATATAGTAAATTATAGGGATATTACAGAGTTACCGAGGAGTTTCATGACCATATAAAAGCACGAGGTCGAGTGTTTTTATACGGGTAATGGAACTCTGAGGTAACTTCTAATATTTTCCAACACAGGGTTCTTTATATATTATAATACACAAGTTACAGTGTCATGTGACAGAAAAGACATCACTACTCACAGTTAATAACTGATGACATCAGTACTCACCGTTTATAAGGATATAATTTACAAGATATTCATGGCTTTTGTGTATTATTAACAAATATACCTCAATGAGGTTGGGTGATGAAATGGTTCCTACCTCTTCCTTGCTGAGTATTGAGTACAATAATGATAATGTTTTGTTTAATGATCACAAGAATTTCGAATGTGAAATATGGTAAGGAGGAATACTTTGGAAACTAGAGTTTAATGGTGAAATTGAATCTAAGATTTATCATCCCTCTATCCTGGAAATAACTCAAATTCGGTAGGTCGCCACCTAAAACCTGCCGATGGCAATGTCAATGGCAGAGGTCCGTCGACCCATTTGAAGAGGTTAATAGCCTTCCTGACATTTAGGTTCTTGTCGGAGGGAAACTCGATACGAGAATTTGATCCGAGTTTTTGGGTCGTTGACATTTGATCGAGTTTTTGACATTTCATAAATAAGCTCCCATTTGAGTTGTGAGTAAATTTGAGTTTATTAGAGTTAAAAAAAACATTCATATAACTTTTCCATGATGTGGCCAGTAACTAAAGTGATACTGACACTAAAAAACGACTTTTTAAAATATGAATGTACATTAAAAGTTACCTATAGGTCATGTTGATCATTTTTTTGCTGAGAGGTTTGTTAGTTGTTAGTTGAAGTTTCTAAACCTGACTGTTTTGCCAACCTGACTGTCCCATCTCAGCCTGTCAGTTATAGTTTCTAATGCTAACGGACTCCTGCTGCACAAATATGGCAGCTCCCTCATACCGAAACATGGGGCATCAGACAGTTAATGTAAAGGCATTGTGAAAATACTTTATGGCAAAGTTATAAGTAGCTTTCAAAGGCAATATTTTGATAAATTTAATTTCTGGTGTCAGTCTCAGTCAAGATTTTTTCAGAGCTTCTTAGAGTTATATTTAATTCTGAGAAGTTACCTGTGTCTATAAGGGAACGGTTAATATTAATAGTACCACGGGCAGCCATTAACACTATTGATTAATGATTATAGGTTTATAGTGAAATTAATAGCAAATAGACTGAGGGGTTATTGATAAAACGATTTTGATTGACAGTTGGATCAAATACATTGATGTGTGCTCCCTTTGCCTAGACACTGTATTAGAGTTAACTGTGTGAGAATAACACACTCCAATGCAAAGCCTGCTTGTAGAGAGACAGTTTGCTGTAAACGGGATAGTGAACATTAACTCAATCATTTCAGAAACAGTGCAGATTTTTCAGTTCATTACGTTTATACGGTTTTTATGAGATTAAGGTTATATAAAATGTTAATTTTTGCTATAATTTCCTTTTAAATCAACCACGGTTACTTTAGGTAGCGGTGCGTTAAATGCTAATGAGCTGTTCAAAGGCTGAGTAATTAATTCAGTACACAAGGAACACAGTCTGTGATCCTATAGTGATCCACATTTTAAAGTTCTACTCAGCACACATGTCTATAAATACTATCTTGAATATAAAACTGGAATATAAAACTGGCAGGGTAGTAAAAAGGCTGAGCCTTTTTATTACCCAGGAGTGAATACCAGCAGGTACTAGACCTTTGTTTACTTTCATGTGTTCTAGCCTCTTTTTTTTACTCCTAAATCACATCTATCTATCATCTACTTATGGTATCTATCTATCTTCTATTTATCTATCAATCTATATATCAGTCTTTCTATCATCTATTTATCTATCAATCATCTATCTTTTCATTATCTATCATCTATCCATCCATCATCTATTTATCTATCCATTATCTATCAATCTATCTCTATACACCAATCAATCATCTATTTATCATCAGCACCAATATCTTTTTCAGCTTAAATATAATTGAAATCCCCAATGGAGAAGCTCCCATTTAGTTCTCTTTTTTAGAATTGAACATCTAGGCATGCTCTTTGCCCATTCACTTCAATAGTTACCCAAGAAAAAACGTTAATTCTACCATGAACAGTTGTATACTTAGTTTTCTTCATAATGCCTTTTGTCACATAAGAATACAGCACTGCAAAATATGTTGGCACTCTAAAAATACATGTTCATGATAAAGAACTTGTGTGTTTCTTATCTACAGTTTCAAGCTTCTCCAGTCTTTTTTGAAGATTCTTATTAAAGTCATCAAAGAATGATACATCCCCAGATTCAGAATTGAGAGAGTGCTATCATGCTTAATCATAAGTATTTCTGACAGTATTTTCCAAGATTGATGATCCCACCCATTTTAATTTTAAGGTAAGGTTAATTCTCTATATTTAGATCATGCTGGATCTTTCATCTACAAACAAGATTGCCTTTAGGGTTAAATTATGAGTTTGACGTCACATGTTACACCTGAAATTTAGTCGAGTTCAGAAATGTTATCGGTATATGTACATCTGTATTCATGGCATTAAGAAGTATTCCTTGCTTTTAGAAACATTATAATGATGTTAAATGTTAATATATATAACTCTACTATTCAATTATACTGATTTAGAATTGTGACTTAACTATTATGAGCTGTATAGGAAATGGCCGGTTATTTACAGGTTAACTATAGTTGATACAATTGTCTATACATAATACAGGGAATGGAACTAGTACTCCGGAAAGAGCATGATCTAAATATAGAGAATTAACCTTACTGATTGGACATCAGTACATTTTGTTTAATAGTGATTTAATAGTGCCTTGAGAACTCCCTGTCCCTGACACTCAGCTGGCCTATTTATTAGTGATATGTGGGCCAGCCCGATACCTGTGGGCCGACCTTGCACTCCTCTTCACAAGTCTACCACTAGGTGGAGGTAGGCAATATTTAGCAATGCAAACAAATCTTTCGGCAGAGGTGTCGGGAGCTGCTATTTAGCTAGCAAACCAACCACAATCCAGCCAAGAAAGTTGTAGGAAGAGGGAATGAAAGCTGGTCTGATGTTTTTCTGTTTAGGAAAGATGTGCAGCAGCTGCTGTGATCCTTTAGATGTTTAAACACCATTCTGAGGACCAAGGGATCAGAAGAAGAAAGTTCCCCATTACTCTGGGATGTCTGTGTGACCAGCAGTTCTCAGCAGGGGCTTCTTGTTATATGTGCGAGAAGGACATTGCAGCCACAAAAAAATAGCAAGATGGTAACAGTTTTTTTTATGGCAAAGAAATAGGTCTTGCTGATCTCAAAGCATCTCCCAACTGCAGGCTAGCACCTAAAACACCCGACGTGTGGACTGAGGGTTTGACCAGTTTCTGAGAGCCGCAGTAATTGCCATTTTACAAATTGACCAGCAGGGGGCAAACTTTAATTGGATAATGGTGTTTTAGTTGGAACAGAGACTTATGAGCAAGTGTTTTTCAGGTATAAACACAAGAAAATGTGCATTTTGATTAAAATGTGTATTTTAATTTAGAAGCTTTTTTTTGTTTCCTAGGTTCTCTACAAAAAGCATTAGCAGTGTACAGTTGTAACTATTAATTGATGCATCTTCCGTAGCATATTTAAAAAGAAGATTGTTTATATCTCAAACATACTGATTAAATACAAATACTGACCAATTGAAATCTATCACTTTCACTTATGCTAGTATTAATTTTATTTCCCTAGCTGAAACACGCTGCCTGATTTCAGCCCTACCGTGGGCAGTAGCCTCCTCTCTTTTCCGCATCTGAAAATGCTGAATTGGCTTTGGCATGAACAGACTGGCCTTCTTCATTGAGGATCTGAAAGATAAATATAGTGGCTCTTTCCCTCTTTTTTATACATACTCGCTCAAACTGGGAAACTAACTTCTGTGTTTGACATAGAGACTGACTCCTGGTAACTCTATCATTCCCTACAGATTCCAGGAATCCAATGACTGCACAAAATGCAGTGGCGTAACTACCGGGGGAGCAGGTGGAGCGATTAGGCCAGGGCCCCCTGGCAGCTCTTGTGCCACTGACTCTGCTGCTGCTGGCTGATTCCGGGTGAAGAAAATAGCGTATGGAGGGGGGCACGTCCCGTGCCAGGGCCCTCCCCCCTCTAGTTACGTTACTGACAAAATTCAGCATATAAAGTAGAGATGCATCGAATCCACTATTTGCGATTAGGCCGAAACGCCGAATCCTTGGTGAAAGATGTGGCCGAATACCAAACTGAATCCGAATCCTAATTTGCATATGCAAATTATGGACAGGAAAGGAAAAAGTGGAAAAAAAATGTGACAAAAAATCATGTGATTTCCCTACCCGCCCCTAATTTACATATGCAAATTAGGATTCGGTTCAGCCAGGCACAAGGATTTAGCTGAATCTAAATCCTGCTGAAAAAGTCTGAATCCTGGCCGAATCCCAAATCGAATCCTGGATTTGGTGCATCTCTGAGGAATAGGTGCCACATTTATGCCATGTTAAGGATTGTTGAAGTGATGTGCTACATCTAATATAAGTAATTATAAAACGGGGTACAGATGTTAGAACAGCATTGTACGTAGTAGACAGGTGGTGTTGAAGGCCCCCTCCGCTGTTCAGGGATGGTTTCTCCACCTTTACATGAATCACCTCTTTCACACCTTGTTCAAACCTGCGGTCTTCTTTATCCAAGATTTGGACCTTGCTATATTCAAAGGAGTGTCCCTTGTCTTTTAGGTGTAGAAAGACAGCTTTTTTAGGTGTAGAAAGACAGTCTTGCCCTGTAGAGTTCGCCCTCCTATGCTGAGCCATTCACTTGGTGAGCAGTTGTTTTGTCTCCCCAATGTATAGATCTATGCACTCCTCGCTACACTGGACTCCGTATACCACATTGCTTTGTTTTTCTTTAGGCATTGGATCCTTTGGGTGTACCAATTTTTGTCTCAGTGTGTTGCTAGGTTTTAAAAACACAGGGACATGGTGTCTGTTGAAAATCCTCCTGAGTTTCTCTGACACTCCAGCTACATATGGGATGACTATGTTTCGCCTACCATGTGTCTCTGGGCAGTTTGCTACATTGATTTGATGTGCCACAGTTATTCTGAAGCAGTGTTGTGTATTTGTGGAACTGAATTGGAATGTTTATTATCTTCAGTAGTCAGTAAAGGTATCACTTTGACATCAGGGCCGGACTGGGATTAAAAAGCTAAAAGTTAAAAAAACCCATTGGTGGTCAGATATCTCCCCATTAATGTTAAAAAAAACATTGGTGGGAAGTGCCCCCCAGGTTGAAAGAACCATTGCTGGGTCCCCCCCATAAAAGTAAAAAAAACCATTGCTGTCTAGGGTCTCCCCATAAAAGTAAAAAAAAGCATTGGTGTCTAGGGTCCCCCCATAAAAGTAAAAAAAGCATTGGTGTCCAGGGTCCCCCCATAAAAGTAAAAAAAGCATTGGTGTCCAGGGTCCCCCCCATAAAAGTTAAAAAAGCATTGGTGGTCAGGTCACCCCCCATAAAAGTAAAAAGAAAAGCATTGGTTGTCTGGGTCCCCCCAAAAAAGTAAAAAAAACTGGTGGTAAGTAGAAACTTACCTTTAAAATTTGGCAGGCTGTCTTTCTGTCATTTTCGGTTCCCATTCAGCAGTTGTCGCTTTGGCTCCCATTCTGTGTCTTTAGTTTCGGTTCCCATTCAGCGGTTTTGCTTTGGCTCCCATTCGGTGGCTTCAGCTTCAGCTCCCATTCGGCGGTTTTGCTTTGGCTCCCATTTGAGGGCTTCGTTTCTGCTCCCATTAGGTGGCAACACTTCGGCTCCCATTTGGCTTGTAATTAGGGATGCACCGAATCCACTATTTTGGCATGCCGCCCAGCCGCGATTCAATATTATCGGAAGCACTGGGGGAAACACTGCTGAGCACCTAATCCCCAGTGTTATGGAAGGTGGCTGCGCATGTGAGCACTCGTGAGTGGAGGGGGCAAACCCATGGGGGAACCTCTGGCCTAGGGGTGGCCCAAATAGTGTTTTTTTAAGTGTTGCCATGTAACATCTTTACTGTATAATATGATAAAATCATTAGTGGCATAACTATCCAGGGTGCGGGGTGTGTGATTGCACCTGGGTCCGCACCCCTTTGGGGCTCACCATTCCTCTATTGTTACTTCCAGAGTTGACACAAGGGATACCTGTGAGTAAGGAAACAATGTCAGTGCTGCACTCTGGAGGAAGGGACTCTGGGAGAGTACACTGACTTGATAGAAAAAGGTGGTCCCTGGAAATGCATAACAACTTGGCACCACCCAATGTTTTAGCGTGTACTGTTTTAACCAGGGACAGCAAACATCCACTACTTGTAGTTCAAAAAACAAATTTCTGTATTGGTGACCAGAAATGTGTCTATATATTTGCTGTGCAATTTAGGGGTCTGTTAATGCCAATGCTATGTCTGACGTATTACATTACTGGCTTTTTTTGGCTGGACTGACCTGCAGAAATGCCAGACCAAATTCTAAGAGCATGTTTTTTTGTTTCTGTTGCTTTTTAAGATGATTATAACACTACAAAAATGGTTTATGGCCAGACTGCTATCCACAAAAACATGTAGACATAAGATATAAGGTTAATAAAAATGAATTCTTCTGTATATTTTGCCTATTCTAATTCCATAATACTCCAAGTGCAGACTTTGCAATGGAGCAAACAAAATGTTTTGGTTACACAAAACGGAAGCCAAAAATAAAGCCTATGATCGAAGAACTAAAATATGCTTTTTTAGCTAGTGTTCTATACATAATGCAAAATCAATACCACATGTATAATGAGCTGTAGTAGTTACTATATTATTCATTGATTGCCAAATTAACTGATGAGTGAAATAATCAAATATGCAATGGCCATTTTATAAGTGAACTTCTGATGATATCAATAGAAGTGCTTTACTTTTTTAACCTTAGCAAAATCAATGAGAATTCCTGGGAGAGAGTCTAGCACTATCTGAGCCTGACAGATAAATCTCAAAGGGCCTCAGTTTGTTTGAAACAGAAGTATCTATTCACAAGATATGATCTATGCCGTATTAAATTCTACTAATGCATCCCTGAGTTCGCTCTGTGACCTGCCCTTCCTATTGGAGTCTTATATTCAGGTCTCCATGCAAAGGCTATGGCACTATTGACTAGACCTCTCGTGACTTTGCTGATTATGTGAAATGCAGTAACCCAGGATAAGAATCAGAACGCAGCATCACTCACGGCCCATTAGAGCTTTAACTCTTTGTTGCACATTTCAGGTATTCCTTGTGTTATTTCACTTTAAATCCAGGTATGGGATCTATTATCCAGAATACTTGGGACCTGGGGTTTTCGGTATAAGGATTTTTTTCCCTGTAATTTGGATTTCCATACCTTTAGTCTAAAAAAACAAATATAAATTAAACCCAATAAGATTGTTTTACCACCAGTATGTATTCATGCAGCTCAGTTAGGGTAAAGTACAAGGAACTGTTTTATTATTAGAGAGAAAATGAAATCATTTAGAAAAATAGCATTTGTTTGCCTAAAATCTCTCTAAAGGAAGAGACCTTTCTTTTATTTGGACTATTGTGGATATCATTTTTCCAGATAATACATCGATGCTTATTATACAGTATATTATAATACAGGTATGTGACCTATTATACAGACTGCTCAGTACCCAGGGTTTTTTTTCAAGATAATGGATCTATCCGTCATTTGGATCTTCATACCTTCAGTCTACTAAAAAATCATTTAAACATGATTTAATCCCAACAGGCTTCTTTTGCCTCCTGTAAGGATTAATTATATCTTAGTTAGGATCAAGGACAAGGTACTGTTTTATTATTACAGAGAAAAAGGAAACCATTTAAAAAAAATTCAATTATTTGATTAAAATAAAGTCTATGGAAGATGGCCTTCTCGTAATTTGGAACATTCTGGATAACAGGTTTCCGGATAACAATATCCTTTAAACAGTTCTGAAAGGTAATCACGCAGTGGTCTAACTGCCGCCTTACTTGAGGTGTCTTTACACGGGTCAACAAGGTAAAATTCACAACTGATGGCTCTTGTGCTGAACGAATGGATATTATGTGAAGAGCTGTAGTCATTAAATTATTATAAACAAGCAGTCCGAATTGTTGCATCAAAATGGAAGTATTTCTACACAGTATTGTTTTGGAGATTTACGTGCATGCATAGTCCTATAAAATGGAAGGAGCATCACTTGACATGCTAAGCTTAACTGAAAATGTCCCCAGTCTGTCAAGTACTACCCAGCTGTTCCACTTAGCTCTTGGGCTCTTAGCACTTTACACTGTAGTATAACAGCCAATCACCAACTAGATGAATATGACTGCTGTCTGCCCTCTTCTGTGTGAAAGCTGAGCTGTGATTGGCTGCCCACATACCATTGTTCTTCAACAGGCAGATAAGACATATATACAACAAAGAGCCTATTACAAGTAGGAGGAGGGGTTGGCCTAAAGGATGAGTGATCAGACTCCTGCGTGGGAGACCCTGGTTCAATTCCCAGCAGCAGCTCCTTGTGACCTGGACAAGTCACTCAACCTCCCATGTCCAGGCATATCAAGTGGGCTTATATATGGGCAATGTGCCTATGTATAGTGGCTAGCTTGGTTGCTTTTATTTTTCAGTGGCTACATTTACATTTCCCCATCACAGCTAGTGTCTATTGCAGCTGAAAGCAACTGTCACCAGAAAAATCTGTTTCCCATCAGTGGCTATAAGAAGTCAGTTGACTTCTTAAGACAAAGTTGCATGTTGCGACACAAGTATTGATTTTAAATTCTTCCAACCTCAACCTCCCCCCATATATTTGGAAATGTCTTCAGAAGTTGCAGCTTAAGCAGAGATTTCAAATTGTGGGTATCTCTCACACTCACATGCAATGTTCCTTTTTTTCTAAAAGGCTTAGTATGCAAATATTTCCATCTACTATAGAGTCAATGTTCAGCAAATAATTTAATATTTTTTTTACCTTTTCTCTGTTACAATTAAACAATATATTTTACTTGATGGTGACAAATCTGCATGAATCCATATTCATAAAGTAGACTTAAGGTATGGAGATCCAAATTACAGAAACACCCCAGGTCACATTCCAGATAATAGATCCAGTACTTGTACTAACCATGTTACACATGCTCTCTAAATATCCAAATTTTCTAGGTTGCCTTAGGTTCCATGGCCGTCATAATAATGTAGCTTTTTGTTAGAATGAAATCTTAAAAACTATATATATATATACAATTTGATATATATAAAAATTGAAGTGTTTGCACCTTACTTTCACCAAAATATGGGGATAAGCTGCCTGTTGTCAGGGTACAAGCCCTGATTTCTGTACAACCAGATCCCAATAACAATAGGTTAATAAACAAGAAAAAAGGTGTTTCTTTAAAAAAAGTATTTTATATTATTTTATATTTAAAAGGAATGTAATGCCAACATAAAACAGGTGACAAAAATCATGTTTTTAGGTCACATTTGCATTATTTTGCTATTTTTCTCTCAATTAACGGGGCAATGTGAGCATTTTTAAAGGAAAACTATACCCCCAAAATGAATACTTAAGCAACAGATAGTTTATATCAAATTGAATGACATATTAAAGAATCTTACCAAACTGGAATATATATTTACATAAATATTGCCCTTTTACATCTCTTGCCTTGAACCACCATTTCGTGACTCTATCTGTGCTGCCTCAGAGATCACCTGACCAGAAATACTACAACGCTAACTGTAACAGGAAGAAGTGAGGAAGCAAAAGGCAGAACTCTGTCTTTTAATTGGCTCATGTGACCTTACATGTGGTTTGTATGTGTACACAGTGAATCTTACGATCTCAGGGGGCGGCCCTTATTTTTTAAAATGGCAATTTTCTATTTATGATTACCCAATGGCACATACTACTAAAAAAGTATATTATTATGATAATGGTTAATTTACATGAAGCAGGGTTTTACACATGAGCTGTTTTACTCAGTATCTTTTAATAGAGACCTATAGTGTTTGGGGGGTATAGTTTTCCTTTAATGAATATATTTTAGAGATCTTTATTTAAAGGAGAGGTGAAGCTACCATTGCAAATTTTAGTTTTTGTACTGCTACACAGCCCCTTCCCCATCATGCCCAGAACTACAGAGCTGCTCAGCAGTGCTGGCCCCACTTTTACCCACATCACTTCTGTTTCCAGTATTATCTTTGTGATCAGTGAGCAGGCCCATACACACTGGGAGCTAAACTGAGATCTTGGGTTACTGTAAATGTTCCAAGTTGAAATATATGATGGAATTGAAGTCATACGGACAAAGATGTGGTCTGGCTCCTAACTGATGCGTTTTTCAAAACGCATCAGTTAATAGTGCTGCTCCAGCAGACTTGTGCACTAAAAAAACATTTTCCAAAAGAGCAAACAGATTTTATTTATATTCAATTTTGAAATCTGACATGGGGCTAGACATATTGTCAATGTTCCAGGTGCAAAAAATGAAATAACCAATACCTTGTTCAGATGCGGGGTGATCCCAAATTTATTGTAGTGCTCTTGACATGTGAGTCATGTTCAAACGTTTCGGGACAAACAAATGCCCTTCCTTGAGGAAGGGAATTTGTTTGTCCCGAAACGTTTGAACATGACTCACATGTCAAGAGCACTACAATAAATTTGGGATCACCCCGCATCTGAACAAGGTATTGGTTATTTCATTTTTTGCATTATATTATTGCTGGCGGTGGAAGAGGCCAGTACCAATACCTTCCCCAATTTTTTCTATTTTTCTGAAGTGTTCCAGGTGCCCCAGTCATGTGATTTGTGCTCAGAGAAACTTCAGTCACTCTTTATTGTTGTACTGCAATTTGGAGTGATATCACCCACCTCCCTTTCCCCCACAGCAGTTGAACAGCAGAACAATGCGAAGGTATAACAGCTCCCTGATAGATGTGAGAATAGCACTCAATAGTAAAATTCTAAGCCCCACTGCAACTCTTCCAGTTACATTGAGTAGGAGAAACAATAACCTGCCAGAAAGCAGTTCAATAGTGCAGCACTGGCTCATGAACACATGACCGGGCTAAATGACCTGAGATGGCTGCCTACACACCAATATTACAACTACATAAAAATTACACTTGTTGTTTCAGGATAAAATGTTATATTGCAGATTGAATTACTTGCAGTGTAAAAAGTGTAATTTAGAAATAAAATGACACCATCAACTTTATGACAGAATCCTTTTAAAGGACAAGGAAAGCTCCACAAATGAAACTTGTGAAGTAGAATGGCACACTTGTACCTACTGAAACACCATAGTTACTTTTATGCAAAATTCCTTTACATACTGCACACGTTGGAAATTTAGCATTTTTCCTCCCATGTATCAAGGTGCAAGATCAATATATTTATTTTGCAAAGGCTGTTACATTTCAATTTTGGGATTTTCATGCTGTTTAAGCTTTCCCTGTGATCTTGCAGCCTTGTAGATAACCAGGAGAGAGCTTTGCATGCCTCCTTACAAACTCTCTTCCCAGATTGCCCCTCCCAACCAACGTGTTGCTCAGGATGAGAACTGTGGCTGCCCCTTTCCAACACTCTACCCAGCTTCATCCTTGCAACTATGGACATCCCCCTGCTTGCTTTGTTTTCCAGGGACATTGTATCAGCAGATTGAAGGAACAGCACTTATTGGCTGTTACATATCGGATCTGCTTAATTGACAGCATTTGGAAATATAAGGCATGGAAATAATTTTGTTATGCCTTGGAAATGTGACACAGGGTGCAAAAATAGAAAATTACTTCATATTCGGTTGAAGCCTGAGCCATATAGACCTTAGATGATTGAAACGTGCAAAGTACATTCTTTTTCTATATATTTTTTTTTATGTAATCAATGAAAATGCAGAAATGGTGTATTATTCCCTACAAGCAGGACAGTGGGAGCAGAATAAGAGATTTAATGCATTAAGTGCCACATATTGATCTGAAATATCTACTCTGCACCATAACCTTGTGCCCTGCAGGTGCAGCTTATGGATATGTGATAGGATTCATTTTCCAGACATCTGCACATGGTTTAAACAGCATTTTAAAGACTTGAAACGCTCTTAGATCAAAGCCAACCACAGGGCTGCAAAGTCATTTTGCTCTGAAATGCTGTAATCCATAATAATCACTATATGGTTAGTCAACTAAAGAAAAGCCCATTTTTTTCTGTGTCTAAATTTGTCTTTACATTTTCCCAGTAGTTTCTAGGATGTCTTAATACCCTGTTTGTTAAACTTTGATCCCGGATGTTGTTAGACTACAACTACCAGTATGCTTTGTCCTTGATTATGTCTTGAAGAATGATACTCCAGCCACATTTGGGGTCCCAAAGTTGAAATGTGGGGTCTGGACAAGCTCTGTATCCATTTACATTTAAGATAGAGAGATAGACAGACAGACAGAAAAGCAGACAGATTTGTTAGATGATAGGTAGATGATAGATAGATAATAGATGACAGATAGATAGATAGATAGATAGATAGATAGATAGATAGATAGATAGATAGATAGATAGATAGATACATAGATAGATAGATACATAGATAGATAGATAGATAGATAGATAGATAGATAGATAGATAGATACTGCAGATTGATTATATGCAGGCACAGCTATTACTGGTTTGCAAGAGCCTAAGTGTTTCTTTAAATGTATTTCCAAACGTACATCACCCTGAAATCGCTGTGGGTTTACAAAGTCTCCTTTGGGAATATAGTCAACACTTAGAGCTGCTGATTGTGCCTGTGTTATGCTGCTGCATGGGATTGGTGAGTTGTATTGGTTGGTGAGACTCAAATAAGGTGGTATCAAACTATTTGCTAGGCAACTCCAGCTTATCACACTTTCAATTCTGAGTTATTTTTGTTATTATTATTATTATTATTAATAATAATAATAATAATAATAATCCTATCCTAGCTGTAACTTAAATGAACACCATTTCCAGACACAAAGGTCACAGTGAACTTTAAGCATTAAATGACTCTGTGACTCCCAGCAACACCCAGCCACTGAACTGTGATCTTATAGTACAGAATATATATACCAGGGCTGGGCCATGCCGACTGGACGCTCTAGGCAACCTCGCTCCACACCCGACCCCTAGTGTGAGCACATGAATGCACGACTGCACATGCTCACACATGCAATGACATCAGGGGGTTGGGGCGAAGAGATACAGGAGTAGTAGTGACGGGGGCAGTAAATGGCTGATACTGGAGGGACATGAGGGCCTGGATTAGAGGTATGCAGACTACAGGTAAGAGGCACTAGCCCTGACTTATACATATTATACAGTGTTGCTCCAGAACAGGAACTTTTGTATATTGGGGGCATTAGTATTTTTTTAGGGTATCAAAGTTTGATGAGAATGATTAATATTACCACGAACATCTGTATAACAGCAGTTTTTAGCCGTCTATATGCTTATTATGATGAAGATTCCTGCAAAAGATAATCCCAAAAATAAAATGATTGTCCAAATGAAACTTTTTGACCAAAGCAACTTTCCTTAAATGAGGCATATTGTGTAAAAACAAGAATCTGCCAGTGCATTATACTCCTTTAAATATAGAAGGAATATGCTTAAAAAATGTGCATTTAGGGTAAGGGTTGATTTATTGAAAAATTCCCCCAAAACCCAACTAGCCCTGACCATCTTTTCCACTTCCTGCTAGCTGAATTCTTTAGCTGT
Organism: Xenopus laevis; assembly: GCF_017654675.1. Taxonomy (NCBI): domain Eukaryota; kingdom Metazoa; phylum Chordata; class Amphibia; order Anura; family Pipidae; genus Xenopus; species Xenopus laevis. The sequence continues at coordinate 55,116,345 of NC_054387.1, forward strand.
ACATGGGAGCCGGCGGCACTCAGCATACTGAACTGTAGGATAGGAACCAATCAGCAGCTAGACTGACCTGAAAGGGAACTGAAGTCTGTCTTTGCTTGTGTGACTGCAGGGCTGTGATTGGCTGTCCCCCTCCTACTGTGCCTCTGGCAGAAACCTTTAGGACACGCCCACTCTTCATATGAACACAGACAGAGACTATAGCAGATCTATAGGGAACTCCAATAAAGTTGCAATTTTTAAAGCTTATATTAATTTTTAGCCCCAAGTAAAACCAGCCCCCCCATATTACTCATTATTGTCTACAAAATTAGAGTTTTTTTTTACATATTCAATATGTCTCCTTTAAAGGGAAAATTGAAGATGTAATATAAGTGCCATCATACTAAAATAAGAAACTTTCTAAATGTAATCAATTAAAATTCGGTCCTGTTTCTGAAAAGTTACGCTTCCATACGCCTCATCAGAATTCTAAATACTTGCTGAAAGTTTCTATGCATCAGACTTACCTTCCACTTTCTGTATTAGTCTGCAAAGCATTTCCTGAAAGCGTTAGGTATATGCAGAGCTGTATATACCATATCGGGACTTGGGCCTGGGGTGTGGGTGCCTATATTGTAAAAATAAAATATACTTGCTGCAGCAAAGCTGAGGCTGAGAGGGGGTCCCTGTATTTCCTGCGATTGGAGGCAGGAAATCAGAATATTAAATATATCAATATATAATATATAATTGTAAATAAATGTGCTGGGTATCCAGTTTCCCTTTGAGTAAAAAATTCAGGGATCCCATCATGAGTTATTTAATAAGCCCACTTTTTGTTTACACAAGTGCTAAAGTTTATTGTATATGCAATTAAATAGGCTTCACTGTTCGTAAACGAAAAGCAGATGTAATTAGCACCCAGATTAGTAGAAGGGAATATCTCCAGTCAGATGTCTCACCATGTAACAAGAAAGAATTGAAAATTTAAGAAAACGGCAAGTGAATATTAATGCCAAAAATCCCCAAATCCCTGATGTAATTATTCTGCATTCACAATAATTGTTCCTAACAGATGACATTAATGACTTTGAGATATGAAGTGTGCCAGAGAGGGAAGCCAAGAGATCACAGCTAAAAGAAAAAATCAGGGTCACGCTCATAATCAGCCACTTGACTCATCTTAAATGCTCCGTGCATTACCATTAGCACTTGCAGCTTTCTCCGGTTCTCATTTCTGCTGGTATTCTTGTGTCCCATCACCAAGACCAAGTGACAATTTTATTCTGCAGCAACTTCTTTTCATTTGTAACATTTTAATTGTTGCTTAAAAATCTCCGCCCCTCCGAAAAAAATACACAGGGTGGGACACGGGTAAAAATGTTTGCATTGTTCCTTGCTGTACAACTTTAAACAACAATACAGATACTAAACTGATACGTTAACCACAACTTTTCTTTCTTCTAGTTGCTGTAGAAATAGGCGTGTAGTTGCTTTGAAATGTATCATTATTAACAATAACATCACTAAAATAACAAATACGCATTTAGTTCTAAGCTACCTTTGAGAAGAGGCATAGGGTCCATTATCTGTAAACTTGTTATATAGTGAAGTCCATAATACAGAAGTGCAATTTCCCATAGAGTCCAATTTAAAGGGGAAGTAAAGTCTAAAATATAATAAGGCAAGAAATGTTGTATTCTGTATACTAAACATAAACAAATCAACTAATCAACAAATAAACTAATCAAACAAATGATTTATGTTTTCAAAGTTGGCCAAAGGGGGTCACCATCTTGTAACGTTGTTAAACATCTTTGCAAGACCAAGACTGTGCACATGCTCAGTGTGGTCTGGGCTGCTTAGGTCATGAATTATCAAAACGGCACAAGTCAAATAATATCTGCCAGAAGCCGATACAGCAAGACTGATTAATAATCAGAATATGCAGACTGCACTGGGTCCTGTGTTGTCTTGTAATCTAATGTGGATTTTATAGTTTTTGTATTGTTTGATACAAACTTTCTCCAGCTCTGTAGAACCAATGGCTGCAGAAAAATAATCCTCCAAATATTATCCCAGTTTATCTTTTTAAATCTGGCTCCATGATCTTTGTCCCTGCAGCTGGAGTTGGAAACAGTAAAGGGGATGTAAAGAAAACAATAAAAACAATACAAATCTCTACACAGTCGCCAACTGCTCTACAGGGAAAGAAACAAAGCTGCTTGAGTTCTGCATGGCTGGGAAGTAAGGCGGGGGCTCCCCCTGCTCCTCATAAATATGATTGTTTCCCTGCAGAGCATTTAGGGACCATCTGACAATTCCTATCCACAGCAGTAAATGAAGGGAGAATTTCACTGCATACAGTCAGGTTTCTTATAAAAAACAATACACATTGGATGTGGGCGGAGGTGGGGCGGGGCATGGGCGGGTGGAGGCCAGACATGGGCGGAGTGAGAAGTGGGCAGGAGGATGGGATCAGAGTGTGCCGGTTGAACTCTTCTGAAGGTTTTTTTGTAGGGGCACCCGGCACACTCTAGTTACACTACTGATCCACAGCATTGTTTTCTACAGGAAACTTCTGACCCTATACAAATTGCATTGATCTTTAAGAACCAAATCTAAATCTCAGGTGCATTCAAATTTGTTTGGATTAATATTAGCTAATAACTTAAACCTAAAGTTATAACTTAAAAAAATTTTATACAGTGAATTTATCGTACAGGAATGGGATTCCTAATCCTAACCTGGAAACCCGTTTTCCGGAAAGCTTCAAATTTGGGGATGGCCATCTCCCATTCCCACTTATTTAAAGGAGAACTAAAGATTATGCCTAAAAATTACGTATTTTATATAGTCAAATTATTGTACAGGAATGGAATGCCTAATCTGAAAACCTGTTATCCAGAAAACTCCAAATTAGGAAGCCAAATGGAGTCCATTTTAAGCAGACAATTCAATTCCAATAATAAATCAGAACCTTGTACTTGAGCCTAATTGAGCTGCATGAATTCATATTGGTGGCAAAACAATCCTGTTAAGTTTACATAATGTATAAATTTCTTTTTAGCAGACAAACTATGAGAAGCTAAGCTTAGGGGGTTGTTGAAAATGATCAAAACAATTATAAAAACATTAGCACAAAGTGTGCTTACATCTGTCATAAGAGATGCTGCTACAAAGCTGATTATTAATCCTAATGCGGGATGCACTGTATTCTATGTTGCCATGTAATGTCAATGTCAATTCCTTGTTTAACATCTCCTTGAAAGCTATTCTAGGAAACACTTTATGTAGTTCAGATTCAAATTCTGACATATGAATGGCAAAACTTTTTTGTACCATGCTACTGACACGCTGGAGCTATCTTAATGGAGGGCAATTATTGCACTCTCCAAGAAAACTCTTTGGGAAAATCAAATGAAATTCATTCCACATTCATCTCCTCTTTTATCTGCGGTGCTGCTCACTTCACTGCATCTACAGTTTTGTCACAGTCATCAGAAATTACATTTGGAAAGAGGAGATAACTGCAGAAGTACTCAAGGAAGCCACAAAATGCCAATAAATTGCCTAAAGAGGAGATTTCAGTTGCCTAGGAGTGACATGAAGATGGATGATTCAACAATAGAGAGTTTCTTAGACAAAGCTTTGATCAGATAAGTATCCAAAATTAGTTCATAATGGAGAGATCCATTCTCACTGGACATTCAGTTTGGTACACAAAATTAATTTACCTTGTTCAGACTAGGGACCCTCATCTGTTATTTTGTGGCACTAAAATGTAGTTATCAGGCAGGTTTCCCATTGCATTATTGCAGCTGTGCAGCATGGTAAGCTTAGTGGAATGGGGGTTATTCTTGGCTACAATATATATTTTCTTTGTGTTGAAACAGAATGTACTACCAAGTTATAACTAGACTATAGTTCAACACACTGCTTTATTTTATGGATCAACTCTCTGGAGAATTTTCACAATGAAGAAATTACGTAAGTGAAAAATTAGTATAGAAAGGGTGATGTTGATTATGAAATTTAAAAGTGACAGTTCTGTTTTTATAATTGTTAGGAATAGCTTATGATAAACTGCCAGGAGCCAATGTGCTGTGTAACTAAGAGTTTAATAAGAAAAAAACGTACACAGACCCCCTACAGACAGTTGAAAATGCGGCAGAGAGAAATAAACAAGTCCTTAAATCAGGCCAAAAGTCAAGGGCAGGGGGCAGACAAGGTCAGAACAGGCCAAAGGTCAGGACAAGCATAGAACTTGCGAAGTCAGGAAATAGGCCGAGATCAAATCAAGAAGTTAGACCCAGAGGGAACAGGACAGGGACATTACAGGAACAGAGTTACCAGATCAGGAACAGGAACATGGGCACAAATCAGGAGCAAGATCTTTACGACACAAGCCTGGGCTAAGGTAGAATGAGCATAAATGTTGGTGCCGGGCACACTGGCAAACTCACGTATTGATCAGACCAGAAAAATAGTAAATTAAAAATTGAAGCTTTATTATATAGTCATCTCTCGCCTAGCACGTTTCATGTCACTAGGAAACTTAATCATAGGCTTGAGTTTACACAGATATGGATCAGTATTTAAAGGCTGAACCAGCAATCAAAAGGGGGGGGGGGGGGGGAGAAAGGAAAAAATTACATCACATCTAATCCAAATTTAAAGGCAAAGTATGCCCAAATGCAGAAAATACACAGAAAATACACAAAAAATATGTACAAAAGGCACAGAAAAAATATGAATAAAGGAAAAAAGCTATATGCAATCTGAAAACAACTAACAAAGAGCAAGATGACTATATAAAGGCATTAGAGAAAACTATTTGAGTAGAAAAATATATAAATGTAAATAAGTATTAAGTTATTATTACAATAATAATAAAAGATACATGAACGGTCTTGTTCAAAAAGTCTGATATAAATATTTAGCAATATATTAATATATGAACATGAATAAATATATAAATATGATATAAATATATGTTACTAAGAAAAGTGTTGAAACCTCTTTCTTTTTTTATACAAGAAGAAATAACATTGTCTGTTAATTACACACTTGGGGGCACATTTACTAAGGGTCAAATATCGAGGGTTAATTAACCCTCGATATACGACCATCGAAGTACAATCCTTCGACTTCTAATAAAAAAGTTGAAGGATTTACCGCATTTACTTCGATCGAACGATCGAAGGAAAAATCGAACGATCGAACGATTAAATCCTTTGAATCGAACAATTCGAAGGATTTTAATCCATCGATCGAACAATTTTCCTTCGATCAGAAATTGCTTAGAAAGCTTATGGGGAAGGTCCCCATAGGCTTACATTGGTGCTCGGTAGGTTTGAAGTGGCGAAGTAGGTAGTCAAAGTTTTTTTTAAAGAGACAGTACTTCGACTATCGGATGGTCGAATAGTCAAACGATTTTTAGTTTGAATCGTTCGAATCAAAGCGAAGTCGTAGTCGAACGTCGAAGTAGCCTATTCGATGGTCGAAGTACCCAAAAAAAACTTCGAAACTCTACGTTTTTTTCATTCGAATCCTAAATGTGCCCCTATGTGTGTGAGACTATAACGTTATAAGACAAATATCGTTCTATGGTAGTTTATAATATATGATTCACCTCATTCGAAACAGGAGGGAAATGGTGGAAAAAATAGTGGAGAAAAGAGAAACCAAGGGAGAGAGAAAAGGGGACGTGGACCAAGCTGGATAAATGATGAATACCCCTGAATCTGTATATAGTTATATCTCTAATCATAGTAACAAGATAGGTCAAAGTCTGAATTTAGACCCTTGGGCAGTCTGGTGTCAAGGGTAAAAATCCAAAAAACTTCCCTTTTTAAGTATTCTTTGTAAGATATCACCTAATAGGGGGGGTATCTTACAAAGAATACTTAAACGGGAAGTTTTTTGGATTTTTTTTAATTTACTATTTTTTTGGTCTGATCAATGCGTGAGTTTGCCAGTGTGCCCGGCACCAACATTTATGCTTTTTCTATACGGATTATCCGCTCCCTTGAGCTGAGGGCCTGGGGCTGGAGCACCTGGGCCATGTCTTTACTTTGGTGAGTGATTCTACTACATCTGCCTTATGCTTGAAAACTTATTCAAGATAAGGTAGAATGGCCAATGATTCAGCATTGGGCTGTCTGGGAAGCGGGTTTAAATGGCCAATATTCAATTAACGATTGCCTGTAGCTGGATAGGGGGTGTGTATCAGGGAAGAGTGGCACAGAGGCATCATTACAGAAGGCAATATGACTATGAAGATTTCATTCATCCAGGTCATGGTAAATCTAATATAAGTAATTCAAGAAACAACTTGACTTGCTGAGTAATTATTGAAGACGTTTCACTACTCATCCGAGCAGCTTCTTCAGTTCAACTGACTGGCGTGGGAAGTTTTCGGCATATAGACTCTTCCACTAATCCAATCACATCGGCACATTGTAACTCTTCAGAGAGGTGACATCTGAAATTCACAGAGATGTAGATTCTGTGTAGTTACTGTGATAGGATTAGCAATGTGTCATGCAACTCCTAGAAACATGTGTTACTTTCTTGGCGAAAATTTGTTCTTGTGATATACTACATCAGTCAGGAACCTCACTGGCCTCTCTACTCTTTGAACCCCATCCCCTGAACCTTGATTATAGTGCTATATATTTCACATACGCAGTATAATTATTTTTGGACATCAGTCAGGATCCTCACTGGGTCATCTGTGCTCCTGGCCATTTCTACAAAAAAGACACAGAGCAGATCAAAGGAAAATATTTTATAAAATGAAATACGAGTAACAGTAAGTAATGCCATTGAAACAGTTTATTTCTCCATATAAGTATCATTGAAGCTTGTTTATTCTAAAAGACCAATTTTCTTCTTAAAACACATTTTGAGCAAGATGAAATAATGGAGCCATTTCTAAAAGCAATGACATATGAGGTACTAAAAGCTCTATTTGTGTGACGGTTTTCTTGTCAGATAGAAACATGAACAAATCAGCCCTCTAATGGTGTCCGCTGTAGCTTTTGCATTACCTAAGATTGCTGTGCTGGCTCTAAGAAAACCTAAAAACAGCCAAACTTTCATCATGAGTTCATCATTGCACCAAGGAATCTGGAACCCAAACTCATATCCAAAGTTGTATTTGCTTAAAAAAGATGACCAAAGTTTCTGGATCTTCCCCTTTAGTATCCGACCCACAAAAACTCATTTCTCCTCAAGTAAAATACAATAAAATCCAAAGTTTAAAAGGTCAGCGCTAAATAAAGCTCAGGGGAAAAAAGAAGGATGAAGAGGGAGAACAATAACAATTTTCATAGTGTAGTATTTACTTATAATATTAATAACGCCCAATTGCTGCGTGTACAAGGCCAGTCCCGAGGGCCAAAACATTTCTGGAATACAGCCCCCAGTCCAATAGGGCCCAATTATCAGTTACACAAAAATTATACTCCAAAAATGTTAAGTTCAGTATAAAAAAATCAATATTTATCGAGTACAAAATTTAAAAGAATAGGCATACTGACCCATTGATCCTCTGCCTTACGCGTTTCATACCCACTGGCACTGCCTATGATTAAGTACCAGTGGGTATGAAACGCGTAAGGCGGAGGATCAATGGGTCAGTATGCCTATTCTTTTAAATTTTGTACTCAATAAATATTGATTTTTTTATACTGAACTTAACATTTTTGGAGTATAATTTTTGTGTAACTAGTATTTACTTATAACGTTGTAGTTCCACACTTTCATATGTTCCCAATTATACCTTAAGTGTGATTATCCTTTATAAGTCACCACGTGTGGGAGTTTGAGTGGGTACTTACAAACGTTTAGCTTAAACATGTGCACATCAGGAAACTTTGTAGAAATATGGCTGTGAGATATCCTCTTGATTTTCATGATTAAAAACAGGCATAACGTGTCTCACGTGTCATAGATCTTAAATTGCTTGCTATAAAACAAGGGGGCATTAGATTGACATAATAACTAGAAATTAATTAATTTCTTCTGCATCTCTGGACAATACCAGTAAGCCCTGGGGCACAGAAATAGTGTCAGTTAATAGTGCTGCTCCAGCAGAACTCTGCACTGACAAACAGTTTTTTAAATATTTAAGTTTGAAATTTGGCATGGGGCTAGATATGATGTCCATATCCCAGGTTCTCCAAACCATGTGACTTGTGCTCTGATAAACTAATTTCTCTGCCAGTTAAAATACAATATAAAAAAAGTCCCATGTACCATTAGCCTCATAAAGCTTGTACAGTAAAGGAGATATAGATATATAGATATACACACAGAATGCTCTTGTAAATAATGGTACTCTGCCTTCTATGAACAATAACTCCAGATCATAAATACATTACATACATACATGAGGGGGAGAAGTAGTGGCAACCAAAATACATTCAATTTTGAAATCTGACATGGGGCTAGACATATTGTCAATTTCCCAGCTGCCCCTGGTCATGTGACTTGTGCCTGCACTTCAGGAGAGAAATTCTTTCTGGCAGGCTGCTGTTTTTCCTTCTCAATGTAACTGAATGTGTCCCAGTGGGACATGGGTTTTTACTATTGAGTGCTGTTCTTAGATCTACCAGGCAGCTGTTATCTTGTGTTAGGGAGCTGCTATCAGGTTACCTTACCATTGTTCTTTTGTTTGGCTGCTGGGGGAGAAAAGGGAGGGGGTGATATCACTCCAACTTGCAGTACAGCAGTAAAGAGTGATTGAAGTTTATCAGAGCACAAGTCACATGACTTGGGGCAGCTGGGAAATTGGCAATACGTCTAGCCCCATGTCAGGTTTCAAAATTGAATATAAAAAAATCTGTTTGCTCTTTTGAGAATGGATTTCAGTGCAGAATTCTGCTGGAGCAGCACTATTAACGGATTCGTTTAAAAAAAATTCCCATGACAGTATCCCTTTAAATACAAGGAGAAGCAGTGGAAACTTTAGCCTCATATGGCATAAATACACTCAGAGACAGTGAGAACCTCAAGCCCAAATACATTAAATACAGTGAGAGGCAATGATTTATGACACCCCAAACCCACTTACCCTTTCAAAAAAAAGGTTTCTTGGAGACTGAAGAATATTTTAAAGATCCAAATGAAGTCAGACATTGTTTGCATTGCTCCCCAACCAAGTGGTACACATGAAAATAGCACCCAAGAGGGAAAAACCCTTCTTTGCTATTGCACAACCTGGGTCGTATTGAAGTACAATAGGAAGGGAAGAAACAATAGCTGTCTCAAAGCTGTTCCATCATGAAGTGCTGGCTCCTTCTCAAAGCTCAGAATCAGGTATAATACACTGAGATGGCTGCCTCTACACCAATGGCTACAATTACATTTCCCCATCACAGCCAGTGTCTATTGCAGCTGAAAGCAACTGTCCTAAGACAAAGTTACCGCCTGATTTCTGCCTTTCCTATGAACACATCCCGTGTATCTTTCATTGCAGATGATGTCAGTGACACTCACATGCAACGTTCCTTTTTTATAATGGGCACAAGGGGGAATGTAATTAAAAGTCGCAAGCGTTATTTGAAATGGTGTCTTTGCAAATGTTTAGCAGTGCACCACTAGTAATGTAAAATCAGTTGATGGCAAATATTACAATGCGCATTGTCCTGCTCATCTGCTCTGGAGTTTCGTAAAATATTTTGTCAATAAAAAGAATTTGCACTTGCGAAATCGAATTACTGTACATATGCTACGAATGTTCGCAACAGCCATTTGCTCACAAAATTTGCGATTACGTCGTTATGGTCAAAAAGGACGCAAACATGGTTGCTAACATTTGCAAGCGTCTTTGCTCAGTTTTTTTTTGCACATTTTTTTAGCACTAGCGAAACATATTACATCCCCCCCATTAGTGTGCAAATATTATTATTTGTGCAAATTACAGTACGGCTATCTACTATAGCGTCAATGTTTAGCAAATAATTTAAATGGATTCTGTAATGATTTTTCGGTGTCGTTTTCATTTCTAAATGACATTGTTTACACTGCAAATAATTCACTCTACCAAAATATTCCTGAACCAACACGTATATTTGTTTTAGTTCTACTATTGGTGTGTAGGCAGCTATTATGAGTGGTCATGTCAGTGGCGTAATAGGAGTTTGAGCATTGAAATGGAAACAGGCATTTATGAGTCCTAACCCCAAACCAATAACTTAAAAGCTTATAGTATATCCAGTTTAGACTCGACCCCGTTATATGTAATTTTCTGTGTGATGGAAAACAGGGCCATTGGGTGTATGTGATCAATTGGTGCATTCTGTAATTTAATACAGAGGAAATGGGGATATGTGATATATATTTTCTTGCTGTGTAATTTAATATAGGGACGCAGGGCAAATGTACACTGCATATGCATATATTAGATGTGTAATTTAGAGTACATGGGGTTGCTGTGTAATGCAGGGATTCTGTGTATATGTGATATAATCATATACTGGGCTATATGTTTGTTGGGGATATTTAGTATACATTACTGCTCTTTAATGAAATGATTCCTGACAATATGGCATGTAATGATGTTATATGACCTGCTGTAGGGTCCCATGACATTAATTGATATACTGTTGTTGTATCCTGTACAATGCAATTAAGAAGCACTGGGTTCATATGATATGGGCTTATGCTGCTGAATGGATGGGCCTGGGGGGACCCATAATAAACTGTTGTGCTGTGATAATTAGCACATGGACACCGGGGATACATGATAAATTAATATGTTTGGCTTCTGAATGTTTTGTGTTATACACTGACCAAATTATGCAATGATATGCAGAGAAACTGTGGATGTATATTTCACTGTGTCTGTTGTAGAGTGTTACAGAGACTCTTGGGTTATGCGGGATACCATCATCATCACCATCATCATTTATTTACATAGCCCAGCAAGTTTGCCATTTATTTATAACAAGCAGAGGTCTTACACAGGGGCGTAATAACAGCACGCATGGCCCCCCGCCAGAAAAATATTCGGAGGGCCTGGCACACATAGGGACTCCAGCGAGCACCCCTATCTACGCCAGCAGAGAAAACACTGTGTGACCCTTCCAATATGTTCCAATGTCTTACACCAATAAGAAGAGAATGATTTGGCTGTATCTGTGCAATAAAACCAGGGGTTCTTTTGCCACTGGGACATAAAGAGTAATAAACATGTCTTTACCCATCATGGTTGAAGCCTCTATATTTTTTTTATTTGATAATGTTTACTGTTCGTAGCATGAGCCACTTAAAGGGGTTGTTCATCTTTGTGTTAACTTTTATTTTAAAGGGATACTGTCATGGGAAAAAAATTTTTTTTCAAAATGAATCAGTTAATAGTGCTGCTCCAGCAGAATTCTGCACTGAAATCCATTTCTCAAAAGAGCAAACAGATTTTTTTATATTCAATTTTGAAATCTGACATGGGGCTAGACATTTTGTCAATTTCCCAGCTGCCCCATGTCATGTGACTTGTGCCTGCACTTCAGGAGAGAAATGCTTTCTGGCAGGCTGCTGTTTTTCCTTCTCAATGTAACTGAATGTGTCCCAGTGGGACATGGGTTTTTACTATTGAGTGTTGTTCTTAGATCTACCAGGCAGCTGTTATCTTGTGTTAGGGAGCTGTTATCTGGTTACCTTCCCATTGTGCTTTTGTTTGGCTGCTGGGGGGGAAAAGGGAGGAGGGTGATATCACTCCAACTTGCAGTACAGCAGTAAAGAGTGATTGAAGTTTATCAGAGCACAAGTCACATGACCAGGGGCTGCTGGGAAATTGACAAAATGTCTAGCCCCATGTCAGATTTCAAAATTGAATATAAAAAAATCTGTTTGCTCTTTTGAGAAATGGATTTTAGTGCAGAATTCTGCTGGAGCAGCACTATTAACTGATTCATTTTGAAAAAAATTTTTTTTCCCATGACAGTATCCCTTTAATGTAGAGAATGGTATTCTGTGACAATTAGGGGGTTATATACTAAAACTCCAATTTTTATTAAACCAAGCTTGACCAAACTCCCATCCATAATTTTATCTTATTTATAAATAAAATAACAAAAAAGTCGGTAGGGAAAACACTTGATAAAATAGAGCGAAAACTCAAATCATACAATTTTTTTTCAGATTTGATGTCTGAATCACTTGATTTTTTCAGGTTATCGCCCAAAAAACCCAGAATTTATCAGATGATCAGACGAAACCCAACACAGACCTTCCAATTGTAAAAGGGACATCTGCTATTGACTTTATGGATTGGATTTGGATTTTTAGCAACTTCAGTGTATAATATTAAAAAAATTTTTTTAATTTTTGCCCAAAAAACTTTGGCCACAAAGAAAAGCAAGTATTTGGTTTTCATTTTTTTATTTTTTTTATTTCTTTGAGTTATTTAGCTTTTTATTCAGCAGCTCTCCAGTTTACAATTTCAGCAAACTGGTTGCTAGGGTTAAAATGACCTTTGCAACCACACATTGATTTAAATAAGAGACTGGAATAGGAATAGGAGAGGGCCGGAATAGAAAGATGAGTAATAAAAAGTAGCAATAACAATACATTTGTATCTTAACAAAGCATTTGTTTTTTAGATGGGGTCAGTGACCCCCATTTGAAAAAGACAAATCATTAAAAAACTATAAAAAAATAAATAATGAAAACCATTTTATAACATACTTAAAGGGAATCAGTTAATAGAGCTGCTCCAGCAGAATTCTGCATTGAAATCCATTTCTCAAAAGAGCAAACAGATTTTTTTATATTCAATTTTGAAATCTGACATGGGGCTAGACATATTGTCAATTTCCCAGCTGCCCAAGTCATGTGATTTGTGCTCTTGATATACTTCAATCACTCTTTACTGCTGTAATGCAAGCTGGAGTGTTATCACCCCCTCCCTTTCCCCCCCCCAGCAGCCAAACAAAAGAACAATAGGAAGGTAACCAGATAACAGCTCCCTAACACAAGATAACAGCTGCCTGGTAGATTTAAGAACAACACTCAAAAGTAAAAACCCATGTCCCATTGAGACTCCTTCAGTTACATTGAGAAGGAAAAACAGCAGCCTGCCAGAAAGCATTTCTGTCCTAAAGTGCAGGCACAAGTCACATGACCAGGGGCAGCTGGGAAATTGACAAAATGTCTAGCCCCATGTCAGATTTCAAAATTGAATATAAAAAAATCTGTTTGCTCTTTTGAGAAATGGATTTCAGTGCAGAACATGTTTTCCGATGACAGGATCCCTTAAAAGTTAACTAGACCATTTCCAGAAGACTTTCACTGTCTTTCAAAGACTTTCAATGTTGAGCTTTGCAGGGAGCTTTTTAATCTCAGTTTCTCCAGTGTTGTACTCGCCCACCAGGATACCAAGAAAACTCCCGGTGGGCCCAGGTGTCAGTAAGCCCTTCTGCTCTTAACCATTTGGTCAATGTCATGGTCATTCCTTACATATGAAAACAAAAAAGCAAAATAGATGGAAGGATACATAGTATTTATGGAAAAGGGACCAGGACAATAAAGAGTTTGAGGGATGAGAGAAGTACAAATAATTTGGAGAGTGGGTCTATGGTTTGAGGTTTTTGATGGGCCCATGTCCAACAATGCCCTTCTCATCCTAACTTTTATGTTTTTTTCATATAGATTTAGACTCAAACCCCCAAAGATTTTAGTTTTAGTTTGCACACAAAACTAAAAAAAATAAAAAAATCAATTAAAGGAATGTTATAATTTTAAGCTTTATTCGAAACGGTTTGCTCATTTTTTTTCTAACTGGTTCTAATCCCCATACAAATAAACAGAATGTGTTCTTGTAACCTTCCCTCGGCGCCTGTACTTGCCTTTTATATTATAAAATCATGAATTATAAGCATATCTCAGCCTGACCTTGTAGTGTTCATGAAAGAGAAGAGAATGGGAGCCTGGAAATGTGCAATATGCAGGAAATTCAATCCAAATGATCTAGAACAGCGATAACAAAGAAGAGCCTGTTATCAGAGTCACTCAATATAACTCGTGGCCCATTTAATATGGCACAGACAGGCTAAGCTTCACATTCAGGAACATAAACATTAAAAATACTTTTATTCAGATCTCCTTTCTCCAGCGTTACTCTATTTATTTAGCTACTGACTTGGGCTCTGCAGAGCTCATATTTCATTGGTAAGTGCAAGTGCCAGGGGCACTAAGGGACACTAGAGCACCACACTTAACACTACCCCCAGTACAATACTCCCTGCAACGGCGTCCAATTTGTGACCAGTAACGTAACTACCCCCTGCAGGGCTCAAGTCAAGTAGTTATTTATTGCCTTTTGTACGAGGAGTACAAAACCCCCAGTAGTTCTACCACTGTTCGCAACAAAATGTATGCGCATTTGTGCTGAATAATTTAAATGTCTGCCTGTCATCATTTCTGTTGTTCCACATGTGAGTGATGCCTGCACCCGATTCTTTAGGTGCAACTGCACTACAGTCTGCAGCAATTGACACAGGATGCTATATGGATGCATAAAGAACAAATTTGGATGCAAGTACCTTTAATAAAAGTGGTTTTACACAACTTACTGTGGGGACGTATATAAGCCTTATAAAAATCTATTTAACTTTTAACCGAGTTGCTGAACTCTCACTTGTCAGTATGAGTCCTCAGAAAGTGAAGTGAGAGGCAGGACTCAAATTCCTCAGTAAAGCAGGTCCCATGAATGTGATACTGCCAATAGGCATGCTGCAGGGAGGTCACTAGGCATAAGTAGGTACACATATAGGGGCAGATTTACTAAAGGGTGCTAGACACGCTAGAGACTTTTCGCCAGCGTTGCAACCCACAGGGACATCTCCAATTCATTAGCAGACACCTACGCGAATTCGCTAGCGAATGGGGCCGTCGCTAGCGTTCATTCGCACTCTATCTCCTGGCGACTTTTTGCTCTGGCGAACAATCGTTACTCCGCAAATTTACTAAAGTACGGATTTTACTGAACATTATCTCTTTCGCCAGAGTTGACTTCACCACCTCAGACCAGACTAGGGGGCAAATTCATCAAGGGTCAAATATCGAGGGTTAATTAACCCTCGATATTCGACTGGGAATGAAAATCCTTCGACTTCGAAAATCGAAGTCGAAGGATTTTGCGCAAATACTGCGGTCGAACAATCGAAGGAATAATCGTTCGATCGAACGATTAAATCCTTCGAATCGAACGATTCGAAGGATTTTAATCCAACGTTCAAAGGATTATCCTTCGACAAAAAAACTTAGCCAAGCCTATGGGGACCTTCCCCATAGGCTAACATTGGGTTCGGTAGCTTTTAGGTGGCGAACTAGGGGGTCGAAGTTTTTTCTTAAAGAGACAGTACTTCCACTATCGAATGGTCGAATAGTCAAACAATTTTTAGTTTGAATCCTTCAATTCGAAGTCGAAGTCGAAGGTCGAAGTAGCCCATTCGATGGTCGAAGTAGCCAAAAAAACACTTCGAAATTCAAAGTTTTTTTTCTTCTATTCCCTCACTCGAAGTTAATGAATTGGCCCTAAGTGTTAAAAAGAA
Organism: Xenopus laevis; assembly: GCF_017654675.1. Classification (NCBI taxonomy): domain Eukaryota; kingdom Metazoa; phylum Chordata; class Amphibia; order Anura; family Pipidae; genus Xenopus; species Xenopus laevis. Next base: position 55,131,887 of record NC_054387.1, read on the forward strand.
GCTAGATCTTCCTCGATCTTCTGTCACTTACATCATAACCTGTGTGACGAAAATGCATTAAAGTTCAAAAAAAGCTGGCGACTTTTCCTTTTTTTAAGCAGGATTAGCTGCAAAAGTCCTAACTTACTTTTTTAGGTAACCGGTTTTCTCCAGACATTTCATAACATGTGGGCTCATGTGTAGGGCATTATATTAACTCTCTTGTCTTTATTAAGGTTCCCTGGCCATGTGTAATAAAAAGTGGTAACTTCCAGCATTTGCACCAACATTTATAGTAAAGACGTTCATACAACTTTAAATTACCCATGTATGCAAATAGACCTAAGCGCAAGATCACTATTTGCAGTGCTGGAATATTGGAGGTTGGCGTCTTTTAAGCCTTTTGTTTTCTTTATATGGATCTATATTGGGATCCATTCAAAATGTAGTATTGTCTCTATAGATGGCAACTTGCACAAAGGTGAATAAAAGACTAATAACACTAAGAGGTACATTTTTAAATGAAAAAAATGAGAATTCCAAGCTATTTTTTGTGTACTTCGACTAGGGAATAGTATAAATTCTATTTGAATTTGAAAAAAATGCAAAAATTTGAATATCGAAATTTATCATGTATGAATTCGACTTCGACCATTCGCCATCTAAAACCTGACAAATTGCTGTTTTAGCCTATTGGGGAACTCCTAGAACCTATTTGGAGTCAATTGGTGGACTTCGAAAAATCAAAGTTTTTTTGGGAAAAACTTCAAATCGAATTAGATAGAATGCGCTATTCCTTCGATTGGTACGATTTGAATTTGGCCGAATACGGACGTATTCAATCGAAAACAGGCCTATTCAACCTAAAAAACTTCGTCTTTCTCAATTCAAATTTCAAAGTTTTTTCAATTCGAAATTCAACCCTTGATAAATATGCCCCCCCCTAAAACATGATAACATTTTGCTTGCATATAAATATACTGCACTGTTATGCTGCAATGGTGCAAAAATAGTGTGATTTTATAAATTACATTTTATATAGAAAAGGACTCTTTGTAGCCATTTCAGCTTCCTTTCAAACAGAAATTGGGCTGCCGTGCTTACATAACCCAAAACAGATATGCTGCCTAGAATACAATTTAATTTATTTAATTCTTACACAGGAAGATAAATAGGGGCCAAATGCCAGCCATGGCTCTCTGCAGGTGAAGCCTCTCTTTCATAGAAAACAGTCAAGAAGGTTTTGAATGAACAGATAGAAACTTTAGTGTTAATCTTTACATGTATCCCATATTCATTGCAAGTATCCAAGATTCACTGATTACAACTCAGAGCCAGATTATGATTAATAATCAGGGCTTATATATCCTTTGGGGGGGGGGGGGGTTGCACCCTTTGCCTAGAAGATGTATTAGAATTCATTTTTTTCAGAATAACCAACTCTGACAGAAATCCTGTCTCTCTACATGCAGGATGTTTGAGTCAATTATTTTGTTTGTGCTGGAATCGGTTATTAGAGCGAGCTCTACTATATCAAAATCTGACTCCTGATTAAGGGGCAAATTTACTTCCGTGCTAATTCTCGCTTCGGAAGGCTTCGCCATACTTCGTGCAACTACGTAAGACATTATTTCGTAGCAAAAAAGCTCATTAATCAAAATATGGAACTTGGTCTGGTGTACTTTTGCCAGCGAAAATTCGTGAAAGTTTTCTCTAGCGTTACTTTCTTCCTAGAGAAACTTTGTTAACATACTAAGACTTATGTCAATATAAATTTTTCAGGTACATACAGGTAATATGTATGTATTTATTAGTGATGTTGGTGAAATTGCTGGAAGTGGCCACTTATTATTAAAAATGCCCAAGGAAACAAAATAAAGACAAAATAGATCTCCTATTGTCCTAGACATGAGCCCACCCTAAAACAAATGTGGCCCGAGCTTCACATGGTTAAAAAGTAACATGTATTTAACAGTTACAGCTTGACAACTTTTTGTCTTTTTTTATGACTTTGTTGGAATACAGGATATGATGTTACTGGCACAATGTTGAGGATGTAGCTTCATCGTATCAATTTGCCAGGTAGAACCTGGTAAAATAAACTTTGTTGAAAAGGATAACATATTAGAGAGTTAAAACTTGGATAAATCTGCGGATAAACAATTTTTCCCTTACGTCCCATACGGCAGCAACCATGAGATTTATCTCCCTCCCTGTTAGGTAAGAGAAGTGGTCAATCACAATTTAACTAACCCCGCCTATAAGTTAACTCCCCCTCCTCACCAGTGTTTTCTTGTCCTACCTGTGGTAGGTAAGTGGTTTTCAGTAACTGATGTTTTTTTCTTTTCAGTATGTAGATGTCCAGATCCCAAGGGGGCTTGATGACCGCAGGCATGACACCCAAGGGGTAGATTGCCGGGGGTAGATTACTGCCCTTAGGTTTTGGTCTATCTTCTCATTATGCAGCCTTAGGGTTGCCAGTCCCAAAGATGGCCGATGGAGATGTATTGATCGTTCAGGAGACGTTAACTCCTTCCAGGAGTATGCTTTTTTTCTGAGGTGAGTGGGCACCTCGCAGTGACGTCTAAGGCCACTGTGCACTCTGGAGGTGGTGGTCTGAGGACGCTGGAGTCTCAAGGAGTCAGGAGTGTTCTGATGGGCATGTGCACAAAAGTTGAGCACAGTGTGGAAATTGTCACGCGCCGGAAATACCCGCGTCGCTTCTAGATGTGGAGGAGAGTGTACGCTGAGAGCAGTGTTGATTTCTGCCTGGATTGCAGCCTCCTGAGTAGGCTATAAGGTACCTTGTGTTTAATATGTTTCACGGAAACGAATGGTGTTGTTCTTGTGTTGCAGATGTCCAACTGTTGCAAATAGTGAACCACCTGCAAAGAAGCGCAGGAAATCTAAACAGTTGCAGTGCAGAGCTTGTGATGATCAGCTGCCTGATAATTATGACAAGAGATTCTGTGAGCAGTGCTTTCAGTATTTGGCGGATAAGGAGAAGGGAAATGCTGTTTACCCAGAAACTTCAATTGCCTGGATTAAGGATGTTGTAAGATCCACCATGTAGGAGATGTTATCCCAGTCTCAGCATGCGACTAATTTAGAAAGCATCTCAAGTCCGGTGCATTCTTCCTTTTCCAGCACAGTTCAATTAGAAGAGTCAGATAATGATTCTGCAGTATCCTCAGACGAAGAAGAAGCTATTTATCTGTTTCCAACTGTGTACCTCTAGATTAATTATTAACTAAGGACTAAGCCCTATGACTGAAACCAATGCCCAGGTCAGGAGACCTTTATTTCAGGTAATGCTCTTATGCTGGGAGGCTTTAGCATTTGAAATTATGACCAGAGGTAAATAGTCAGGGACCGCCATATGGGTTTTACCTTGACGTGGTATGGTGGCTTATCAATCTTATGATCATAATTTTGTAACTAAAAAAACCCTGTCTTTGTAAATTTTTCTAATTTTTTTCTATGTCTGTAGTTAATTTGGCCAGATCAGTAGCACTTCCATTGTATTTCAGTACATTTTTATTAAGCCATGGAGTGCTCCCACAACCTTTCCTTTTTGCATATCCTTATAGCACCATTTTGGCCCAGGAGGTGCTGGTTCTCCCTTCTAATGAGAATGTCCAGGAACGACTACTGGATACTTCCCCAGATTCCCATACTTCTGATGCAGGGGGTCTTATGGTGCCAGAATCTGCAACTACTTCAGATGACTGCTTGGAGACTGACAGGTCCATACTAGAAGTCCAGGGGCTGTCCTCTGACGTGATTGACATCCTGATTCAGTCCAGAAAAAGACCTACGAATAGAGTTTACTCAAGAATTTGGAAGATCTTTCAAAATTGGGGTGCTAAACATGAGTTTGGGAATGAATTATCTTCCACCAATACACTCCTTAAATTTCTACAGGAGGGGTTTGAAAAGGGGCTTGCAGTAAATACACTCAAGGTACAGATTTCGGCTCTGTCAGCTCTCTTCAACAAGCCACTGTCTTCGTTGGCCCTCATTAAGAGGTTTTTAAAGGCCATATCCAAGATTCGGCCCAGACAGCTCCAACCTTTTCCTACTTGGGAGTTATCGCTGGTGTTAGAAAAGTTGTAAGGAAATCCGTTTGAGCCTTTGGAAGAATGCTCCCTAAAATGTCTTTCTTTCAAGACTCTATTCTTGGTAGCTATTACATTAGCTAAGAGAACGGGAGAATTGCAGGCTTTATCCATCAAGGAACCTTACCTGGTGTTTTTACCAGACCGAGTAATCCTGAGACCTCTTCCATCTTTCAGGCTGAAGGCAAATTCCTTTTCCAACAACAATCAGGAGATTGTGCTTCCATATATTAATCAAACAGGAGAAGAACAAGAAACACAATTGCTCCTCCTAGATGTTGGTCGAGCTATCAGGATTTTTATTGATCGCACTAAGGCGTTTAGAACCTGTTAGAATCTGTTTGTCTCATTCTCTCTAGAAACATCTCCACATTGTGGGCAGAAGTAGCAGGGGTGTCTGTGGACAATATCTGCAGATCAGCCACATGGAGTACCCCAAATACATTCATTCGGCACTACAGAGTGGACATCTTAGCCTCTCAGGAAGCCTCCTTTGGTAGGAAAGTTCTCCAGAAGGCAGTGTAACTGGATCCCGCCCTTATCTTGCTAACTCTCACGGTTGCTGCCATATGGGACGTACGAGAATGAGTACATTTTATACTTACCGAAATTTTTTTTCGGTAACTTAAATTTTATTTCTCAGCAAAGAAAGATACAGCAATAACATGTCGGATACAATTCTGGCAAAGACCAATGAAAAAAAAAATGACATGAGCTTCAAATAACATGGTGGGGTCTATCGCAGACATGCTTAATACGTGTTATACATGTTACATCGTATACATAACAATGAGTATTAAAACAAGTATATAAAGTCAAACATCATGGGAGAGGAGGAAAAGAAAGACAGATAGAAAACAATTAAAGAGGGGGGGGGGGTGGGAGTAGTAGGGGAAGGGGTCCTATGCTCACTGAATGCTAACCACGTCACCATACCATGCGTGAGAAGGGGTCACGGTTGGGTGGAATCTGAGAAAAGCTCCCAAGGAGACCAGACCTTGAGATACAGGGGGATTCTGTTTTGCATCCTCGCCAAATTGTATTCATACCGTTTGATACCATTAACCCTGTGCTGTACTTCTCGGAGGGAGGGGATAGAAGAGGTTTTCCATTTGGTAGCAATCGAGATACGGGCCGCTGAAAGTATCTGGTTAGCCAGCTTTTGTGTGTGCTTAGAAAGCTGCTTGTATGGTTTCCCCAAGAGTACATGTAAAATGCATTTATCCAGAGTTTGATGGGTCACCTGGTTTAGCAGAGTTAAAATGTCGTCCCAGAATGTTAGTAATCGGGGGCAGAACCAGAATATATGGGGTAAATCCCCTCGGTGTCCGCAATCTCTCCAGCAGCTAGAGGAAGTTTCCGGGAACAACCTATTGAGCAGAACTGGAGTGTGATACCAAAACATTAAAATTTTAAAAACATTTTCCTGTTGCCTAACACAGGTGATCCCTCTTTTGGTATTATCCCAGATCGCCTCCCATTCCTTAATATTGATCCTTCGCCCTACACAATCATCCCATTTCTGCATATAGCTATGTCTAGATCCCGTATCCAGGGAGGGGCAGACTAACAACTTATAAATGGAGGAGATTAAACCTTTTTGGGGTAACCCCCGGACCGCCAGACGTTCAAAGGGAGTAAGTGGGTCATCTCTTGTCACCAACAGTGGGGCATAGTAGTGCCTTAGCTGAAAATATGCATACCATGAGAGTGAGAGACCCGGTGCCTTATCCCGTAGCATTTCCCTCGTTGGGAAAGTGCCATTGGCCAGCTGGGTCAAATCCCTCAGGGTAAAAAAAAGGGGCATGTATCCATTGCTGGACGTATTGCGGGTTTAACGCAGGCTGGAATTGAGGGTTGCCCAAGTGCGAAAGTAGTATGGATGGGTTTGAGGCTAGCTTATATTTGAACCGTAACCTCCACCAGAGTCTAAGTGTATGCTCTGTGGCCTTAAGCATCCGCACTTTGGGCGTAGCCTTTCCCAGGTTGGACCAAACCCAGGCATTAGGATGGTAGGGTTGAAAGTGGTGTGTTTCAATGTTTGCCCATACAATTTCAGAGGACCATCGAGACCATGCCAAAACTTGACGGAGATGGGCTGCTTCATAGTAGCGTTGAAGCTGTGGAGCCCCCATACCACCCATTTGTATTGGGGTTGTTAAGGTTTTCTGATTTATCCTATGTCTCTTCTTCCCCCAAATAAAGACATGGAACAGTGTCTGAATCTCCTTCAATACTGTCAAGGGGAGAGAGATAGGCAAAGTTTCGAAGAGATAGAGGTATTTTGGGAGGATAGACATTTTTAGAGAGGCGATTCTGCCCATCCAGGATATGGAATAGCCCGTCCATGTCTGAAGTTTACATTTAGTCTCCTGAATCAAAGGTGGGAAGTTGTACCTGAAAAGATCTCCATATTTAGGTGTGATCTTTATTCCCAAGTAAGTGATATAGTCCCTCTTCCAGTTATACTTAAATGTGGCCTGCAATGTTTCCAAGGATGGAGTAGGGATAAATAAAGGGAGGGCTGCAGTCTTAGTTACATTGACTTTATAGCCAGAGAGAGTGCTGTAAGTATCTAGCAATTTGTGTAGAGAAGGAAGGGAGACCTGTGGGTTGGTTAACGTTAAGAGCACGTCATCAGCGAAGAGAGCGATCTTGTGTTGAGTAGAGCCTACCTCTACCCCTTTAATGTCCCTATGATTGCGTATGTGGGCGGCTAGTGGTTCTATGCTTAATGCATAGAGAAGGGGCGAAAGAGGGCACCCCTGCCGGGTACCGTTTGAGATCTTGATGGAGGCTATAGAACGGCCAGGCAATTTCAGGTAGGTCGTGGGATTGCTATAGAGGGCCTGTAGGGCCTGGAGAAAGGGGCGTGTTAGGTTAAGGTGGTGGAGAAGGGCGAAAAGGTATGTCCAATCCAGGCGATCAAACGCCTTCTCCGCGTCCAAACTTAGCAACAGTGCTTGCTTTTTTTGCGAGTCTAAAATGTCAAGTAAATTAACCACTCGTCTAGTGTTATCCCCTGCCTGGCGGCCAAGTATGAAACCTACTTGGTCAGCATTGATCAATCTCGGGCAACAAGGGGGCTAGACGATTAGCTAACAATTTGGAAAATAGTTTTAGATCGGTGTTTAATAAGGCGATCGGCCTATAATTGGCACATACCGTTGGGCCTTCGGCAGCTTTTTCATCTTTGCAATACAGGTATGGGACCTGTTATCCTGAATGATTGGAACCTGGGGTTTTCCGGATAACGTCCATAATTTGGATCTTCATGCCTAAAGTCTACTATAAAATTATTTGAACATTAAATAAACCCAATAGGCTTGTTCTGCTTCCAATAAGGATTAATTATATCTTAGTTTGTATCAAGTACAAGGTACTGTTTTATTATTATTATTATTATTATTATTATTATTATTTTTACAGAGAAAAAGTGAATCATTTTTAAAAAATGTGGATTATTTGGATAAAATGGAGTCTATAGGAGACAACCTTTCTGTAATTCGGAGCTTTCTGGAAAACAGGTTCCAGGATAATGGATCCCATACCTGTAGTTCCCCTTTAATTTGGAAAGTGTGGGACTGTGGATTACTTAAAAAGATACATAAATCTTTTCTTGCTGCTGTCTGTATTGCAGGAGATTTTCCCTATGTATCTGACTCTAAGAAAGTGATTTTCAGTCGCTGTGGGAAGGTAAGTCATTGCAATTAAAACAAGTCAGATTTATGCCCACTCTTGTTTTCTTTTGTTTGCAGAGCTACGCGCTGTTTTCTTTCGGATCCACTGGCTAACATGATACAAATCCGGTTTTATTTGGACTTCATTAATTATTGGCAAAGATCTCTTTATTCAACAAAAGATTGTATTGCACACTTGATTTGCCCCCCATGTTTGCCTGCCTAGGCTGTGCCGCCAGTTACAAGGGAAGAATAAATGATTAAACGCAGACATTAAGCAAATTGAATAAAAAGCGCCAAGCATTAAATTACTTGAGAGAAACTGGGGCTAGCACTGGTTGCTTGGTGCCAACAATCACTATTCAGAGATTCAGAGTTTTCATCATAATTAAATTGTCATTGCAGAAAAGCAAAAAGTTGTGTACAAGCAGTCGAGCCATTGTAAGCAAGACGTTTTAATCTGAATGTCTCATTGTGTCACTTCTTCCTGAGAGAAACCCATTTCTTATTTTATCACACAAAGCACAATCTATTTCCTTGCATTCTATTACGCGGAGAGCAAATTAAGTAAATAAAATCCCTTCACGTGGGATCTGCTTGTCCCAGGTGCTTTATCATCCCCAGTAGATGGGACTGCTGAATGATTTGTGTGAGCTCCACACAGGGAAGATAAGAAGATTTTTCAGAAGCAATTACCCAGAGAACCTATTTTAATCATCAGCGTTTCAATTTCTTTCTGAAGTTTCTTTGGGCACATAAATCAAATTCTTTGTGTTTTCCAGTTGTTTGTGTTTTTTTTTTGGTTGATGGAACCCATATTTCAGGGACATTGTAGGGATTATTAGCATTTAGGGTCTCTTGCAGTTATTTACCAAATAACAAATATTTGAATAAAGGGCTGAAATTTGAATAGGAGAGGACCTAAATAGAAAGATGAGTAGTAAAAGGTAGCTATAACAATACATTTGTAGCCTTACAGAGCATGTGTTTTTAAGATGTTGTCAATGACCCCCATTTGAAAGCTGGAAGAAGGCAAAATTATTTCATAACTATAAAAAATAAATAATGAAGACCAACTGAAAAGTTGTTTAGAACTGGTCATGCTATAACATACTAAAAGTTAACTGTTATTAAAGCAAGCTTTGCATCATGCCAAAATACTGTTTATGTGCCAGAATGGGGCATCTGATTCCAATGTCTATACACTGGCTACACAATTAGATGGTGAGGATGGAGGGAGAATGTGGGTTTAGTGTTTATACAAATGGCCTGCGGGTGTCACTGTGCACAGGACTTGTACTGTGCATACACAAGATTTTCTGTACAGCTTGAGAGTGTTAGAGTTTAAGCTTACTGTTGTGTAATGCCTGCATGACTCTGCTAATAAAGCACTGTTATACTCTACTCATCCTCGGCTACCCAAAACATAACAGTGGGGAGTACAACGACATCTAGGAAGTGCAGAATGGAAAGTCATCTCTTGCCCTGCCTCTATGTCTAAGAAATAGAGGCGGGGCAGGCAATATATGATTGGCAGCTGAGACTTTTAAACAAGTTTATAACAGGTATGGATGTTTTAATAAAAAAAAGAATTTGGCTTTCATGTTTAATTTAAAAAGGAATTATTATACATATTTTTATGTCTGGATGACAGGTCCCCTTTAAAGCTGAACCATCCCATTAAGAGGTCACCGCATGTAATGATACTGGTGCTTATTCTTTAGTGCTCTCATTTACTACAAGATTCGACTGGAAAGTCAGGGTATGTTATATGAAGCAGCAATAGAAATGTGGTGCACGGGAAGTAAATGAAAAGTGTGCTGGGTGCTTCATCATAGGCAGTGCTGGAATCGGGATGGGATGTGCAGGGGTGCCATGCTTCCACTTCTTTATTTCACTGAAATAACTTCCCCTCGGGGGGGCATGCAAGAGTTTTGATTCCCGGAAGTTTTTTTTATTGTAATACCGGAGGGTTTTTATTTGCTTCTACTACTGCATGCAAATAAAACAGTTTTAATATAAAAAAACATATAAAAAGCATATAAAAAAGGAAAGAAAAGATTGCTGGGAGAGAAGAGATGGAAAAGTGTTATATAGATGAAGAAGTTGGAGGTATCAAAGAGGGTTATAGAGAACACGAGAGAAAAAGAAAATAGGGGAAACAAAAGGAAAAAAAGAAGGTAGCATTGCCGGGCCGTCGGCCAAGCGCCCTAGGCAACCCGGCCAACTATGTCGCCCCCATTGTTTGCGCATGCGCAGAAGAGAGGAAGCAAGAGTGCGCATGCATGGAAAAGGCAAGGAAGCGCGAGTGCGTATGCACGGGAGCACCAATGACCCGAGATTGCACATGCGCAGAAAAGCGCATGATTGCCATTCAGAAGGAACTGCAGCCACACATGGGTCCAAACTAGGGGAAAACATCAGAAGAGGTACATGCCTGGCGCCCTAGGCACTTGTCTCTTCTGCCTACCCCTAGTTCCCGCCCTGGAAGGTAGACAGCAGTAACAGATTGAGGAATGGTGAGAGAATGATAGAAATGAAATAATGTGGGTTAATATACAATATGCTGGCAGACAAGAAAACTCCTATGCACAATTTAGGTAAATCTATGCAAACTGGGAACCAAACTATTCATTAGAAGGAAATTGCAAATTGGCTTTGCTTTAAAGTGGGTAAAACCAGAAAGTGTTGGTAGCCGAGGCTTATTATGACAGTGGGTGTGGCTTCTAATTGTAGGAGGGGCTTGATTTAGCATCCCGTGCTATGAGCAACACATATAGCATCCCTCCACCCTTTTCACCCTAATTCAAACACTGACCATAGGAACTGCATTATTCCAGCAATATCCCCATGGGGTCATTTTCCCTCAAGACCCAAAACAACCTTGGTCTTTAATGCTCCACCCATTGTGTCATATTATATGATAAACAGCAAGTAATACAATCTGTCCTTCATACAAGGTGACATCATGCGGATTCCTACTTATAATGCCATTCTGCAGGACGTACTCTCGAATGCGCTCTCTTAACAACGTGCAGTCAGACCTGCAGGCCAATAACTGAGTTGAGACATTGGAGTTAATATGCATAGGTTGATCCTTATTACTTTTACATTTTCTGTCCACAGGGTATTTTCTGAAAAGACCAATTTTTTTTTTAATTCTAAAATGTATATTTTAAAAATAAATTGGATTTGTTTTCTCCATCTCACGTTTCCCAAACACGCTCAATAATCAGGTCGTACCTTTCTTTTACCCACAATGCAGCATTTCTTCACCGAATTTCGGAATAATTGTGGGTGCTGGTCAAGCCAGTTGCAGCATACAAAAATTCTCAGCAGCTCCAGCCCCAAATGAGCATGCTCCCTGAGCTATACCAATGTTTCTTATAGAACAACTGTTATAATTGGTACATTATTTGCTGGCAGGTCCAGCATCAGGGGGCACAAGGGCCAGGGGGGGCCGGCAGTGCTGCACTGAAGTCATTCGCTGAACTGTCATCCTGAACCACAGTCGACCCAAAGCACAGAAGATTCAAAGTTCCGAAGTCCTGAAGCTCCAAAGTCACAAAGATCAAAGTGCTGAAGACCAGAAGCACCAAAGACCCAAAACCGCGAATGGAGCCAAATCTGCGAAAAGACCCAAAGCCACGAAAAGACCCAAAGTTGAAGCGCTGAAGCCATGAAAAGACCCAAAGCCACGAAAGGAGCCGAAGCTGAAGCCCCAAAACAGCTAAAAGACCAGAAGTTAAACATAAAATCCAGATTCTTTTTTTCATTAATACATCCGTACCTGTTATAGATGTGTTTATACATCTGAGCTGTCAATCATATTTTGCCTGCCCTGCCTCTATGCCTGATGCATAGAGGTGGGGCAGTCAGTAACTTTCACTTTCCATTCAACACTTCCTAGATGTCACCCTATTCCTATCATTCCCCCTCTCGCCTCATGCTCTATAATTGTGTAGGGCAGGGGTCCCCAACTGCTGGGCCGTGGACAGTCCTGAACTTGGCTGCTGAGCCTAGCCCGCAATTAACGTCCGTGCACCGAATTGGACACCTGAGTGCCCGTTTTGGACGCACAGTTGCCACTGGCACCCCTGATCCCCCCAACCCCCCCATAGCCCCTCCCGACCCCCCGGTCCTTGAAAAAATGTTTGCCTTTACACCGGTCACTGGGCCAAAAATGGTTGGGGGCCGCTGGTGTAGGGCACTTCGTATGGGCATTAGGTTCGCCATTTTGGAGCATACACAAGATTTGGTGGTGATACACAACTTGCCTTAATAACAGTGTCCACAAAATGGCACCTACCTGCTTGCTGTGATTGTGTAATCCCAAGGAAACAAAATTTAAAAAATGTAAATAGTATAAGTAAAGTTTATTTTGCACAACTAACATGATAGAAAATTATTTGGAATTATTTCTTAGGGTGACAGGTCCCCTTTAAAATGAAGCTCAGAGATCCCCTTGAATACAGCTCTACCTGTCTGCACTGAGCAGCGCTGTCCAGGCACGTTTCAGGGGCTGCTGCCGCCTGAGGCAGCAGCCCCAATGCCGCCCCTCCTCCTGCTCCGCTCTTCTAACTACCAGCTTCGGAGCGGGTGGAGGAGGGGCCGCATCGCTAGTGCAGTGAGCGCTATTGCGCTCGCTGCGCTAGAAGAGCCGAATTTCCGTTTTAAAAAACGGAAATTCGGCTCTTAAAGTTACCAGAGGCGGCTTTTTGCCGCCCCTGGTAACTGGCCGCTCCGTGCCGCCTGAGGCAAGATTCTCACCTTGCCTCATGGCCGGAGCGGCCCTGGCGCTGTCCAAACCTCCCAACTGTCTGGTTTTTAGAGGGACATTCCCTGTTTTGACAGCTCAACCTGCAGTCCCTCATTGGTACTGGAATGTTCCATTTTTCCCTGAACTAAAAAGCCAGAAAAAGAAACAAAGTTTCTAACTTAACTGGCTTTTAGTAGAGAGCACAGAACAGCCACAGCTGCTTATAAGATACTTCTGTAACAATTTCAAGATAAGGAAATTGTAACAATATTAGGTAACAGGTCCCTTGGTAAATGTTAGACTCACAGCTTAAAGGGCAATTCACCTTCATTAGCAAAACTGTAATAACTGGAAAAAAAAACAACAGAAATATTTTCAAACTTTCATAACCTGCCAAATTTTGTAAAATGAACATGGTAATTAGGGGGTTTGACCACACAAATGGGCATGTTTAAAAATCCATTGCGCTACGCACAGCAATTTTTTGTCCCTCTTTTTACTTTCAAAATGTTGGGAGGTATGCTGTACCCATGAGGGGCAGGCTTGGGAGACAAATACCTAACTTGTACATTATTCAGACACAATAGAACCCTGCATGGCACGTGGTAATGACAGGCATTGCTCCTGCTGGAACTATGCGCTGCTTCTAGAGCCAGACAGGAACGTTAAAGAAAGTGAAGACGGGCATAGTAAGACCCCAGATGCCAGTGCCCAGAGCACACTTACTGTTGGCACCTATTCTGTTTTGAACCAGACAATTTGGTTTTTACATGGTATGTGCAGTTTAAAACTTCCTGCCTTTTTTTTTTAGAAATTGCATCCCTTAGTTTATTGCAAGACGTGGCAGATTCTCAGCCTGCGGATAAACTCAGGTCAGTAATCAGCCCCTACACTGAGACGCAGGCCGAGAATCCACCATATTTGTCATAAGGTAATTGTGAATAACCTCAATGATTTCTGGTAGAGAGGGCAGAGAAGGATTTCCACTGATGCAAATTCTGTCTATTGTTTCCAAATTTATAACAAAGGGCACACTCACATTAGATGGATGCAGAGAAATATCATTAGAAAGTCTTGATTTTTTTTGGATCATATTCTAGCTGAGCATTTTTTGCACATTTCTAGTAAATGTTTACCTTGCTTTTTCTTATATCTCAGACCAAAGTAATTCAATTTCAGAACAGTCCGTGTTTGCATAATCACCACAGGAGGTAGAGGCAGATAAGAACCCTGGGAAGAGGAAGATGAACGGGCTGCAGTTTAACTAGAATCAAGCCCCAAGCGCCATTCTTTCCTTTTAAAACAAGACATTAAACGCGGGCTTGACTCTGCGGATGGCGGCTATGCAATCTTTTTACTTTTTCTTATGTTTTTAATGGGATACTGTCATAAGGTAATTATCTTTTCTACAATTAGATTTTATTTTCTGAAACAGGCTGAAACTTATTTTCTGCCACACAAGAAATCTAGTTTTTTTTCAAAGCGCTGTGTTATTGTTTGATGTGGGCATGTTATTACTTATTGCTACAGTTATTTTCTTTAGCACTAATAGGGAATGTAATACAATTACAGTAAACATTAGCACTAGTGATGGGCGAATAAATTTGTCAGACGCGAATATGCTGCGAATTTCTGCGCTTCGACACGACGCGAAACAGCTGCGAAAATTCACCAGCAAAAATCTGCCGCAGCGAGAAAAATTTGGGCACGCATCAGAATAGTAGTGCGCATATACAGTACATTGCCACACGTCAAAATGACAAAGGAAGGAGAGTTTGTAGGTCTAGTCCCCTGTTTTAAAAAAACAAATAACCCCTGTTATTATAGCATAGGGATCCCATCACCAGGGCCACCATTAGAAATTGTGGGGCCTCGTACAACAAAATTTTCAGGGCCCCCTGGGCCTCAGCCCCAAGGACGGCGCGGCTTTGGCGCTGTCAAGGGGGGCCCGGCTCTTTCGAAAAGTGCAGTACAGCCGGGCCTGGTACAGTTGTACCCCCTGTGCCCCCCTGGTGGTGGCCCTGCCCATCGGAAACCACACGAGTTGTTGACCAATAAGAGTCATACTCTGGGTTGGATCCAACTCTAATACACTGTCCAGGAGACGGATTGTAGATAAATTAAATGCCAAATCCCCCAAAGCAGTGGGAATGTAATTCATTGACTTTAACACATGACCAAATAACAATACTCAGGTCTGGACTGGGATTCAAAATAGGCCTTGGCATTTATATTGAACAGAGGCCCAAACAGCCCCCACCAGCCCACTAAATAGTGACTTTCTATATAATCTTATAGCAGCCCCTCTGGCATTTGCCAAAATCCTCAGATTGCAAGTCCGGGCCTGACCCTACTCCAAACCCCACTTAAATGACAAAGAGGCACCCTTACTTTGCAAAACATAGGGACTGATCAATACTTATTCCTTGACTCATGTTTCACTAAAAATTCATTCCTTGAAGGCATTCATTTTAAAAAATAAGACCACAAGGGATGCCATTATGGTGGGTCATAAGAACTGCCACAAAATAAAGGACAAGGTTACACTTGAAATAGGCAAGTTGGGGGAAAGTTTGGACGGCAACCCTGAGCATACTATATTTGGGGGATTCCTTTGTATTGCATGGGGCGTTAGCAATTTTATGATTTTTTTTATAGAAATGGTACAGAATTTTTTTTATAGATTATAATTAGAGAGTTTCTTATTTCAGTATGATGAAGCTTATATTCAATTTTCATGAGAGTTCCCCTTTAAGGTTGAGTCTCTATGGTCACTCAAAAATTACATTTCTGGTGTGGAAAGAATATTATTATATACTGTAATTTACAGGGTACATTAGAACTACTGTTACAATTATGGAAATAGTTTATAATGACACAAAAGTGATACGTAATCTAACAATGTGTTTGTAGTTAAAAGACAGAAAAGACTCCATACAGTTTCTGGGAACCAACAAACTCTTTAGAATCCTATATACCATGGGCTATGGATATGTTAGTGCACTGTAAGGATTACTAGACTTCCAGGCCCAGGCCTTTAACACAATGGGCAGAGGACTGATGCAAGGGTGGGTTGGATAGGGGGCAACCAAATGCAACAAAATGTTTTAGGGAGAATTATTTTATCCAGAGAGAGATCAATGGCATTTTATTTTCCAAAAAACAATAACCCCCTGACTGCAGTATACCTGCCTATTTATATGACTTTCCAGTGTTAATTACAAAGCTCAAGGGCAGCCTCTTACGGTTCCCATTATTAACCTAGAGGCTCATTGATTTTTCCAGTCAACTTTACGAGGCACGTTCAGGAGTTGGAACTAAAAATTGTCTATATATCCTTGCCTCTGATTAAAAAACAGCAGTAAAAATGTACTGCAATACAGACCATTCAGATTCATCACTGAGAGAGCCCTTCCTCTGCAGGAAATAATCTGGTTCAGGCAGCTCTAGGGCTTACCCAATGCAGGGACAACCCCCAAGCTATTCCTCTACTGAAGGGCATTTCTAAGCTAAAGAACAAGTATTTTCTCTTCTGTTGTAGAAGATTGAATACTGCCTGTTGCTTTGCTGTGTTTCTTAGCAGTAACCGGAATGGTATCCACCTATTACTGTACACATGGGTGGATTTTGGCCCAAAAGAAGGAGAAAACACTTGGTGTGTCATTAATCTTAACAAATAGTCTGACACATCAGCCAACCATCTTTGGTGACCAGAGCCAAGGCTGCCTGGGTTAACCACATGGTACCTGAAGAACAAAGGGACATGGTGGCTTCCTCTTCCTTTAATATCCTGGGCACTGGTTCAGAGCTAAATATTTTAATAGGGTCTGTGAAGAACTCAGGTTTCCCTGAAGAGACAGGTAGAAAGGCAGCTCAAAGCAAAAGGCAATAAAATAGCATGAGATAAAAAGTAGGAATGCACCTGAGAAGGCTCAGGTTGGAGTTGCGGACCAAGGAGGAAGCAGTAGGCTCCAAAACACAGATTGCGGTATCAAGGCATAAAGATCTCCAAAATTTTGAAACAAACTGAGAACCTCTATCAGAAACAATCTCAGTAGGAAAGCCATGGAGGTGAAAAATATGTCGAATTAATAATTTGGAAAGTTCCATCGCTGTAGGTAATTTGCGTAGTGAAATGAAGTGTGCCATCTTACTGAATCTGTCTACTACTACTCAGATGACTGTGTTGCCCCAAGAAGCAGGTAAGTCTACAATAAAGTCCATGGCTAGATGGGTCCAGGGCCGAGAGGGTATGGGTAACGGCTGAGGCAGTCCCTTTGGCTTCGGGTGGAGCCCCCCGCTACTCAGATGCCGCTAGGTCTTAATGCAGGAGAACCAGCAGGCCCGGACTGGCAATCTGTGGGTTCTGGCAAATGCCAGAGGGGCTGCTGTATGGTTCCATAGAAAGTTACCATATAGTGGGCTGGTAGGGGTCTGTTTGGGCCTCTGTGTACTTGGAATGACAGGGCCTATTTTGACTTCCAGTCCAGGCCTGAGAACCAGGGATAGAGTTCTGGGCAAGCAAGGAAACCGTACATATAAACAGGAATGGGGGATAGAAGGTTAAGGACAGGCCGAGTCAGTACCAAATTGAGCAGTGCAGTACAAAGTCGAGAGGCAGGAGCGTAGTAAGGGTCCCAGGCCAGGTCGGTACACAATAAGCAGGTAAGACAAGATCAGAGAGAATGGTACAGACCAGCATCAAAATGGGCATCAGACTAGAGTTGGACAGGGAACAGGCAGGGTCAAAAACTGGAAATAATATGTAGAAAGGAACCAGAGCTGGGCCAGTCGCCCTAGGCAACCTGGCCGGTGGCAGCGCTGGCTGGTCGCACACATGTGCAACTGCCGGTCGGGACAGAAACGCAAATAGATGTGCATAAGCAATAGAAAGCCAGCAATACTATCATGCCATTGTCTCCTTTGCAACATATTTTCTTCATCTGCATAACATTTGTTGTCATTTTGATTTCATTTGTTTAATATGAAAATCAAATAAAATATTTTAAACATTAGAAAGCCAGCAAACCCCGAAGCGCAATCACAAAGGAACAGCGCGTTTTAGAGTACCGAATTCAACAGTCACCAGAATTCCCCGCTGCCCCACTAGACAACCAGGGACAGGTATATTTCTTACACCAGCCCTGAAAAAGACTGCAAAGGGGCTGATGTATGTTCCTACAGCAAACAAAGAAACACAGGACACACAGTTCATAGAAATATAAAATTATAAACCAAGCCATAAAAACATCTAAAATTGTAAAACTATTGTGAGTAAGGACTCTCCTGCTACAATCTGTACCTGCTGATTATGTCCCATCATACTTAGATGGATTTGGATGAGTTCCATTTATCTGTACATAAACTACAGCAATACACATGGGTCTTGTATATATTTAATTTCACAGTAATATATAAGCTGTGCAGAGCAACAGCCAGTGGAGTATATAGGTCGGTCATGACTGACATGTTAGGAAATATACTGAAATGTCATAAGTTTTGGGTTTGTCTTATCAGGCCAGTAACAGAACTACAGACAGCATTTGGAAAGGATGCCAAATGACTGCATCTTGCCTTGATATGCCCATCTCGAGTGGCCGATATTGGGTTGATCCGATCGTGGTCCCTAGGGCCCAATGATCGGACCATCATAGCAGGAATGCAGGTGGTCAGTGTGAGGACCACATCAATGAAGCGACTTGGCCCTCAATCCTACTGGATTTTTATACCTACAAATTGGCCTCTGCACGGAAAGATCCAATATTAAAAATAACCTATATAAATAAGAAACAATATGTAACACGGAGCTGGAAAGTTTGGACGTGAAAACAGCATCTGCTGCCTGGCACCCGACAGGGATCTTTTATCAAAGGTATGAAGAGTTAAATATTGCTGCAAATCACTTGTACAGGGGCTCATTTATCAAGACTGGGCAAATCTGCACCTGGGCAGTAACCCATGGCAACCAACCAATGATTAGATTTTTTAGCCAGCTGCTGGGTAAATTATGAAAGCAACCATTTGACCATGGGTTACTGTCCAGGTGCAGATTTGCCCAGTATTGATAAATGACTCCCTTATGTTTAACTCACAATGTAGAGTTTATTTTCCCAAAATGTCAGTATCATTTCAGGTATCTGCAGACTACAGTAACATTTGCAACTTGAGTGTGATTTACCAAAGTTGGTGTAAATTAGTATTTATTTTAGTTAACTGCACGACAGTTGCAACACCAGTGGGAAAATTGGGTCCGGACTGCAGGGTCTGTTTCTTCTATAGCATTCAAACCCTCCTCCTCGTTGCTTTCTTCTTTTAATTCACACACTTGCTTCTGAGCAAGGACATAGCGGGGGAGGGGGTAGTAGAGAGGTGCGAGCGGGAGTGTTTAAGCATGCCGGGCCCTCTGAATTTTTCTGGCAAGGGAGCTTGGTATGCAGGAAGTATGCAAAGTATAAGTCTTGAGCACAGTGACATCTACAGGCCATTTGTATAAACACCACATATTCCCCCTATAGTAGGAAAGCATTTGGACAACTATAATAAACAGCAACAATTAAACAGTATGCATTTTAAAACAATATTATTCATTCTTCACATCACAAAGTCCTTGGTCCATGCAGGTAGTTTTCTGATTCTCTCAGTATGTCTTATAAGTTCACTTTCTTTAGGCCTATTGCAGTTGACATCAGGAGTAGGAAAATGTCCTTCATCAAATGAAGCTTCTCCAAAGTCATATCTAACAGGAGCAAGACGACTTGCATTCCATATGCCTCCATCAGACAGTTCATATGTGTATGGTCCTCGCTGGCATCTCACTTCAAGATGTGTAATAATTTAGATTGTCCTTGTTTCAGTATTCCTGGTTTCTTAATTCTGACTAAAGATCCAAGCTGAAAGTGCACTTCTCTGGCACCACGTTTTCTGCGTTGCATTTGGCTTGTTGACGTTTCACAATGTCAGCAGTAGATGATTTTGTAGGCACAGTATTTTGTGGAAGTTTCATCTCTGCAACATGTAACTTAGTGCGCATCTGTCTGCCATGTAATAATTCAGCAGGAGAGGATTGGGTTGTTGCATGACACGTTGCTCTGTAGTTATGTAGGAACTCTGTTGTAAATACTTTCCAAGATTTCCCAGTAAGATTTGCTGTCTGTAGTGCTTCTTTCAGACTACTGTTGAATCGCTCGATTTCTCCATTTGCTTGCGGGTAATACACTGAAGATTTCCTATGCACAATATTCCTCTCTCTCAGAAAGGATTCATATGAGACAAACTGTGGTCCGTTGTCTGATATTAACTCCTTTGGATTACCTTCTCTGCTGAAGACTGTAGACAGAAATGTTATTACTGTAGCTGAAGTTATATGAGAAACAAATGCAATTTCAGGCCATTTACTGTAATAGTCTATCAAGGTTATAGCAAATCTGCAGTCTATAGGGGCATCTGTAAAAGGACCGACAATATTAATAGCAAGTTTTTCCCATGCTGAATTAGGGAATGGTACTGGTTTTTCGTCTGGTCTCAACTTAACTTTGTGTACAAAGTTCTTTGCACAGCCCAGTGAAGTGTTGCTTTGTGGTGAAATTTTAGACATTGGCTGTGTGACAGGCACTGGTGCTGTAGTAATGAGACCATCAACTAATTGTAGGTTTAATGCAGCAAAGAGATCCCTTCCAAGTATAGCAGTACCCTTATTCACAATGTAAAAGTCACATTTTGCAGTATTTGATTCAAATTGTACAGTCAATGGCAAGCAACCAAGCACAGGGATTGGATTCTTTAAGTAACTGACCAGTTTCAGGGCAGGTGCAACAAGCGGATCTTTTGCAAAGTACTTCAAGAAAATATCCTTTAGTAGTATAGAAACAACTGAACCTGTATCAAGCATCAGGTTAATGGAGTGTCCCTTGTCAGCAGAAGCAGTACTGACATTGACAGTGCATATAAACTTGTCTGGAATAAATGTACCAGCTTTATCCACACTTAATACTGTAACATTTGTAGTAATGACTTCATGAACATCTTTAGCAGAACTACGGCAGATCTTAGCAAAATGTCCTCCTTATTGCATTTGTAGCACTGTAAAGCTTTTGCAGGACATGTTACATAATTTGCAGTGTGTTGTGTTGAACCACAGCGAAAGCAGTATTTTTTATTTGTATTTGCTGCACGGTTTTGTAGTGTAGGTGAATCTCTTTCCTTGTGCACTGTATTTGTCCTGTGACTGTGCATTATTAGGCCACAGTGCTGAATTCACAGTCTGTACATTCCCAGCAGTTCCCTGACTGAGAGTTATAGCCTCTGCCACTGCTGTTTCAATTTGGCTAGCAACTGTAATAGCCTTTGCAAGGGTTAAATCCTGCTCTAGGAGCAGTCTCTCTCTAATGCGAGATGAGTTTGTTTTTTCCACTATTTGGTCTCTTAGCATTTCATCTGTTAGATTCCCAAACTCACAGGTACAACCAGCTCTCTCAAATTGTCCGCGTTGGCGGAATATATATCTTTCAGCAACCACAATTACTCTTGGCACGAAAAATTTCTTTATAGCAGTAAGAGCAGTTTCATAAGTCTCATCAGGTAATGGTAATGTATAGAATATACGCTGTCCCTCTGCTCCCAGGCAGTGAATAAGTAAAGCACGCTTTCTAGCAGCAGAAATCTCCCCTTGGTCAGCAGCAATAATGTCATTTTCAAACATACGGATCCAAGCAGTAAAAGGTATGGTAGGCTCACCAGGGTTTGGAAGAAAAGGTGTAGACTGTTGCAGAGGTAGAAGAGCCATCTTGTCGTCAATCTGTTATGTTTTGGGTAGCCGAGGATGAGTAGAGTATAAAAGTGCTTTACTAGCAGAGACTCATGCAGGCATCACAACAGTAACTTTCACTTTTAAGCTGTCAGGAAGTATGCACAGTATAAGTCTTGAGCACAGTGACATCTACAGGTCATTTGTATAAACACCACACACAATAATGCCATGCATGCCAGTACACTGTGATTTGGGGCAGAAGGAAGTTGATTGATCCCCCCCCCCCGTGTAGATACAACTGATGAAGAAAAGCCTGGTGTGACATAGCCCTAAGGTGAGATGGGAACCAGGTGCTCTGGTGAGTTGTTTAAAGGGGTTGTTCACCTTTAAATTAACTTTTAGAATGATGTAGAGAGTGATAGTCTTTGCAGTTGGCTTTCTTTTTTTTTATTATTAGTGGTTTTTGAGTTATATAACTTTTTATTCAGTAGTCAGAAGGAAGCAGATCAGTGATTTCCCCCTGGCGTAGATATGCTGGCAGAGAAAATGCTTGGTGTGACATTGTCCTTTGTTTGGGGAGGCTTATCTTACCAAAATGCCATTTTAGTCCAATTACTGGATAATGGATTAACCATCATCCAGACATGTTCACTGACCCATATTTGTCCTGAGTCTCCTGGATTTAAGCCCCAGTCCTCTGCGCTTTTCCGAAGTTACAGGTCCGTCTCCTGCTATTAGTAATTTGATCCTGAAACCTAATTTACCTGCTTTGGAATGCACTGAATCTTGACTTGAAGTCCTCCAACATTGTCCAAAGCAGTGGAACAGAGAGCACAGCAGAGGGAGGAGTATGAGTGGGATGGAGGTGGGGCCAGGGTGGAATGGGGGTGTGGCCAGGGCATATCAGGAGTGTCCAAGATCACTTTGGGTCAGGGTTGGCATCTCTGATCAGACACCTGCATTGGTTTTTTTTAGGATTTTTGAAAAGTCTTTCTCCACCCCAGCATCGCAAGCTCAGTGTGGATTAAAGCTGCCAGACTGCTTCCCTGCACCTGCTCCACCTCCCAAGATCCATCTTACTTTATTAACATTGGGGTTTGTGAGATACTTTGTTTCTACACAGCCCTGGTATTGCAACACAGTATTCTGCCTACACTACACTGGTACCTATATTTAACTCTTCCTGACTCATAATGTGCACACTTAAAGGGACATTTCTGTGTTAATGGTGACCAAGGCCTCCATCAGAATTTATGTGCCCTCATACTATTAAGTTAGCAGGACCCTCCCCCCAATTATTAGCATATTAATTATCTAGTGCCCCATGGCAGACAGCCCTATAAACAAGAAAATATGCTGTTTTGAGTAGTTCTATTATTGCATATAGAGAGAATTTACCAGCCTATGTAAAGCAAATTCAGATTGAAAGGTAACTTTCCCTTTGCTAAAATAGTACCTGAAGGGTTAATTCTTTTGTGATGTATAACAAAGATTCCCATTTACTCTCTAAACAAAGAAGAGAAAAGTCTAGATTTAGGAGTCACAGATGGAAAACAATTCAAGCTTTGCCTCTTTGCTGCTTATCTAACAAGGTTTGCTGAATAAGTGCTCTTTAGGCAAAATTCTGCTTATTCCGAGAGAAGAAAGTAATGAACATGCCAGAACATGGTGCAAATGTGCTTACTATGAATTAAGCAGGTGGAGGAATTAATTAGGAAAATGTGTGATTGGGAAAGATAGTACAAGACTGTCTGGAAAGAGATGCTTTTGGAAACTAGAGGCATAAAAAAGCATAAAACAGCTGTGTAATAACAGGGGAGGCTTAGACGTAGCCCAGTGCGCAGGAACAGAACTATAGATGGAGCAGACCTTGCTACTGCTGGGGGCCAAGGAGCAGGGGTAGAGAACTAGGGGTAGGCGCCTGCCTAGGGCGCAATCATGGGGGGCGCACCTTTAAGGACATTTTTTCTTCTTTTTTTTTAAACCCTGGTTTGCTTGGCCTTTAATAGTATATTAATTTTATAAACCACCTGTTCCAACCCCCTATTGCCAGTGATTCGTACTGCGGCAGAAGCACTTCCCACTTCCCTCTTGGCAGCTGCTGGAACAGGTACATATTTGGGGTCAATATGATGGATTTTAGGCTCCTGCTGGCACAAGTACATATTTGGGGATAATATTGTGGATTTTTTGGCTGCTGCTGGCACAGGTACAGATTGGGGGCAAGCTGGGGATTGGCTGCTGCTGCTGGCTCAGGTACAGGGCCAGAACTAGGGGTAGGCAGAGTAGGCACGTGCCTAGGGTGCAAAGCTGGGAGGGCGCCAGGCACGTACCTCCTCTGTCGCCTACCCCAAGTCCGGTTCCCTTCTCTGGCTGACTCTACATACAGTTTGCGCTTTATGCGCAAATTCACGCATGCGCACGCGTGCGCAAAATCGTGCATGCGCACACACTAAATAGGCGCTGCGACTGCCGGGCCTGCCTAGGGCGCCTGCCCAGCATGGCCCGGCTCTGCTCAGGTATATGGTGTCTGCTGGCACAGGTACACAGATGTTTGGTCAATGTGATGGATATTTGGCTCCTGCTGGCACAGATACAAATTAGGGGCAATATGATGGATTCTTTTTTGCTGCCGCTGGGATAGGTATGGATTGGGCAGGGGCGATCCACCCCCCTCTCCTGCTCTGCCCTTAAAACTTTAGCATCGGAGCGGGTCAAAAGGGGCTGCATCGCTAGTACAATGAGCGTGTACTGCACTTTCTGCACTAGCAGAGCCAAATTTCCAGTTTAAAAACCTGAAATTTGGCTCTTAAAGTTACAGGAGACGGCTTTTTGCTGCCCCTTGTAACTGGCCGTTCACTGCCGCCTGAGGTGCCTCATGGCAGGAATGGCCCTGGGATTGGGGGTAACAATATGATGGATGTTTTGGATTGTGCTGGCACAGGTACAGAATGTGGGCCTGGGGACAACCTGAGGGATTGATTGCTGTTGGCACAGGTACAAATGGGGGCAATATGATGGCTGCTGGCACAGGTACAGGGGGCAATATGAATGTTAAGGTGGGAAATGGTAATGCAGGACTGGGTGAGGGAGGCACCAGGGCCTGAACTAGGGGTAGGCAGAGTAGGCACCCGCCTAGGGCGCAATCATGATGGGGGGGGCGCACTTTTAAGGGGCTCTTGTTTTCTTTTCTTTTTTTAAACCCTGGCTTGGCCTTTAATAGTTTTTTAATTTTATAAACCGGCTATTCCAACCCCCTTTTGCCTGTGATTTGTACTGCTGGCACTCCCCATCTCCCTCTTGGCAGCTGCTGGCACAGGTACATATTTGTGGCAATATGATGGATTTTTGGCTCCTGCTGGCACAAGTACATATTTGTGGGCAATATTGTGGATTTTCTGGCTGCTGCTGGCACAGGTACAAATGGGGGTAATATGATAGGTGCTGGAACAGGTACACAGATGTTTGGGGCATTATGATGTTTTTGGCTTCTGCTGGCACAGGTACAAATTAGGGGCAATATGATGGATTATTTTGGCTGCTGCTAGCGTAATTACAGACTGGGGGTAACAATATGATGGATGTTTTGTCTTTTGCTGGCACAGGTACACATTGGGGGCTTGGGAGCAATTGACTGCCGTTGGCACAGGTACATATGGGGCAATATGATAGGTGCTGGCACAGGTACATGGGGCAACATAATGAGTGTGCAATTTGAATGGTAAGGTGGGAAATGGTAATGTTGGCCCGGCCCTGGGAGGCACTGATTAAATTCCTTGCCTAGGGTGCCAAAATACCTTGGCCCGGCCCTGCCAAGGAGATGTAGGAGGCACTAACTGATAAGAAGTTACAATACAGTATATCTTTATGTTTAACTCCCAAAGTTTAGGGGGAGGTTAAAGGATTTTGCTGGATGGCCCAGTAACGCAGTGCAGAGCCAAGTCAGCTGGACGCCCAAGGCAACCCGGCCAACTACATTGCTCCATTCTGATGTTCACGAACAGCGCAGGACAGATTTTACAGTTTAAAGGGTGAGTAGGATTTGGAAGGGTAGGTGGGCTTGGTCACAGCTTGTCCACATCAACAGATTTGCCATCTTGGTAGCTCTGAACTGGCATGTATGGGGCAAGCTGACTCTCAAAGCTCTCAGCGTCTCTAATACAGATAGGGAGGTGGTGTGCTAGGAAGGAAAGGCAGCTTGTAGTTATAGAGGATTCAAGGCAAGGACTTGCTGGCTACTTATCTCTGAGATATTACATGTGCCATGTTAAGGAGGCAGAAAGAGCTTAGGGAGTCGCATGTTTGAGAGATTGGTGTAGGGAGATTTGGCTTTTTGGAGAACTGAGCTGATTTTTTCATTGCCCGTACCTCCTAAGATTTGAAAGGCAGAAAGAGGGACAAAAAATGTGCCACACTTAATATTTTTTTTTACCACACCCCCTAATTTCCATTTTACAAAATTTGGCAGGTTATGAAAGTCTGAACACATTTGGGCCATGTTTTATGTGTTATAACAGTTTTGTTAAAGAAGTCACCCAGCAACAAATCTTCTCTACTGTGGCGGGCGACTAATCTCCCCAAATGCCTTCCTGTCGGCAAGAATACAAGGACAATATTTAGTGATATATATATATATATATATATATATATATCAGAAAAGAAGGACGGCACTCCGATACGTGGAATATACATTTATTCCAAATACATACAAGGATCCAACGCCCTACGCGTTTCGGGAATCACTCCCTTAATCATAGGCATACATCTTGGACCATCTTGGACCAAACAGACAGGTTATATAGAAAAAATAAATAGCGACCCCTACTGGGCTCAATGTAGGTAATGCAGTTTAAAAACACATGTACTTTATTATCTATTAAAACCAGTCTACAAAAGGTCAAAACCTCGTTTTTCATATTAAAAAACAGACAATCCTTGTAAGAATGTGTGTAGGTTTTACTATAGCGCCCTGGAGAGTGGGTAACCAGTAATTAATACTTAAAGACTTCTAATCAGCGTGTAAGAAGTAAACCTTTTCCAGTAAAAAAGGTTTCAAAATGTATATATACAATATGATTTATTAAAATATGCAAAAAAGGTGGTAGGTGGATGTAAATGGAAAAAGCATCAAAAAAGAAAAAAGAAAAAAAAAGAAAAAAGAAAGAAAATAAGAAAATAAGTAATAAGTTGAAAACAGGAGGGTAGGAGAGGGAAATATTTGTAGCTGAATACCAATCCTGTTAATAGCCCGGCACTCTAATATAAATATAACAGGTCATGTCTAGTATTCAAGCCGTTCGGTAACCTAGTCTCCATCTTTAGGATCCAGAACGCCTCTCTCAAATTTAATAAATGCTCAGCATCTCCACCCCTAAGGGGTAGTTTCACCTGTTCAATAACTTTCACCGACAAATCGCGGATTCCTTTTTTTGAGCATAATACGAAATGTTTACCAACGGGGTCCCCTCATCCCTATTCTCGATCGATCTAATGTGTTCTCGTATTCTTTCTTTTAGACAACGGGTAGTGCGGCCCACATATTGCTTATTGCAACTTAAACATTCCAATAGATAAACCACATTTTTGGTGTTGCAATTAAAAAAACCGTTACTGTGGAACACCCTACCCGTTGCGCTAGATCTGAAGGTCGCCCCAGTAGAAATAACTTTACAGGTTTTGCAAATGTTGGCCCCACATCTATAACTACCCTTAGTGGACAGCCAGTTCCCCCTGTGGCTCTCACTTCCTGTAACCACTAGGCTGGGCGCCAGCATTTTCCCTAAAGTGAGTGCTTTCCTTGAGACACATTTGACATTAGTGGCAGATAGGACACCTGACAGTTTTTCATCATTGTACAGTACTGGAAGGTATCTTCTGACAACGTTACAGATTTATATATATATATATATTTTTTTATTCAAAGGACACACATTACCAATCTTTAGATGTATGGCAATCGACTTCCAACCCCCCCTGTACAGTGTCAGTGATAGAGATCAAGCCCTCCTCAGAAGAGAATCAAGATGGATATTCAGATTGGACGCAGTGGCTTCACGGGGCCTGAATGAAACACTACCTTTTGGTTGTTTCAAATAATCTTCTTCTTATTTTTTTTCAGCAGTTGAGAAAGTACACAGCTGTGCTTTTGCTCCAGATCCGGACTAACAAGCTACTATATGCTTAATGTGACATTGTATCGAACTTTCACTTTCTCCTATTTAGGATACATTTTGTAAACAACATTGCTATATTTTTGTTGTAATTGATTTATGTAACCTTTATCCCCAGGTTGTAGCCAGCCACGGTCCACATCTAACCCCTCTCCACCGTCTATTCCCCCCTCCTCTGAGCATTGGGTAGCAGGAGTACCCAGGAATTGAGCTAATTGTGTGCCAGTTGCCGTGTATACCAGGGCTTATGTATGTACCCTGTCCTTACATGTCTGTTTGGGTTAACAATCAAGCCCTCCCCTTTATTAATGCAAATTTTTTCTTTATTAATGCAAAAGTTTAAAAAAATATTGTATCTCCTGCTCATCACCAGTGTTTCTGAACCAATGTGGGTGTGGCTGGGCAGCATGCCACCCCCTAAAATCGTGCCCCCCTAGGCCTGGGCCTTGGTGGCCTTTCCACAAATCCGGGCCTGGGGTTGCCACCTTTTCTGGAAAAAAATACCGGCCTTCCTATATATTTATCTTTCCCTGGTCACTATGGCAGCCTTCACACCAAGGGTATTCCCCACCTCTCCAGCCGATAGGACAGGATAACTAAAACTCCTCCCAAAATACCTACCTTCATCCCATATACACTCCCTACTCCCCTCATACTCTTGTCTTTTTTCCTGTCCTCGCTGCATATAGGATGTGGAT
This sequence comes from Xenopus laevis, assembly GCF_017654675.1. Taxonomy (NCBI): domain Eukaryota; kingdom Metazoa; phylum Chordata; class Amphibia; order Anura; family Pipidae; genus Xenopus; species Xenopus laevis. The sequence goes on from NC_054387.1 coordinate 55,160,037, forward strand.
TGGTTTTGCAGGGTTTTTGGATAACCCGAGGAATGTTTTCTTTTATGGCTCACCAGGACCCATTATGGGATCCTTGAACCTGGGGAGTTCTGTGCCTCTCTCCATGGAAGGGTTTGAAAGAATGCTGCCTCACAGAGGAGCAGTCAGACCACAACCCCGTTATTAGGCAGCCCGGGGTGGTATATTATACAATTCCCTGTGCAGAGCGATACACAGGAAGATTCAAAATGAAGTACTATACCTGCGTGATACACCAGGTTTCTTGGGCGGCACCAGGGATCCCTTCGGTTTGTTTCTGAAGCGATAGAGTAGGCGGATGCGCGCCGCCATGTTTTTGGTGGGCGCACGCAGGCAAGCACGCAAGTAAGACGCGTCATAGGATATGCGCTCAATGCGAGCGCATTGTGATGACGTCACTTCGGCGCGAAAGTGATACTGAACGCGCAGGAGAGAGAGATACAGCTTGTGCTGCACGGGGAAAAATTTAGATTACTATTTGCTGAATAGGTATGTGCAGGCTTTTTGGTTTTATGGAGGTTTTCTGTTTTAAAGCCTTCATGGTTGTTTCTTTCGGTCTTTTGGTTTAGATTGCTCAAGATGGAGCCACAGGTGCCTAGCAGCCCAGACAATGCTGCCCAAAATGATAGGAGGTGAGTCATGTGGAAGGTAAGTTTTTGTTACACTGAGAGAGAAAAGAGTGCATTCTGAATATTTTCAATTGGTCTTGTTTTCAGTGTGTCTTCACCCAGGAAGAGGAGTAGTAAAGAAAAGAACAGGGTATGTGTTGCATGCCAGAACTCAGCACAGAAACATTCAAAATTTTGTGACCGCTGTTCAAGGAGATTGGCTGGAGACGCTGCAGCAGACACAGCAGACATTATAAAATGGATTAAGGAAGCAGTATCTGAAGGAGTACAAGCAGCTACTAAGAGATCCAGAAGTGAGTTGGAAGCTGAATCAGAAATACCTGTACATTTAAGTAGAAGGCAAATTGAAAGTGAAGTAATATCTGAGGATTCAGCAGATGAGGATTCAGAGGAAGAAGAAATTAGATCTTCTTTTGATTTGTCATTGGTTGAACCATTAATAAAGGCAGTCAGAACACAATTGGAATTACCAGAGACACAAGAGGCTCATTCTTCATCGTTTAATCCTTTTAAAGCTTTGAAAAGGGAAAGAGCGACATTTCCAGTACATGAGGTGATAAAGGAAATCGTGACAAAAGAATGGGAAAAGACTGAAGGAAAGAATCAGATTCCTGCCAAAGTATTTAAAAAATATCCTTTTTCGGTACAGGAGGAACAAGTATTGAGTAAACCGCCTAGAGTAGATGCGGCAGTGGCCCGGTTATCTAGAAGAACAGCACTGCCAGTGGAAGATGTGGTGGCATTTCAGAATCCGATGGACAAGAGAATTGAAACCTCATTAAAGAGGTCATATGTAGCTTTAGGGGCAACCACAAAACCAGCGTTAGCCTTAACATCAGTCTCAAGAGCTTTGCAATGTTGGCTACAGAATGTGGAAAAAGCATTGAAGGATGGAGTCAAAAGAGCCTGTATTGTAGATTCATTGGCCGAGATTAAACTGGCAGTTGATTTTATAGCAGAAGCATCAGTGGATTTGGTAAGAGCATCATCCAGGGCAACCGCGTTGTCAGTGTCAGCTCGTAGAGCTTTATGGTTGAGATCTTGGTCGGCGGATAAAGCGTCAAAGATAAGTCTTTGTAACTTGCCATTTGAAGGTACAATGCTATTTGGGGAGAAGTTGGAAGACATTATTAAGAAGGTCACAGGGGGAAAGAGCGTGTTTCTTCCCCAAGAAAGGTTGTTTGGAAGAGGAGAAGTAAGTCAAAGTAGGCAGTTTTTTCAAGACAGAAGATTTCCTAAAGAACAAAGATTTAATGAAGCAACAAGACAAAACATCACATCAAATCAATGGAGAGGAGGTCAAAGTTCTCTTTCTAAACAACAGAGAGGAAGAGGAACAAGGATCGGAGGTCGGAACAGAAAATTTTTCTGAGGATTCGGCAGTCCAGTCTCTTTTAATACCCAGAAGATTGGAAAGATTTGGGGAGATCTGGACAGAGTCAATCAGAGATCAATGGGTATTACAGACAATAAAAGAAGGTTATCATCTGGAATTCGAAGTGACTCCGAAACACAATTTCTTTACAATGTCGGAGGTGCCAACACAAAAGGAGAAGAGAAAGATAATGTTGAATCATATACACCAACTGCTGATGGATGGAGCTATTGTTCCGGTGCCTCGAGAATTCAGGAGAAAAGGATTCTATTCAGCGATGTTTCTTTTAGAAAAGAAGACAGGGGATTTTCGTCCAGTGTTAGACCTCAGACCAATAAATTCTTACCTGAAAATAAGGAAGTTCAGAATGGAATCAATCCAAACGATCATAGCAGAGATTCAGCCAACAGATTGGATGTTGTCTCTGGACCTAAAAGATGCTTATTTACACATACCAATTGCAGTAAAGCATCAAAAATTTCTCAGATTTGCTATAGAGGAGAACAAGCATTTTCAATTCACATGCCTACCATTTGGGTTGGCGACGTCTCCAAGAGTTTTCACGAAGATTCTACAGTCGTTAATAGCAGAAATCAGAAAGAAGGGAATTTTAATATATCATTACTTGGACGACATTATGTTGAGAGCGAAGGATGCAAAGACCTTGCAACTTCAGAGAAATTTAGTGATGAAAATTCTTCAGAATCATGGTTGGAGACTGAATATGGAGAAGAGTCAGCTTACACCCACACAGGATCTGGTATATTTAGGAGCAAGGTTCTTGACGAAGCAGGTGTTAGTGACTTTACCGCAGGACAAAATGATCAAGATAAACAGCGTGATGACACAGTTTCTTCAGAAGACAAGTTGGTCAGCCAGGAAGATAGCCAGTGTTTTGGGACTTTTGAATTCAACAATTCCAATGGTCAAATGGGCAAGGTGGCATATCAGACCATTGCAACAAAACTTTATTCGACAATGGAAACGGTCGAATCAGTTGTGGAATCAGAGAGTAGTGATTTCGGATCAGGTCAGGGAAGACATGAAATGGTGGCTGTTAAAAGAAAATTTGGCCACAGGGAAATCCCTGGACGAAGTTCGTTGGACAGTATTGACAACAGACTCAAGCCCTTGGGGCTGGGGAGCACATCTGAATCAGACATTTGTTCAGGGCAGATGGAAGACAGAAGAACAACACATGTCAGCCAATGTCTTGGAATTAAGAGCGGTTTGGAAGGCAATTCAAGAGTTAGAGCATCAATTGAAGGGAACTGCCTTAATGATAAGAATGGACAATCTAGCGGCAGTGATGTATATAAAGAAGCAAGGAGGTACGAGAAGTCTAAGCCTACTGGGGGAATTAAGCCCCATTATGAGGTGGACAGAGAGATATCTGCAAGATTTGTCAGCATTGCATATCCCAGGAAGACACAATCAAATAGCAGATTTTCTAAGTCGCACGACAGTCAACAAGCACGAATGGGAATTAAACCAAGAGATATTCCTACAAATAACAAAAAGATGGGGTCAGCCAATAATAGACCTAATGGCAACGAGAGTGAATCGGAAGGTGAAACAGTTTTATGTCAGAACACAGTGTTACCAAGCAATGGGGACAGATGCTCTTTCACAGGATTGGAGCCAAGGTCTATTGTACATATTTCCTCCATACCCATTAATCGCGAGGGTGCTCAGGAAGATAAAGAGGGACAAAGCCGAGGTGATAGCAATTCTTCCAGATTGGCCCAGGAGGGTATGGTATCCCTTATTGATTACAATGTCAATAGACAATCCATGGGCGCTTCCGAACAGGAGGGATCTTCTCCTACAAGGACCAATAATGCATCCATGTCCGCAGGAATTATCATTGAAGGCTTGGAGGTTGAGAGGAATAGACTAAGGAAAGAGGGATTTTCAAATGCAGTCATTGATACGATGTTAGCATCTAGAAAACCTTCTACAAATAATACTTACCGGAGGGTATGGAAAGTATTTTTACCATGGTTACTTGAGAAAGGAGTTACTCCTGAGCAAGTAACAGTGTCTCATGTATTAGACTTTCTCCAGGCTGGTTTTGACAAAAACTTAAGTGTCAGAACTTTAAGATTGCAAACATCAGCTATATCAGTATTAACGGGGAAACAATGGGCAAGAGATCAAAAGGTAATAAAATTCTTGACAGGAGTGTTGCATTTAAGACCTCCAATTAAGAAGCTGTCGGCAACTTGGAGTTTACCTTTGGTGTTAAAAGGATTAACGAAGGAGCCATTTGAACCGTTGGACACAGTTTCAGAGATGTTGTTAACCTTAAAAACAACATTATTAATCGCAATCACGTCGGCAAGGAGAGTGAGCGATTTACAAGCTCTATCAGCAGAGGAGCCATTTACGATAGTTCAAGCAGACAAAGTGGTGTTAAGAACAATGCCGGAATTTTTACCAAAGGTGGTGAAGGATAGTCATCTAAACAGTGAGATTATTTTACCATAATTTTTTCCGGAGCCAGTTTCAGATCAAGAGAAAAAGTGGCATAATTTGGACATAGTAAGGTGTCTATCTATCTATTTAAAAAGAACAAAGTCTTGGAGGAAGACGAATAAGTTGTTGATTATTCCGTCTGGAAACAGGAAAGGCCAAGCAGCATCCACTACTACGATTAGTAGGTGGATAGTGAATTGCATTAAGGCAGTTTATCAAGAAGCGGGAGTTCGTTTTCCTAAAGGGGTAAAGGCACACTCTACTAGGGCAGTTAGTGCTTCATGGGCATTTCAGGCAGAAGTGTCGATGGAAAAAGTATGCAAAGCAGCATCCTGGAGTTCTGCAAATACTTTTTTGAAGCACTACCATTTGGATGTGCGATCTACTCAAGAAGCTAATGTTGCTTTAAGCATTTTGGGATCAGTGTGTGAATAAAAATTTTTTTTTGGATTCGAAACAGTCTGAAGAGTTAATGTTTATCCCTCCCTTAAAAATTGCTCAAGTATATCACCCTTGGTGTGAAGGCTGCCATAGTGACCAGGGAAAAGAGAAAATTTAAATTCATACTTACCGGAATTTTCTTTTCCTGGTTACTATGGGCAGCATTCACACTAACCCCCCCCTAGAGACATGCTCGGACAAAAAAGACAAGAGTATGAGGGGAGTAGGGAGTGTATATGGGATGAAGGTAGGTATTTTGGGAGGAGTTTTAGTTATCCTGTCCTATCGGCTGGAGAGGTGGGGAATACCCTTGGTGTGAATGCTGCCCATAGTAACCAGGAAAAGAAAATTCCGGTAAGTATGAATTTAAATTTTCTCTTTTTTCCCCTATTAATAACATTGGGATCAACCATCGTTTTTACCGGCCAGGCCAGTAAAATACCGGCCAGGTGGCAACCCTAGACCCAACCCACCGCTGTAAGACTACGGTTTGGTAATACTTCTAGCATATCTTGTAGACTCGCTTAGACAAATAAATATTGCTTTTCAAGGTACACCTAACAGCACCACTCACAAGAGCAGGCAATTAACTGTGTTTTTTTTCCCCCATACTTAGAATTACCCTCATATATGCTTCCTTGGTTACGGCCCCGTAGCAACCACATTTTGGCGCCAACATTGAGCTTTTTTTAAACGGTCACTTGTGTACTGCCCTTTATTCCTGATGAAAGTTCCAGTAAGGAACTGAAACGTCACTCTAAATAAACCTCTATTTTTCAGCATATCGTCATTTGAAAAAAATTTTCCTTGGAGTGCTGTCAATATGGCTGCTTTATACTCATTTTTTCTAGACTAGCACCCAGGTTTTTTCTTGGTTGTGCATTCCATTGGATGGCTATATATATATATATATATATATATATATATATATATATATATATATATATATATATATATATATATATATATATATTCCAGTTTGGTAAAATTCTTTACTAGGCCATTTGATATGGTTATATATACTTAATATAATTACGAGTATATAAAATGAAGGTTTTACAGTATATCACTTGTGATCTGACAATTTTTATTAATTAAGCTACAATTTCATCACCTACAGTAGATGCTACAGAAATCCAGATTGAAAATAGAAATGAAAAATCTGTTGAGACAAGAAGAATAAACTAATGGAAATATCCCTCAATAAGGAGGGTAAATGCTTATTAAGGTAATCTAATTGCTAATGACAAGGAAACAAAGTCTAAAGAGGCCGGACCCATAGCGGCAGCACTTTATCCTCTTATTATAATGAACTTCACTCCCTGCTGTTTTCAATAACAGATTTAATAAATATGTAAATGAAAAAAGTTCCATCCATACATTTAATAGTGAGAACTTTGAGTTGACACTTTGATGGATTGTAATGTTATCCTTTTGAATATCCCTCTTCATAGAAAGACTTTATCAAAATCTTCATGTGCCAATGCTTTCTTCACCTTATCTGCAGAGACACTCGGTTCAAATTGATTATAAACCAGGATGTTTGCGAGTCTATAATTCATTCACAGATTAATTAGATTCTAGGCTAATGGCCAATCATGGAACGAAGCGGTTGCTGAGCTGCTGTAAAGAAACCTTGAAAATGGCCTCCATAAGACTTAGAGGCCAGCTCTAATCACTAATATGATTAAACCAGCGTTAGACAGAACATCCCTTTGAGCCGTTCCTTAGCGGCATTTAGTAGGAAATGTTTTATTGACTTAGAAGAAATGGCTGAATGAGATACAAGACATCCCCATTCTTATTTCTTATCAAGCTCTGTGGCAAAATTGATAAATATCTGTTGGTGAACATGTGCCTGACAGTAGGTTTAGCCTTAACACCCAATTACCCAGATACCATGGGTGTCCGCAGAAAATTTTCCAGGGTGGGGCAAGGAGGCATCTGTGGGCAGGCCTGTGAGATAGGTGGGTGTCAATCAAGGGAATCCTGCACAGTTTCCCTAATTTGAAAAACCATCCAGGAAGTTTTGACCCGGGCAACCCTTCAAAATACCGGTTGTCTGACAAGTGGCAACCCTAGTTCACACAAAGATGGCAAAGTGGCAAGTTCATGTATAAATACCCCCAGAACTCACAAACAGATGGTACAGTGGCAAGTACATACATAAATACCAGCATAACACACAAACAGATGGCACAGGGGCAAGTAATTGTATAAATACCCCCAGAACTCACAAGTACAAGGCTGCAGACTGCAATAGATAGGGCTTTCCTTCCTTCGTTTTCTCCCGCGCTGCAATCTGTGCTACTGGCCAATCAGATGCTCCCTGGCTGCTCTCTCTCTCTGTCACAGCTGAAGTAATACAATCCGGCAGCACCGTGACAAGGGAGGGGGGAGCGAGCACCTAGGGAAGGAGCTAAAAGAAAACTCTGCTGCACAGAAGAAAAATCTTCGAGGGATCGCGACAGAAACCACAGTAAGCTGGGGCCAATGCACAAACAGGTGGAAACTTATGTGCACAGTCCCAGGGGGGGGCACTGCCCCCTCTTGCCCCCCTCTGCGGACGCCCATGCCAGATACCTGACTGTTTCAGTCAATAATATATAGATTTTATTTTGCAAACATCTATAACTATATTGCATTCCATAGTACTAATATTTGTATTGGTGTTCACCAAAATGTATGTGACCTGTTGAGCCTGTACTGAACTTGGAGAAGTGAAATGCAGATCATTAGGGCTCATTTATAAACAAATTGCAAATTTGCACTTGGGCAGTAACCAATTGCAACCAATCAAATGTTTGCTTTCATTGCTGAACCTGCAGCTGCCTGCAAAAAAGCCAGTAATTGGTTACATTTGCCCTGTGCAAATGGGGCTCATTTATCAACACTGGGCAAATTATCCCATGGGCTGTTAACTATAGCAACCAATCAGTAATTAGTTTTTTTAAAGCCAGCTGCAAGAAGAACAATGAATGCAGCAATATGATTGGTTGCCATGGGTTACAGCCCATGGGCAAATTTGCCCATTGTTGATAAATGAGCCCCAGTGTCTATTATGCTTGTAGCACCTTTAGGGATATTGAAAATGCCATGGGCAGCAAATTAATGGTGACTGGAACCAGGTTCAGACTAGGGCAACGGGACCCCGTAAAAAAAAACCCAGTGGGCCCCACCGACCCAGACCCATTCATCGCTGCATTTTTATCTGCCCCTCAGCCCAATTGTGGCTGCAACAAGTTAAAAATAAGGTAAGTGGGGGGCAGAGTGGAGTTGCTGCTTTGGGGCCAAGGGGCAAAGAGGGTGGCGGCTTCGGCCGGTGGGCCCTGGACCCCCAGTCTGACACTTGATGGAACCATCTACTCCTGCATCCAGTATTAACTGCACCACTTCACATCCCACTGCAATTCACTTCCAAAGGGTGCATTCAAACCATGACAAATGGTATTTCCCTGGCGGGACAGGGGACCCGCCAGCAAAATTTTCATCTGGAATAACTTTTGACAGAAGAAGGCAGACCTCCTTATTCTAATCAACTGGAAAATCTCTAAAGTGTGGTTATTTTAATTTGTTTGCTTTTCTTTTGTGGCATTCCCATTTTACGGGGGGGGGGGGGGACGCCTGGGGATCAACTGAATTTCATGGGCTTGACTGTTTTCATATCACAAATTTCTTGAAGCAGTCAGTGTTTTTTTTTTGCAAATACAGTGTGCCGTCCTACTGGCTTCTGCAAGATAATTTCTACTACAGTAACCCAGTTGGGGGGCAGAGCTGAGCTGGGTGTCAGACAAAAGTCAGAATGCCCTGAGTGAAGTTCAGCACCCTGACATTTCACAGCCTCATGCAGGCCAAACAGAAAGTGTCAGTCTGTGGCATTTTACAGCAGTATCTTAAGCATTATACAAAGCAGTATAAAGACTCCTTTAAAGCTTTTAAAACAGCTATAGAAAAGTAAATGAATAATTGAAAAATTCCCAAACTTCTCCCCTTCAAAATCCCCCTTGTAGGCAATGATGAATAATATATAGTGTTGATCCTCTCTGGTCCCTGTCTGTGTTTCAAATGAGTGGTGGATGTGTCCTGATGGTCCCTATAAAAAGCATAGTAAGAGCTGGGTAGCCAATCACGACCCCTCATTGTCACAGGCAAAATTGGCTGCAGTTCCCTGTCCCTGTCTAGTAGCTGATTGGTTGGCCTGTTAAATTGCAGAGTTCAAAAAAAGCCCTGGCTCTGCAGCCAGCAGAATGTGGAACAGATTTGTGAGACCCAAGTTTGTGGGTTCTGGCAAATGGCAGTGGGAAGTTGCCAAAGATAGTCACTATTTATTGAGCTTGTAGGGGGATGTTTGGGCCTCTTTGTACCTGAAATGCCAGGGCCTATTTTGATTGGTGGTGGAACCAGTAGAATGTTATGAGAAAACAAAATTTTCAAAGCACATTCCTTTTATATTTAGAGGTGTTTAATGCAAAGGCACACTCTTTTTTTTTATTTTTTTTACACAATATGCCCCCTTTAACGAGTGAATGACTGCCATCTTTGCATTAACCCTAAGCATCCCAAATATATGCCTCTTTAAGTTGGCTGATAAATCATATTTGTAGACGATAGGGGTGCAATTTGCTGCACTTAGAGTAATGCCATTTTATCTTAGCAATCTTTATAATAAGCATTAAATCTCTGGCAGACATGAGCCAGGCACAGCTGGAAGTAACTTATCTTGATTCAATGCTGTGCTCAGGCTTTGAATGTTGTTGTTTGAGACGAGTGAGCGGCTGGAGATGCTGAATGGCATCAGTGCAGTCCTACCTAACGCAGCAGGATGTGGCCCTCTCATTAGTTATCTTCAGCGTCTGATAGGCTCTTCTCAGAAGGTCACCGTCTGCAACAGCCAAATAATCATGATATTTCTGTGCAAGCAGAAAAAGAAGAAGGATTCATTATTTTCAAAATTATAGGACCTTACGTCTACAAAACAGATGAAGCTTCCTGCCAGAGAGGAGAGCTCGGAGGCTTAGCCTATTATTTGAGGTTATTCTTGAAAGAAAGGTTTGAAAATTACATTTTTAGCACAGCTGTTATAGCGAATAGATCATGTATTTCCATCCTTCACCTCTGCACTTTGCCAGAACTGGACAATAGGCTTTGAAGATTCTCGTTTCCTTCTCACACTTTCATACATTTATAAAATGAAATTTGGGGAAATGTAGACAGATTTTTTCACTCCTTTTTCTGGGTGGGCAAACCGTCTGTACTAGTTGAACTATTGGAATTCACCTGAATACTTTCTTAGCAAACCAACTTCATTCCTGAAACAGGGCTTGGAAACTATTTATGCCCCTTTTTTGGTATTTTGGAACAGAAAAAATAGTTTGTAAGCAGATTTAACACCTACCCATATAAATCAAATGAAGGATAAGACTGGATTCTAAATAGGCCCGACATTTAAATGCACAGAGGCTCAAACAGCCTCCAATGGGCCCAATAAATATTGACTGTCTATGGCATCTTATAGCAGCCCCTCTGGCATTTGCCAAAATCCACAGATTGCCAGTCAGGGCCTGAGTGAATGACATTTCATGAATATCTGTATGTATCGCATACAATATTGTTACTATCAGTTACATATAGTTACAGTACATAGTTAATTGACAAAGTTTATCAAGCTCAACTCCTCAAAATGAACCCATTCTATTATATACACATGCAAACCCAAAACTAATTGTAGACCTTAAGATCACAGTAGCCTTGGGTATTGTACTTGCTCAAGAAATCATCCAAGCTACTCTTAGTAAGTTAATAAAATTTACCATCACAACCTTACTGCCCTCCCCATAGAACCACCTCCACTGCTTCAAATGAAAGTTCAGTTTGTCGAGTCTTATGGGGGCGGGGGGGGGGGCTCTGGTTCTTTGGTTTTTTAATGGGATCTTTTCTATCTCTATTCCACTGACATGTAAACCACCCAAGTGACCTGACTAACTTCTAACAGCTAATACCTACAGATTGTTTTATAGTCACACTCTCAGCCATTCCTAATACATTTCTGTATTAAATCTCTATAACTTCTTATTAACCCTGTATTCCTGAGGGTCTGATAGAGGGAGGCAAAATAGGGTCCACTCTCATGTGATCTACCTCAACCTGCCAGTGGGTGCAAGGTGCAAAGGAGCCCTAAAGCAAATGGTAATGCTCCATACTCCCTGAATCTAACAGGCATACCCGATAAATCTCTCTAATGTCATACTCTCTACATCTAATAGCCATACCCTATTAATCTATATAAAGTCATACTCTCTACATCTAACAGCCATACCCTATAAATCTCTATAAAGTCATTCTTTCTACATATATCAGCCATACCCTATAAATCTCTCTAATGTCATACTTTCCACATCTAATAGCCATACCCTATAAATCTCTATAAAATCATACTTTCTACATATATCAGCCATACCCTATTAATCTCTACAAAGTCATACTTTCTACATCTAACAGCCATACCCTATAAATCTCTATAAAATCATACTTTCTACATATATCAGCCATACCCTATTAATCTCTACAAAGTCATACTTTCTACATCTAATAGCCATACCCTATAAATCCCTATAAAGTCATACTTTCTACATCTAACAGCAATACCCTATAAATCTCTCTAAAGCCATACTCTCTACATATAGCAGCCATACCCTATAAATCTCTATAAAGTCATACTTTCTACATCTAACAGCCATACCCTATAAATCTCTATAAAGTCATACTCTATTCTTGTAAAGGTCATACACTATAGATCTCTATCAAGCCATTCTCTCTACATTCCACAACCCTGAGTATATGTGTATCATGTGTATCCCTATAGAACCATACACTCTACATATAAGAGCCTATAGCTATCTATACTGACATATTTTATAAAACTAACAGCCATTCCCTATAGATCCCTATGAAACCATACTCTCTAGATTTAACGGTCATACACAATAGATCTCTATAGAGACATACTCTCTGCATCTAATGGCCATACTCTATACACCTAACAAATGTACCCTATAGATCTCTGTAGAGTCAAACACTGCAGATCTAAAGTAAGAAACCAGCTTAGCTGGATCAAGAAACTAGAAACTTAAAGGAGAACTAAACCCTAACATTGAATATGGCTAAAAGTGCCATATATTATATGCTGAACTTATTGTACCAGCCTAAAGTCTCAGCTTCTCAATAGCAGCATTGATCCAGGACTTCACATTGTCAGAGGGGGTCACCATCTTGGAAAGCGTCTGCAACACTCAGTGCTCAGTGTGCTCTGAGTAGCTGTTGAGAAGCTAAGCTTAGAATGTATACTGTATATTGTGAGTGGGTCCCTGAGCTCAGTAACTGACAGCAGCACAGAGCATGTCCAGTGAATCGGAAGAAAAGAGGATGGGGAGCTACTGGGGCATCTTTGGAGGCACAGATCTTCCCTGCTAAAGGGCTGTAGTTGCCTTGGGTTGGTACAGAAGCACAAAACATAATGTAAAACATGTCTAGCCTACTTCTTTAGTTAAGCTTTAGTTTTCCCTTAAATATTTTTATGCATATGAAGATTCAAACGTAAGGTGCGTGCAGGAAGAAATGTTGCAGCCTACACTGAAATGATGACAGTGAAAAATAAATACACGCCAAATGTCAGTTTATGCCGTTATACTGGATGATGAATATTTCAGACCGTTGATTAAAAAAATGCTTTTCCTTTTAACCGACTTGGAATAAAGTCCCCCCCTCCCTGATTCAGTGACAGTGACAACAAAAGCTTTTAGGCCCCCAACCCAACAAGGTCTCCCAAGGTATGTTTCCCCTGTTGATTACCCTAAGTGTTCCACCTGAACTGCATGTCAATTAATATTTATTTGTCCATTCACATGCACTGTGTGTCTGTTAGCAATAGCTCTAGATTTTAGAAGATTGTAATGCCACATACAAGGAATATATATATATAATGAATTATATGCCACTTGGCACACATAGGGCAGAGTCAGGAGACAAGGCTTGGCCCCATGATAAGGCACTTAGGGCACCAGTGATATTCTCTGAGAGTCTCATGTTTTATTCTTGTTGATTATACCTTTATTTACTCCTTTTTGCTATTGGAAAGTTTCCATTATAAGATGTGCAAGGCAGGGAGTCACTGTGCCTAATCCATTCTGCATATAATGAGTAGCTCTGTGATGCACAAATAAGATATGTTACATAAAAGGATTATACAGCACCATGGCACAGTTGATACCATTGCTGTGGGGCAGAGTTGGGGTGCAGAGTTTGATTCAGATGTGGGCATCTGCAAGTAGGGTAAATGTTCTCCCCACATCTGCGTGGGGTTCCTTGTGGTATTCAGTTTCCTTCCACACAGCAACATAATAGAGGTGTGTGAATATGATAGAGATGTTAAAGTGCAAGCTCCATTGGGGCAGGAACTGGTGAGAATGATGTATAGTCTCTGTAATGCAGTGCAGAATATGTCGGTGTTATATAGATAACAGATAATAAGACATTTTCCAGGTTCTGAAAGATGGGAAAAATCATGTGAAGCCGCAGACACGTTTCATGAGGGGAATAGACAGCACTTAATGCTTCCAAGGTTTCTTCTCTTTCACAAATTAGTGAGCGTTGCACATAGTGCCGGCTCAAGGCATTCCTTGCGCTACAGGTGCAGCCAAACCCACCCCAGGGCTCATAGAAAAAACGCATTTCTCTTCCTGAGACACTGAACTCGCCGCTAATTAACCCAATCAAGTTCAATCAGTTCTGCACAAAAATTCCTTTCATAGAAAAAGATCTCGGCATCGGCTGGCGGCGTGGAGCAGCTCTGTGCCAGAAACCACCATGTGAGCAGCCTACATTGCTTTTATTGATTGCAGGCGATTGTTGTCAGTTCTGAACACAAGCTTCTCAGATTTCCATCAATTGCTTAATTGCCTTGATTAAACGAGACAAAACCACAGTCATCACCACTAATATCTTGCTTGAAAAGTTACTGCTGAAATTGATTTTTTTTTCTGCAATGTAAACAATGTGATTTGATATGAAAGGAAATGAATTATATGTGAGCCCCTGTCTATTCCTGTTCATATGCTCCTGATCTCTAACACATTCCATAGAATTTGGAGGGGGGGGGGATGGTCCCCTTGTTATTATTAACATGTATTTATTGTGCACCGGAGGCACAAGAGCAAGAGGAACACTTTGGTATCAGAAAGAGATTTAAGGAGAACCCAAAAGAGCATGATATTGATGGCAATGTATTTGCCAATGAACCTATGGGGGCCCCTGTTTTATGTAGGCAAGAGACACCTTCCCAAAATAATGGAATCAAGCTGGGAAGTACTAAGTTAGGACCACCATAACTGACAGCTGATTGGAGTGGTTGGTTGGCATATTGAGCTAATGGCTATAAGCAGTTGGTGGGAGCAGTAGTTCTGACTTGCTGGCAGTTAAGATGGGTGTTTTTTTTTTTTGGAGTAACAAAGCAGACACCCACCCACAGCATTTTAAGGGCTCTTACAGACAAGCGTTTTTTACCTGCGCTCCCCTGCGTTCCGTTTTTCTGCGTTCAGCCGCAGGGGAGTGCAGGAATAGACGCATTAATTTTTTCCAATGGGGCTGTACTCACAGAGGCGCGTGTAGGCGCCGAATGCAGGTTGAGACGCAACATGCTGCATTTTCCCTGCGTTCGGCGCCTACACGCGCCTCTGTGAGTACAGCCCCATTGGAAAAAATTAACGCGTCTATTCCTGCACTCCCCTGCGGCTGAACGCAGAAAAACGGAACGCTGGGGAGCGCAGGTAAAAACGCTCATCTGTAAGAGCCCTAAATCAGAAGTGATTGGCAGCTCTGGTCCCGGTTATAGGTGTATACATGTATATACCTATGATGTGTGGTGTATGATGCTGGGCCAGAAGGCAGAGATTGTAATTTGGAATGAGAATATGAAAGAAGGGAAAACTAATCTAGAATATGTAGGGGATGATATTGAAGACTTTCTGAGCTAAAAGACTGATGGAGGATGGATGTGACAGAGATACAATTTGGGTGAAAGACAATTGCAAACCATTTGCTATAGGAATGTCCTAATTCTGTTTTTATAGGAAACTTGTAATAACACCACATAGTTAACCTCTTATTTATTTGGTCTTGATCACATTAAATGTGGGTAATTTTCTAAAATGTTCAGCAACTCAGTCAGCATGTGGCTCCATTTCAAACGTCCCCCCTTAGTGATGGGAGCCTGTTGGGAGGAGAGGGGGGGGATGAAGATTTGGATACCAAAAATAGAACTATTTTTTAACATCTATCATAACATTGTCTTTGCATGCTATATCAGCAAAAAATACGTGACCTATAGGTATCGTTTAATGTACGTTACGATTTTGTGTCAATATCATTTTAAGTATAAACAGTTCTATGAGTTCTAGAGCTATGTAGTAACATCATATACATTTGTGATGCATTTTATTGTGGCTCAATAATTTCACTAAAAATTATTGAAAGAAAGGAAATCAGTTTTTATTCAGATTCGGACTCACAAAAGCCATTTCCCACCAATATGAAATAGACAAACAAAATAGACCCCTTACCTGGATTTTATATTCCAGCTCCCATATCTGCATTTTATTGGCTCACTCCTGTACCTGGATGTTATATTCCCACTCCCATACCTGGATATAATTGGACCACTCCCTTTCCTGGATTTGATATCCCCACTAACATACCTGCATTTTATTGGCTCACCTCCTTACCTGGAAACCTGCAAATGGTTTAAAGATGTGCAGTATTATTTATTCTGACATGGAGGCTAAATTACTGAAATTTGGAGGATGAAGAGCATTTGGAGAGGGGAACATGTTGTTGGATTAGGGATGACAAAAGAGATTTGGGTTAAACTTTGTCAGTTTAGGGGAGAGAGAAAATATTTGGGATGTAACAGGTTATCACATTAGGAGAGAGAAGTCATTTGGGGTGTGACAGATTAGCAGATTGGGAAAAACAAGAGATTCAGGATGTGACAAATTGTCAGATTAGGGTAGAGTAGAGAGTCAGGACAGAGAACAAGACAGATTAGGGTAAAGAAAAGACATTTGAGATGTGAAATCTTGTCAGAAAAGGGAAAAGGGGAAAGAGAAGAGATTTGGGGTGTGACAGGGTCAGACTAGAAAAGAGTCAGAGTGAAGGGATTTAGGATAAAGATTATCAGATTAGGTCGAAGAGGCGATTTGGGTACTGAGCGTTAGGTTATTTGTAGAGGCTGCAGGGACGATGAGGGTGGCATAGCGGGGCCTGGGGGGGGGGTTGAAAAGAGAGAGAAAAGATTTTGGGGAGTGTGAGGAGCCGCCCATCGCCCGGTGACGCTCCAGGGGGCGGAGTCTCGGCGCTGTAGTGACAGGGGAGACTCAGAGCGCAGAGACTTCGCGAAGGATCAGGGGGCTCGGGGGGCTCAGGATGGGTCAGTAGCCGCTGGACAGGATGTTCGTTCCGCTCTTGTGGGCAGCTGTCTGCGGGGGGCTCCTGATGGGCGCAGGTACCAGGGGCTCCTCTGTCACAACCCTCACCCCGTGTATCACTGTCAGACCCCCCAAACCTCTCTCCCCCGTGTCTCGTGTCCGTCCCTCCTGTTCTCCCCTACCCAGTGTCTCACTACCCTCCACCCCATCCTCCCGCTCTCCCTACTGTCTCCCTGTCACCCACCTGTGTCTCCCCGAGTAGCCTCTCGCCACCAACTCGCTCACTTACTGCAGCCCGATGTCTCTTCCCACTCGCTTGCGGCTCCCTCTCCCCGGCGCCTCTCACTCTCCTTTCTCCGAGTTCATTCCCCGAACCCCATTTCCCTCCCGATCCCCTCTGTCTTTTCCCGTCTGTCCTTTGGTTACTTTCTCTCATTTCTCTTTCTTCTCTCTCCCCCTATTTCTGTTTCTCTTGCCTCTTCTGTATCATTTCTCCCTCTCCTTTTCTCCTATTCCTCTCTCTTCCTCCTTCTCTCCTATCTCTTTTCTCTTCTGTATCTCTTGCCCCTTCTATAAAATGTCTCTCTTTCTCTCCTATTTCTCCCTCACACATTTACAGGATCGTCTTCTGTTTCTTTTCTGTCTGTTCCATATGTCTGCTCCTCTTTTTCTCTCTCCCCCATCTCCCAACACCCCCTATTTGTCTATCTGCCTCCAAGTTACTTTTCTTCTCATCTTCAGCCTCATCCCTTTCTCATTTCACTCTCTCTCTCTGCCATCACTTTCTGTCCTTTTTTTTAGATGCCCCTTTCTCTCTTTTACATTTCACTCCCTATCTCTCACCAACTTCTCTCTCTGTTTCTCATTCTGACAGTCTGTATGTCTATATCTTTTGACCTCTCTCTCTGTTCATTGAGTCTGCCTCTGTTCCATTATGGAGAGCCCCCAGTGCACAACTTAGTTCAGCCCCCCTTCCATTTCAACCCTAAACTCCAACAATACACACAGTATTAGGGAGAGTTCACTTCTCACTTGCTCTTTTTTCTTATGTGGTGATTCACATGTAGGGCCTGAGTGACCCAAACAATTGTATTTATTTCAATAAATAGAGTACTTCGGCACATGAGGGCCACTCCTTCAACTTCCACTTAGAAGCACCTAGAAGCTTGAGGCAAGTGTGAGGTGTTAGTAGGAAGGTGCATCTATACACTATTGCTGTACAGAGACACATCTCTGCTGACTGCCCCCTGCCCACAAGTTTCATTCTTCTCTGTCTCCCCTTGAATCATGTACATTCCATTTATTTGTGTTATTCATCCACCCCCCCACTAATTCCAGTCTGTAACCCAACTGTTGTTCTCCCTCTTTTTGTCCTTATTCGCATATTTCCCTATTTCCACTCTCTATCACCTTTGTAACCCTAGGGCGTGTCTCTGCTCCTCTTGTTACTTACATTCCACCTTTCCACTTTGGGGCATAGTGATGCATTATGGGGTGTGCTGGAAATGGAATACATTGATTTGCAATGATTAATTATTGGGTATGTTGGAGATGGAATACGCTGGGATTTTTGGGGGGCTGTTGATGAAATACAGTGGGGGTACAGCAAGTTTGGGGTATTGTAATGGATTATGGGAGATGTTAGAGAGGGAATACAGTTGACAGGGTGAGACTACAGCCACTTTTGGGTACAACAATGGATTATCAGGGCTGCTGGGGATGAAATAATTTGGGAGTCTGAGTGGTAAACACAATCTGGGGTACAGTCATTTATTATAGGGGAATGATGGAGATGCAATACATTGGACGGGATGGAGTGACATCCAGTTTATGGTACAGTAATGGATTTTGATTTGGAGGAGGTGTAATAGTAATACTAAGCCACCTGCTGGCAGCGCTGCTTCAGTTCCATAAGTGGGTATCAGGAAAAATTGCTATTCATACACTGATTTTGAATTTTCTTAGTTTTAGTGAGAGAGCTGAGCAGCCAATCAGATGAAAGGAAAGAAAATTAAGGAAAAGGGGATGCGAGGGGACAATCGCAGTAAGTGTGGAGTGAAAATACATTTATCATTTGTGTGTGTTAGTGCCAAATGGTGTGTGTGTGTTAGTTCCACATGGTGTGTGTGTGTTAGTTCCACATGGTGTGTGAGTGTGTTAGTGTCACATGATGTTTGTGTCAGTGGCACATGTTGTGTGTGTGTCACAGTGGATGACAGTGCAAGGCTGGCTTCCCATGGTAGGGTTTTATATAAAAAGGACATGCAATGAGAACCCTAAAGTCTGAAACTTAGGAGTATAGGACATAACCGTGGGGTACTTGGGCAGCATTTTACTAACTTATAGGAACAGGTCTTCCGTATTATGGGTGCATGACCAGATCTATAGACAATTCGGTGGCATTGTGCATAGAATACAGCACTGTCCCCCTTCCATGTGCTTCTTCCCTCTTCTCCTGCTCTTTTCATTCCATTGCTCCCTCACTATTGTTTCTTCCCTTTCAGCAATACCATTTATTGCCCCGGACCTCTCTAAAGACCCCTGAGCCCTGTTCTCTCTCTTTCCTGCAGGGTTTGCTCTGCAGATCCAGTGCTACCAGTGTGAAGAATTTCAGTTGGATGACTGCTCTTCCCCAGAATTCATTGTCAACTGCACAGTCAATGTCCAGGACACTTGTCAGAAGGAAGTGATGGAGAACAGTCACGGTAAGGGGCATTAGGGCAGGTTGGTGGCAATGGTCCATTTCTAGATTAGCTTAGATTTCTCCCTGCAGAAGGGGAATGGGTGGTGGTGGGGGCAGGTTGGTGATGTGGGTGAGCTCTGGGTGCCTCTCAATCTGTTGTTTTATAGTTGTCTTTCTGCTTGGGCCAGACTCTGAAGGTCATTAGGGCAAAACTGATAAATATTCCACTGGTATTTATGAGGAGTTGGGCAGCTAGGCTGAATATAAATAAAAGGCAAGTAGAAGCAGTGTGAGATGAATAAGGGACCAGAACTTGGAGGTTTCTGGAGGGTCACTGCTAGATATTTTAACTTCAGAGTAAAGGGCATGTGAAGTGTGGAATAGGCAGAATTTGCTTCAGTTTCTTCGGGAAAGAAAATAGCTTATTCTACACAGACAGGTATACGTGTAATGTTGAATTTATTCACCTTACTGTGAGGTGCCATACTAATTCCCAATAACCAGATAATGTATAAATCCTAGATTCCAATCAACTGGAACAGGGCTTCACTTTAGACTAGAGGAAAATAATCCTCTTTGAAGCAGTGTTGTTGGTTCTTCACAGTGAGGACAGAGAGGTTGGGGAATGACCTGCAAGATGATGGCCGATCTACTGTACAAGCATGGACAAGCATACTATCATAGGCTATTGTGATACTAAAATCTAAAGTTAGTATAGATATTGGTATATATAGTTTATGTGAGGGTATGGAGGGGTGTGTTTATGGATGCTGGCTTTTCATTTGGAGGGGTTAAACTTGATGGACTTTGTCTTTTTTCAAACCAACTTAACTATGTAACTATCAGGCAAATATGACACTGACTTGCCAAGAAGTGTTGAATCAAGTATCTAAATGTACTCAATGAGATAAATTGCACATGATGGGTCTCATTTACTTATACTACGTGCAACGGGGGAGGGGTGAATTTTGCCCTCTAAAACACAAAGTGCTCATACTTGATTGCCTTTTATCTGTACTATGATAATGTGACAGTTTACGATTAATTTCAATGGTGATGTAGCAGAGAAAGGTTAGATTGAGATTTCTTTTCCCCAGTTGGGCCAAACAGTTGTGAAGTAATGCCTTCCTATTTATTTTCCTTCTGGTGTTCTGCCATAAGAACAAGGGCCCATTTATTAACTTTTACTTCTATTTAATTTCCTCTATTTTTCTTGTATTTCTTTGGCTATTTTTCTCTGCTCTCATTCTTTGTCTCTTGGCCTCTTCCCCCTGTCATTTA
This sequence comes from Xenopus laevis, assembly GCF_017654675.1. NCBI lineage: Eukaryota > Metazoa > Chordata > Amphibia > Anura > Pipidae > Xenopus > Xenopus laevis. Next base: position 55,180,419 of record NC_054387.1, read on the forward strand.
TACTTCTAAATGGTTTCCAATGGTTAAAAAGATCAACAAAAGCCGTAGTTAAATATAATAATAAAAATACAGTCTTGTACATAGTGGCATTATAAGCACTCGCTAAGCCATCAAGGAGAAGGTTATAGAGTTTTACGCTAAATACGCTGAAGTAGCAGCTAATGAATGTTTAGATCAGTCTATGATTGGCTGAATGTGCTAGAGTATGTATGGACCCATTGCGCCAAATCACATCGCATACAGGGCTGATCACATTTTCTGTGGGTTCAAAATGCAGTTATTTTAAAAGGCTCTTTTATGGGGAGTGTTTGGGGGTCACTCTGGATTCCCTTCAATTAAATCTATTATTGGGCACAGATTACACATGCAAACCAAACTCCATAAGCACCAACTGGGGGAAAATGGACCCGATTTTTTCTGCCTCCTCCTGTATTACTTCTAGTTGGCCGCCATGCCAGAATGCAGACACCCATATTTAGTATTAATAACCGGAAAGGTGACGCTCGTTATGTTCTTCTTCCCTTGTAACTAAATGTGCCCGGCGCTTTCTCCGCCACTCTCAGGCTAATAGGGACTGTCTTTATCTTAAAGATGATTTCATTTCAGATGGAAAATTTTCCTGCCACGAAATATTATATATTGTGAACCCTGGCATCTGTACAGCCCAAGGTAATAATGACCTCAATCAGAAAACTTCAGGGATAAAATGTGTGAGTCGGAATTTAATCCCTTCCCCGGCGGCGAGACCGTTGGGTGACTCTGTGAAATGTGCTCTGCTGCCTGCGCTCCCCTCCGCTCTCTGCTTTTACTCACAATGAAAGTTAAACAGCTGCTCCCGAGATCAGGGATTGTGCGTGGTAAGAGGAAACGTTCAGTACTTTTTTGTTTTTTGAAACAAGTCAACTGGGGGGTAATTGTTAAACCTATTAAGAATAACGGGGGCACAGTAGTAGCTGCCTCCTACACCCCCTTGGGTGAAAATCTGCACAAATTACACACTAATGTAAACATAGCTGTGAATTAATCCTCCATTCTGCCAAATCTTGGTATCATTTACCTTAAACAGTGAGATGCATTTGTATGCAGAGAGTTTCCACCCTGTCTCTTGCTCTGTACGTCTTCATCGTTTGGATTTCTGTGTTAGGAGAACGGGCACGTCTTACTACAATGGGAGTCTCAGATCTGCCATCCAGCCTGGAGGCCACGAGGACCTCAATCCCTCAAATTTACCCAGGCACTTATTTTGTACAGATATGGGTATTTCTAAGTCACTCTTAGGCCCAGATTTCCTACATGATCGCCCCTAGGCCTTGAGGTCCTAGCTCCCTTCTGCTGACCTTCACACGAGCAACCCCATGCCCCACTCAAGCGCATGTGCCAGAGCACTCGGGAGCAGTGTCGGACTGGCCCACAGGGATAGCAGGAAAACTCCCGGTGGGCCAAGGTGTCAGTGGGCCCTCATGCTGCTTAACTTTTGGCCTATTTCATGGCCATTCCCTATTTCTATGACAACAAAGAGGCTAAATAGATGGAATAATTGATTATAGTGTGTAAAGAAAACAGACTAGGAGAATATAGGTTGATAGAGGAGATGAAGAATAATAGTACTAAAAGTGACCCCTGGTCTAAGGTTTTATGGTGGGCCCCTGGTCTGAGGTTTTTGGGTGGGCCCCTGGTGTCCCAGTCCGACACTGCTCGGGAGCTGTACGTACCCAGTGCGCCTTAGAATGCAGCTGGGAGGCATGTCGCCCCAAATCCGGGCCTGGTCTCTCGGAGATACTTCCTCAGCCACAAGTGTTTTAGTCAACCCCCTTAGATACAAGAATTGTCCTACAGCTCCAATAGTCACACTGAGATCATCCTCCCCTTTGTACCCAGGGCCGCCATCAGGGGGCCCGACTGTGCTGCACTTTTGGAAATAGCCAGGCCTCCCATGACAGCGCCAAAGCCATGCCGCCTCTTCCTGAAGTCCTGAACTGAATTGTCGAAGTCCCGAAGCCGCAAAAAGACCCGAAGTCACGACAAGAGCCAAACTTAAAGTCCTGAAGCCGAGAAAATACCCAAAGTCATGAAAGGAGCTGAAGTTAAAGTCCTGGAGCCAGTTCTACTGAATACCAATATATTATTTTAATACTCTATAGGCCCCTGTCACCAATGTTTTTTTGAAAAATATATTCTCGGACCCCAATGTTATATTTAACTTGTAAGGGAGGCCCTGGGGCAAATGTTTTTTTTTAACCTAAAGGGGGCCCTGACCACCAATGATTTTAAAAAAACGTTTATGGTGTGCCCTGGCCCCACAGATTTTTTTCTAAAAAGGAATCATCACGAAAATGAAAATTTAATATAAGCTTCAGTATACTGAAATAAGAAACTTTCCCTGGCGCCAATGTTTTTTTTTTTACTTTATAGGGGCCCCTGTTCATCAATTATTTTTTTAACTTGTAGTTTTTTTAAAAAAAAACTTTTATGGTGGGCCCTGGCCCCAAAGTTTTTTTCTAAAAGGAAACTATCACGAAAATGTAAATTTAATATAAGCTTCAGTATACTGAAATAAGAAACTTTCTAAATATAATCAATTAGAAATTATATACGGTTTCTGAAATTATCAAGTTCATCTTCACTGTTCCTGTCTCAGCATCTGTTTCTCTTCATGCTGGAGTTGGGTGTCAGATGAATGATCCAATATATCTTATAGGGGGGCTCCTTTTGCCTAGAAAATGTATTAGAGCTCACTCTATTAAAATCACCAGACGTCATGTCTCTCTACATGCAGGTTTTGTGCAAAAGGCAGTTATTTTGTTAGATTTTGTTTGTACTGGAATCAATTATTTCAATGAACTGTAATACATCTGCTTGGAAAGGAAGCCCCCCCCATAAGATATACTGGATCTAACTGTCAATGAATATCTGACACCCAACTCCTACATGAAGACAGAATGAAGAGAAACAGATGCTGAGAGAGGAATAGTGAAGACAAACTTGATTATTATGCAGTATATTTTATTGATTGTATTTACAAAGTTTCTTATTTTAGTATGATGAATCTTATATTAAATTTTCGTTTTCACAATAGTTCCCCTTTAACTTATAGGGGGACCCTGACCATCAATGGCTTTTTATAACTTGTGTGTGTGGGGGGGGTGTTACCGTTTTTAGCGCTAATGGTCTTTTAACTGTGGTGTGGCGGGATCTGCTTTCTAATGGAGGCCTTGTTTGTACCCATCATCTCCTGCTCCCCAGTATCATTCTACCCCTGCACTTACAGAGAAATTGGAGTTTCATCCTTAGCAAGCAGTGCCATCTCCTTGGCTTCCATTCTCCAGGCTGCCTGTCAGAAGCTTGCTATGGATCCCAGTGATATTGATTTGCATTTCTGACACTTCTTCAGCAGAGGTTGCTGAACTCAATAGAGGTTGTAGAAATTAATCCGGTTGACGGCACAATCCTGTAATTAGAGTTTTACTCTTCAATAGATTTGGGAGAAAAGCTATTATTTTATGTTTATGTATTCGCCGATTCCCGCCTCAGGTAAAAATGTGCTTGTGTCTTGGAGCAAAGTGAGATAACCCCTTCAAAGCTTGCGCAAATGCAAAGGCTTTGTGTTGAGATAAGGTTGATGATGTGAATCAGAAGCATAATCGATCTTCTCGCCATCCTGTACACTATGGATTAATCAGTATATAAGGGGCAGTAAAAGCCTTAGCAGATCAGCATGTAAATTCATGGAAAATGTTCTCTGTGTTCATGTTCCCCACATACACCAATTATACTAAGCAAGGTGCCATGGGGAGGGGGAATGAATATTCATTGCTGCAGACTATGGACAATAGAGCAAGAGGCAGATTACACAATTGTGATATATTATTTTGTATCAGAGTTCTGAGAATATGGCAAGCTCAGAATTCCCAGTGGTCCATGGGAGGTAGATAATTACATTTCTCAGTGCACATATTACCTCCCTGCATAATTGGCTCCTGCTAACAAAACAGTCACAACAAAGGGTGAAAGGGAGGATGTTGTATACTGGCAATCTAATTATCTACATTGCATGGACCAAACATGGAGGAGTTTCAGTTTTCCTTTTTCGCTGTTTAGCTCAAGAAATAACAAAAAACATACTTTTTTGTGATTAGAACAGTAGACATATGTAATAAAATGCAATACGTTTGCCCAGGAGCAGTAACCCATAGCAATCAATAAGATGTTTGCTTTTAAACAGGTGACCAGTAAATGCTTGGTGCTGATTGGTTGCTATGGGTTTACTGCTTTTGGGCAAATTTAGTGTCTTATAATAACTAATCCCAAAAAAAGTCTAGCACAAGCCGTATTCAGTGAACTCATTTTGCACAAAGTAGTTTACTGACCCATTAAGGATCAGCAGTTGCAAAGAGGGGCATAGTGGGCCTTTAAAGTACAAGTATGATGTTATAGTATTCATCCTGCCGCTTTTGTAGAAAAAAAGTTGTTAGGGTTTAAACAAGGTTTCCACCAAAATAGGCATATCTCATTAGACAACTTTTTTTTTCTCATTTTGGTTCTGTACATTACCACAATGAATTTTAAATGAAACAACTCAGATGCAGTTGAACTGCAGACTTTCAGCTCTAATTAAGTGGGTTAAACAAAAAGATTTCATTAAAATGTGAGGAACTAAAGCCTTTCTTTAACACAATCTCTTCATTTCAGGGGCTCAAAAGCAAGTGGGCAAATTAAAAAACAGAACCAAAATTGGAAAAAACTTATCCAAATATTTACGGACCTAACTGTAACTGATATAAACTAATATAAAAAGTAATCTGATGATCTTTTAACCATAAGGATGACTTGACAGTTGCCCCACTGGGGAATTTGACTTTCTTTGGATTTTCGCTTCCCTTTATTCATATTCCCTTGATGCCTATGATATTGGGACTACCGAGGCTTCCTTAATAGTGATGAGTGAAATTTTTCACCAAGTTTTGCCAGTAAAAATGATGATCATAGACTCTAATGGATGAAAAAAAATTGTCACGCATAAAAATTTGTTGCACAATTTGTCACGTGTCAAAAACATTTTATCACCCATAGAATTCAATGACTTCCAGACAAATATTTGCATCTTTCTGGGTTTTGATATTTTATAATATGTAATAAATACTGAGTTTTTAGGGAGCAATGTTATGTTTCTAGTTTGAGACCTCTCTGATGCATTGTATTATAAATAGTGATGGGCGAAATTGACCCGTTTCGCTTTGCTGAAAACTGGCGGAACGATGAAAATCCGCCTAAATACATTGATGTCTGCGAGCAACAAAATTTTGTCGCGCTACAATTTTTTTTGACACATGACAATTTTTTCCGCCCATTGGAGTCTATGGGCGTCATTTTCGCGTGCGAATCTTGGCTGTAAAATTTTCTCATCACTAATTATAAAGAATAATGTTTGATAAGGATATTGAAAGTCAATGAGTGGATGTGTGACCATAGAAAAGCTGCAGGGTGAGTTAAGCAGGGAACTCTGAGTATCTTTCATGCATTATAAGGAATAATGTACCCCCTACTGTAAATTATAAGGATATTAAAAGTCACTGAGTGGTTCTGTGACCATATAAAGGCACAAGGCTGCAGACTGAGTTTTACAGGGAGCAATGAGGATCACTAATGTATTATAAGGGATAATGTTCCCCCCTACTGTAAATTATAAGGATATTAGAAGTCACAGAGGGGTTCTGTGACCATATAAAGGCACAAGGCTGCAGACTGAGTTATACAGGGAACTCTGAGTATCACTCATGTATTATAAGGAATAATGTACCCCCTACTGCAGTGATCCCCAACCAGTAGCTCGCGAGCAACATGTTGCTCTCCAACCCCTTGAATGTTGCTCTCTGTGTCCTCAAAGCAGATGCTTATTTTTGAATTCCAGGCTTGGAAGCAAGTTTTAATTGCATAAAAACTAAGTATAGTACCAAGTAGAGCCTCTTGTAGGCTTCCAGTCCACATAGGGGCAACCAAATGGCCAATCACAGCCCTTATTTGGCACCCCATGGGACTATTTTATGCTTGTATTGCTCTCCATCTCTTTTTACATTTGAATGTGGCTCACGGGTAAAAAAAGGTTGGGGACCCCTGCCCTACTGTAATTTATAAGGATATTAGAAGTGACTGAGGGGTTCTGTGACCATATAAAGGCACAAGGCTGCAGACTAAGTTATACAGGGAATTCTGAGTATCACTCGTGTATTATAAGGGATATACAGTATAAGTATATTAGAAGTGACTGAGGAGTTATGTAACCATATAAAGGTACAAGGCTGCAGACTGTGTTATACAGGGCAGGGAACACTGAGTATTAGTCAGATCTCAGGTCAAGGCAGGTTTGTATTGGGCTCCCTTGCACCTGATTGCCCTGCACCTTGTGCCCCATGTAAAAAGTAACATCATTCAGGTCACTCCTATGTATGGTCACAAGTATGGCATTTTAATGGGTGTGAATCTGCGCCCACTTAGGACCACTGGGCCAAATTATTTTTAAAAAACCCTTTTGTCTCGTCATCTCATTTCCCTCAAACCATTTCTGTTCTTTCTGTTTCCAGTAATTTCACATGAATATGGTGATAATCCAAGAAGCTCTAACATTTCATTTTGAGCACAGAATTGAGACCTTGGCAGGGCAGATTTCTGTTTGTAAGAGATTGGTCCAAAATGTTTCCTTCTATTAACAACGGCTTTAAATGAATTTCATTTTTTAGATGTTTTCTCAATTATCTGTTCCCTGGGGTTCGGCCATTTATTTAAGAGCTTCTCAGTGGAAGTTTAAGTTGAAATTCATGAGCATGACTCCCTGCTCTGCCTGGAAAGAGATAACTGCAGGACAGAGCAGCTGAAATCAAGTGTGAATAAAGCAATCTCTTTACATAAACCCCTCCTTACTAAATGCTGTATTCTGAGCGTCACACCAGGGTTTATACAATCATACCTAATTCATTATCTCATCCTTCCCACAGGGCTTAAGAACGTTGGTTTAATGATGTATTTTACATGCATAATAGGTCAGTTCTTTGCCAGCAATAAATGGCGTTTGCCTATAAAATGTACTTTTCTTATGATTTTGTTACTCAGTCATATAACATATAATACATGTAACAGAACAGGATGACTACCACATCATACTGATAAAAAACAGGTACCCATGGCATTGACTCTAAAGCTCCCGCGATAATTCAAAACAAGATGTCTCCAAAATGTAGTGAGAGATTGAGCATGACATTTGTAGGATCATCTACATGTCTGTCTACTGTAGAGAACATCTGATGAAGAGCCATTGCACATCCAGGCAACATCTCAGGAGTAGTCCTTGTGCTATTGTATGTCCAGGAACAATCTCAGGGATGAGTCACAATGCTATTGTGTATCCAAGAACCATCTCCGGAGTCTCATTGCCATTGTGCAGCCTGGTCCGTGTCCACATGAAAGTTGGTGGTAGCTTCAGGATTCTCACAGTGGCCGACATTCATACTTGCACCTAAAGAAACAGGCCCATACATCATTTTGACATGAATCTTACTTTACTCCAGATTTGCCTGTTAAGATTGGAGGCCCATTGCCACCATTTGAAACAGTAATGTAACTACCCTCTGCGAAGTTGTGTAGCCAGGCCCCCCCACCCCCCTACAAAAGCAATTTTCACTGTGGATTCACTCTTTGCACGGCCCAAGGGGGTGCAGTCGCATCCCCAGTAGTTCCCCACAGATTCAAAATGTAAAAACATTTCTGATACACCCAAACCATGCCCCATTCTGACCAAACCCCAGACCAGGTGAAATACCACTGTTTCTAAATTAAGCTTCATACCTTTTCAGGTCTACAATTCAGGACTTTTGCCTTTTACTGGGCCTCAACTATCACAATTTCCCAAACTGGACCACAGCCTGTCTCTCACTGATAGCAGCCTGGTGAGGCCAGTGACTAAAGGCCTACTTTACGGAGTAATAAAAAGAACCAGATAGCATGAGCGCCGGCCAGCACTCCTCTTTCATCTGATGCTGTGTCCAAGACAATGGTGCTCATGGTCGCCATGTGGTTTCCATGGTAGTGAATGTCAGCGCTGGTGTAAAGATGTGTTGGTGGTGTTGGTGTGTGACAGTATTAAAATGTGGTTTGGCAAGAAATTTGGGTTAAATACCTGATTATAGGACTGATTCTGTGAGTTCCTGGGTATATCCTAAATTGCTATGTCTGGCTGATCTTCTGGTTCCTGACTCTCAATTTTGAATATTCTGATCACTTCCTGCCCTTACCTTTGCCCAAACTTTGACCTGAGACTCTATAAAGCCATGGATACTGCATATTCTACTTTATCTGCTTGCCAGAAATCTGCTTCCTCCTTGATTGTCACTTCAACCCTGGTAAGGGCCGAGCCTAACGTAAAGATCATGCACTTCAGTAGTGAATACTGTGGGATTTTTTCTGTTGAACCAAGAACTAGTCGACTGGGATTAAAATTTAATAAATTTTCCTACATTTTTGACCATGTTAAGGTAGCAAAAATTTCATCCAATCTGGATCTCCAAAGGACTTCCAATCTTGTCCACATCTTCCGGGGTGGGGGGGCAAATGGAAAAACAATTTTTACAATTGTGACTGCTATTATGAATATACCAGCATGCTGTTTGCTCTTTGCAATCCACTGGTTCAATGAAGTATTTCAAGATTTCATTCGAGATATCCTCCTGTTATTGTCTGTTACACTGAATCCTGACTTACCTCTCCTCTGAATAGGGAAACATTCATCATGTTCATCTTCAGTCCCATCATTCTTATACTAAGTATGGTTGTCCCCAGTCCATGATTTCCTTCCATGGTTACAGCATCTCTCCACAGTGAACTGTTATAAAATGGCATGCTCTAATGGGGGGGGGGGGGGGTGCAGTCCACCAGATTATTACCACAAACATTGCTCTTACTTAAATGGGGCTAAAATCACTGCTCTCACTGTAACAACCCTTTCCCCTCCTTAAATGAAAACTATGCCCCAAACTGAATACTCGAGCAACAGATAGTTTATATCAAAGTGGCATAAAAAAGAATCTTACCAAACTGGAATATATATTCAAGTAAATTTACATCTCGTGCTCCCTTAAGCCCCCATTTCGTGATGGTCTGTGTGCTGCCTCAGAGATCACCTGACCAGAAATACTACAACTCTAACTGTATCAGGAAGAAGTGTGGAAGCAAAAGACAGAACTCTGTCTGCTTATTGGCTCATGTGACCTAGCATTTATGGTTTGTTTGGTATGTTTCTGTGCACTGTGAATCATACGATCCCAGGGGACGGCCCTTATTTTTTAAAATGGCAGTTTTCTATTTATGATTACTCAATGGCATATACTACTAAAGAAGTATATTATTTTGAAAATGGTTTATTTACATGAAGCAGGGTTTTACACATGAGCTGTTTTATGTAATATCTTTTTATACATTTTTCGGGGGTATAGTTTTCCTTTAACATAGGATGTCTTTTCATCTAATCTGAGGATATATTTATAATATATATATATATATATATATATATATATATATATATATATATATATATTAATAATTATACCCCCTTAACAAGCTTCTTTTCCAGTGTAACTAATTCCAATTTGGCCAGCCTTTCCCCATGACTGCTCCATTTTATTCCCTTTTATCAGCTTAGTTGCTATTCTCTGTGCTTTCTCTACTTCATTACATAACTGCCTCTTCTCCAGTCTTTCCTCATAATTGAGCCCTTCCATTCCCTTTATCAGCTTAGTTGCTTTTCTCTGTACTTTCTCCTTTCATTGCTGCCCATATATATTTATATATATATATATATATATATATATATATATATATATATATATATATATATATATATATATACACACATAGTGATCATATCCCCCATAACTGCCTCTTCTCCAGAGTAACCAATCCCAACTTGGCCAGTCTTTACTTTATAACAGATTTTTTTAGTTCACTGGAATAGGGATCCGGGCTTAAGGCATGTCAATATAGTCCAACCGAAACACCTTTCACTTGCTTTTCATAATTATAAAACAAATGTGATAATCTGAATTTCTAACACAATCATTGTATATGATGCTTCCCTAATTGTCACCCTCCTGGTACTCTCCTCAGCAGAGGGCCTCCTGGACTGTGGGTGTCTTATATATACAAAGGTTTCCTGTGGAAAACAAATGTATAAGCACAACAGAGTGGGACAAGCTGTGGTGTCCACTCTTTTTAGGTTCCAGTTCTACAGTTAGACACTCCATGTTCTGAAATATTATGGGTAGACTATTTAAACTTGAGTTTCTGTCTGGCTGAATAACTTGGAAGCTGGGACTGTCACTGTAAGTGACTGTTACATCAACTTTATTCTAAGAAAATGCAAATATATGGATTGGTTATAGTGGGTGTTGTCTCCCCACACTTTACTGGTGCCTCTGATTTATAGGGGCAAATTCACTAAGATTCGTAGTTGCGCCAGGCGTAACTTCGCCGCACTTCGTCGCACTTCGCCGCACTTTCGCCACACTTCGCCAGGCGTAGTTTCGCCAGCGCTTCGCAAATTCACTAAAATCCAAAGTTGTGCTCAGGGGTAGCGTAAGGTTGCGAAGTTGCGATAGCGTTGATTCTCTAAGCGAAGCTACGATAGCGATGGTTAATTTGCATACGGCGCCAAATTCAAATTTCAATGGAGGAATACGTATCAGCACTACAAATGCCTGGGAAACCTTCAAAACATCAAATAAAAATTTTATTTTGCCCTACACATGTGCCCACTGTATAGGTAAGTTGCCATGAGTCAGGAAATGTAGGGGGGGAAGGTTGGGAGCCCCAAAAAAATTTTTCGATCTTTTTCAGCCTATCACCCATAATGTAGAAAACACGCCAGCGTTTTTTGGGACTTAGAAAAATTTTTGACTTTTTTTGAAGCAATCCCTATCTACTCTATTGCGCTTCGCCTGGTCTGAGGTGGCGAAGGAAGTCTAGCGTAAAAGGTAGCGTTCAGTACACTGCACGCGTTAGTGAATTTGCGTAGTTACGTCCGTAGCGAAACTTCGCCAGGCGTAAGGGTGCGAAGTAACACTAGCGAATCGACGCCAGCGTTCGTTAGTGAATTTGCGCAGTAACGAAAATGCCAAACGCTAGCGAAGTAACGCTAGCGTTCGGCGCTTCGGCGCTTAGTGAATTTGCCCCATAGAGAGATTGTGATGAGGTGTGACTGAGCTACATGGTGTCTCAGTAATTGTTTTATTTGTTGTTTGACAAAGGCATTGTTGCTAATACAATCCTGGTTGTGCGGTTACCCTTCTGTTTGTTTATTCATCCCATGAATTTCCTATCCCATTTATCCTGTCTACTCCTTTCCAGAGTCCCTCGAGTGGAACATTCCTTGCCCTCCTGCATGTCCTACAGGAAGAATCCTTGTCCCTCAAGGGCCCGTTCCTTCAGGGTAGCCTACTGCTACTGGTGCTGTCAGGCTTTTCATATCCACGTATTTAAAGTAAAAATGCCATCTTCCTGGATCTGAATAAAGCCAAGGGTTGTCCATTCCTGGTATTAAATACATACTTCTGTCCTGTGACTCTCCATTACCAAAATCTACTCTTCATTCCCTTCCTGCTGCTTTTTATTTCCCTGTATTATTATCCAGTAAATTAAACCCAGAGATAGAATTTGTTGTGCTTATGGTGATAAAACTGCTGTTAGATATCAGTTCAGCTGACGATGTTTCTAAAAACCAAAGATCTCAAAAGAAAAGAGGTTTCCAAAGCGTGAAAGCAATTTGATGCGAGGCTGCTGCTGATGGAGGTTGGTGATTTACACTTCTAAGTGATCCAGCCTGGATGGGCTTGGGGGGACCGGCGCCTGCAGCTGCTGATAAACAAACTTGCCAGTGAATTGGAGACTTATAGGATGTGTCATTAATTTTCACTCTGCAATAAACTTGACTGTGGATATATTGCAGTGCCTGGCCCGCAGGGCATGTTCTCTTATTAATAAATTGCTTCCAATCTTTCACCTGCCCACAATACTTTAAGCCAAGCAGCAGATAAACTGAATTACGTGTATTAAATATGGATAAACAGTGGCTGTTATATAATAAATGGCGCATATGTGGCCAGTAAAGTACTGAAGTGATGGCTCGTTTGGGCTTGGAGACTTCTGCCCCCAGTAAGGATATGATAAAGGCTTCTTTTATTAGAAGCAAGTCAAGATGTGTGGTCAGGTCACTTTCATTCATCACTGGATCTGGACAATCATTTTTGTTGTTGTTCATTTTCTGAATAAGGAACCGGCCTCTGAGTCCAGACAGTGCGGCGGAGAATTCTCCGATCACTTGACTGGAAATATAATGTTTTATCTACAGAACTAAACCTCCCAAAGGGAAAGCCCCAGATAGTGTTTTTTCAATTTCCGTTTCCATTGATTTTGCCAGATTTTTTGGAACAGAATTTATCGTCTATATAGCGTTTTTTTTAGTTCATCAGCTTCTGACTGTGAATTCACAGAAACAGGTGTAAAGCAGTAATTATTATGTAAAAAAATGACAGAAACTCCACCAAACTGTACTGAAATGATAAATTTGCCAGATCCTAAACCTAAACTCCAGGGTTATATGTGTGTGTTTGGTACAGGAAGATAACTACAATCTCAGCCATAAAGCAGGGCAGGACTGCTGCTTACATGGGGTAGGATCTATGCCCCCTGGAACTAATGTTCTTTTATTATGATTACTAGAATCACATTTATTGCAGAGACAGTAACAGAAGACTGCACCTTTGTTGCATGGGACATTAACTGATATTGCTTTCAGATTGAGAAAATATCCCTGGGGTTATCCTCCAAGATAAATGTAATATTTAACAATTATTTAAAGAAAGAGACTGTGTATCAAGGTGATGTAAGAGTTTCCTAAATGTATTCTGGTGTTTCATTTGTTCCATGTCTGTATCCATTTGAAGTCTAATTGGTTGGTGTCTGAGTTACAGGGGGATAATCTGGGTTTAGAGGAAGGCTGTGCAGAACTGACAGCTTCACATTAAATTGCAGTTGTTTAACATGCTTCAGTCACAAAACTGATTCAAGTCCCAGTAATTTCAGAAATCCGGTTGGCTTACATGGAGCTATAGATGTGTATCTGTTCGTTTCCAATTACAGAGAAATATGAGAAGGATTCGACCCAAGCCACATGCAGGCAGAACAGGTTAGAAATGTGCCTCTTAAAGGACCAGTAACAGCAAAAAACGTGAACAATATATATATCTATATATCTATTGATCCAGACCCTGCAACTAAACGATTTTTGTCAACAAATATTTTATTATAAATTGAAAAGGTATTTATTATATACCCACCAGAGAACCTCACCCTACATACATAAAATACCATAAACCCCAAGTGCACCCCTAGCTACCCTGTGCACCTTATATTATGAACATGGATTAGCAGAACATCTCAAAGTGAAGGTTTCAGTCCTTTAAAAACGCACTAAGCATATTAGAGTGGCAATTTTAAGGTCCTCGGATACCACCCTTGGCTATAATTTGCAGAGACATTATTATTGCAGAGTCATTAAGATCTCTGCAATAATAGGGAATGATCATATTAACCCCAGGCATACCTATAGAGACACTGCAGAAATTGGGTAATGAGAATAATAACTCCAGACCTGCCAGTAAGTTCATTGCAGAAATAGGTAATGAGTATATGAAGTCTAGACCTGCTAGTAAGATCACTGCAGAAAATGGGTAATGAGCGTATTAACTCCAGGCATGCCATTATGGTCACTGCAGAAAATAGGTAATGAGCATATAAATCTAGACCTGATAGTAAGGTTGCTGCAGAAAATGGGTAATGAGCATATTAACGCTAGACGTGCCAGTATGATCACTGCAGAAAATGGTTAATGAGCATATTTAATCTAGACCTGCAAGTTAGATCACTAAAGAAAATAGGCAATGAGCATATTTACCCCAGACCTGCATCTAAGATCACTGCAGAAAATGGTTAATGCACATATTAACCCCAGACCAGATGCATGATCTCTGCATAAAAAGGTTAATAAGCATATTTAACCCAGACATGCAAGAAAGATCACTGCAGAATATGGATTTAAGAAGCATTACCTGATTTACCAGTTGCACAAGGCTACCAACTTCTGCTTCTTGCTCCCATGCTGCTTCTTTGCCTCTCTCTACTTTACTGAAACTCTGGCAACTCCTCTCCTTCTAAGAAAATATAAAAAGTTGCCGTTTTCTTCGTAGTGTTGGAAAACTGATGGTGGCTTATGGCAGCAGCCCTACAGAACTGGGTCCCAACAGGATATTGGCGGGCCAGTATCTATGAAACAAACACACTACTTTTACCGGCGCAGGACAATTTAAGTACTCTACAATTTAATTTTTAGGTGTTGCTGTTTCTGTAATGTGGAATTACCACCTAAAATCTCGTGTTACATATTGGTGATATGGGAGCCTCCTTTTTCAATAGCTGAATATCGATCCTTCTAGTTCACCCAATAGATATTAGATATCCTCCTGGGTCACATAAAAAATGGTTAGTGACCTATTGGATCACTCCAGTAGTTGGTTAGAGACCATTCTTGCAGGGCAGGCATGAGATCTGCTACTCCTGGGTTTATGATAACTATAGGTAGAGCATTTGGGCAATTTGTGACAATTTGTAGCTACTGTTTATTTTACCAGGAGCTTCAGACAATAGAGGCAATGACCCTATGGAGGCCCCAGATGCATCATGTTTGTATTCATTTTATGAGTAGAGTGGTGCAGGATGGCAAGGGAGGGCACATCTGAAGCATTGGCAAGGTTGTTCCTCACAAGCAATCATAGTGATACTGTTTCCTGACCAACTGGAATAAATTTTTTATGATGCTCCAAACCTGCCTGCCCCTTCCCATTCACCCACATTCCCCTGATGTTCTTGTTCTCCTATCCCTGGTACAAGCATTTAGTGCCCAATGACTGCTGATGGTTAAGGAGGCAGTGGGCAGTGTACACAAGATATTGGGCACATGCTCCAGTTTTTAAAGCAAACAACCAGTCCTGGTATCAGGCAGGGGCATAGCTGCTAAAATACAGTTATTGTGAATTGGCAGCTAAATGTCAGCTCAGCAGTAAGAGACAGTTGGGGACAAAAGTACCAGTGGGAATTCTTCTATGGAATACCCACAGCACCCACGTATATGCTTGTAATTCCAGAAATACTCCATAATGGGCCCTGATCCCACTGCAGGGGAATGGGTGATTTAAACGCAACTCCTGCCACCCGCTCCCCCAAGCATCTTATCTGTTTCATTCCAAAGTACGAGGAGTCACCTTTCTATTTGATAAAGTGCACCTCTGAAGCTTCTGCAACGTGAACAGACGGTGCCATGATACACTTTCCCGTGTAAAATAATGCAGCCAGTGAGATGAGCTGCTCTCTCCTCCATCAAATGAAAATTTACCTTTAGTATCTTAAAGACAGACCCAGTCTAAGCAACATTTCACTTGCTCCTCATTATTTATTCTGTTTGGTTTTTTTTACTTATTCGTCGTTCGCAACTCCCTCACTGGGAAGCTTCAATGTCATTCTTATTCTTCTTTCTTACTGCGTATGTTTCTGTTGGGGCTCTCTCCTATTTATATTCCATTCTAAACTCCTAACTGCCGCAAGGGTAACTAAGCTCAGCAACCAGAGAGCTGTTACAGTTCCAAAACCGAGAAATAAAAAAAATATAATTTCAAAACCTTATAAAATGAAGATTAATTTTATATCTCCTTGCAATATCACTGTCTACATCATACTAGTAACCATTTCTAAGGTGAACTACATCTTTAACCCCCCACTTAACCCTTGCTGTTTCCTCAGTGTAGTGATGGGGAAGGGGAAAGATCTGTGTGTTATAGATAATAGAAAGTATGTATATTTTGTAGGGATGCACTGAATCCAGGTTTGGCCTTTATCGTCAGGATTCAGATTCAGCCAAATCCAAGTGCCTGGCCAAACCAAGTCCTTAAATCAAGTGACTTTTTATCACACAAACAAGAAATTTGAAGTTGCTATGCATGTGGGACTAGTCCGACAATATAGTGGATTTGGTGCATCCCTAATATTTTGTATTTGCCTGAAGTTTGCTTGAGTGTCAGAGTGGGGGGTTCTCTCTCCAAAACAAATTTCTTTTATATATCCACCTTATGCTTTTCTATCAGTCACTCTGTGTTATACCAGTGGTTCAGGCTCCAGTGCTGAACAATTGTCTGTGCTTTGCATGTTATACAGATAGCTTGAATCCATCTAATTCCTTCTTGTCTATGTGCGCAAAAAAATTATTTTGTGTGCACATTTTAAACTTGTGAACTTTTAAAAAATGCGTGCACAGGTCAGAATTAATACAAATTTTAGTGTTTTCACACAAAATTCTTTGTGCGCACCACAATTTGTTGTGGGTGCTGCCTCAAATTTTGTCTGAGCGCACACCTTAGAGGGAACATTTCTAGAATCTCTGCCATAAAGCAGGGCAGGACTGCTGCTTACATTGGGTATTCAGGGTCGGACTGTGGGGGCCGGGTCCCACCGGGACTGCTGTCCGAGGGCCCCCCTCTGGCCCCCGCTCCCCTACTGTGACGCGTGAGCCACTCGCCACGCATGCGCCAAATGTGCTGCGTGGCGCAGAAAAAAATAATTTTTTTAGACAATCCCAATATTGGGAGAGGGAGTCTGGCCCACCAAGTTTTTACCTGGTGTCCTGCCGGGCCAGTCCGACACTGTGGGTATTAGATAGGATCTGTACCACTGTGACAGACTGCTCTGTTATACAGATAGCTAGAATATCCGCCATAAAGCAGGACAGCACTGCTGCTTACAATGGGTATCCGATAGGGTCTGTACCACTGTGATAGAATACTCTGTTATTCAAATAGCTAGAATCTCAGCCATAAAGCAGTGCAGGACTGCTGCTTACTATTTGTATCATATAGTATCTGTGCCACTGTGACAGAATGCTTTGGTATAACGGGAAGATCAGAGCCAGTGCCCCTGGACTGCAGGATCAATTACTCATTTTCTGCTCATTAACATTTACTGCGCTGCTGCTTGTTGAAGCCTGGGGCTGATCTGGTGAGAGAGATAAGGAAGATTAGCCGAAAAAGTAAATATATGGAACCTGTAAACCATAAATATATACAATACAAAGAAGAAAAATCATAAAATAACAGATTGTGAATAAATGATAAAAGCTAGTTTAATAAGGATACAATTTTCAGCCTGAAATATCATGTTTATAAGCACTGCATCCTTAATGCTTGATATTGAGGGGAGTCCACTGCATACGGGGGTTGTTTAGCATGAGTCTAGGTTTTTATAATTTCACATGAGGCTGGAATTCAGGTGCTCTACATTCTGCATGGGGGGTTATTAAAGTTGTAGAGTTTTCACGGGGTCTAGTAACCCATAGCAACCATCATATGTTTGCTTTTGAACTAGAGCAGCCTGCTGATTGGTTACTAGTGGGTTACTAGACCTGGTGAAGCTTCCAAGTTGTTAATGATAATATAACCAAGGGATGTGGGACATACAGTTTGGATTGTTAGCTCCATGGCTCCAGTAACCTGTCTGTATGACTTGTTTTGCAGGGATATTGTACCGCAAGTCCTGTGCCTCGTCTGGTGCCTGCCTCATCGCCTCTGCCGGTTACCAATCATTCTGCACCCCGGGCAAAGGGAACTCTGTGTGTATCAGCTGCTGTAACACGCCTCTCTGCAATGGGCCCCGGACAAAGAAGAAGGGCAATACTGCAGCCGCTTTGCAGGGGCATGTTTGGGCCACGCCTGTGTTACTAATGGTGGCCCTGGGGACCGTACAGCTCTAAAGTACATGGCACTTTTTTTTTTAGGAATCCTGCTTTCTGGTAGCTGTTTGCAATTTCTTTCCAAAGCAATGACAAGTCACCAGAAATATATATATGTAAATATATATATATATTTATGTGTTATAGAAAGAGAGACATTTTTAAAATCTTTATTTCTTTTTGGGGGTTCAGTGAAACCTTTTTTATTTGAACTCAGCACTTCCATAAAGGGCCCTGTGTCTGTGCGCACCCTGGTAGCATATTAAACAAGCACATCACAAACTGATGATTCTGCTCTTCTCTTGCATTATGGTTCCCTGTGTATTTTATTGGTATTATTTGAGCTCAGATTTCACTTTCACACAGACCATTTGGTCTTGATGTTTTACTGCCGCTACTTTCTACCTTCATTTCCTTTTCTGTCCAACTGGCTTCCTGGCTACTTAGTGGCATGTCAGAGGCACCGGCAGCTTGGAAATTATTAAATGTCTTTTCTTTAGTCTTCCTTCCAGAGAGGCTCCCTCTTATAGACATGAGGATGAGGGGGCGCTTTGAGCTGGCGTTGTTCTTGGCTGAGATTTGCTGGGCTCTCAGAAGCCTTTCCTTGTTGACATGTTCAATGGTGAGGTGGCAACGCAGGACTTGTAGGAAGACGGCTCGGAACTGCTTAGAAGAGATGTTATATAAAAGGGGGTTGACCACAGAGCTCAGGTAGAAGAAGGTATCTGCTACAGGGAGTAGTGTCATGTAGATGTGGAAGTACTTGACAGACCATTCGTATTTTGGAGTGCTGGCTGCCATGATGCGGAGGACTTGGTTAGGCATCCAGCAGAGGGCAAGTGTCCCGACAATGAGACCTGTAAGAAAAGAGAAAGGGAGACTGTGAGAGGCCGAAGGTCCATTCAAAACATGACAAAAGGTAAAACAAGAAGGAGCTGTAGGAAATAGACATGGCACATGTTATATGAAACAGGACCATTATACTCATGCACCAGCCCTGCCCAACCTTCTACATACAGTGAGCTGCTTACTACCCATATGTCAGGGAGAGATTATTCTGATAAAGCTACAGAGAAGTCAGAATTGCCCTTGGGCAGGCTGGGGCAGTAACAATATCTTGGCCACACCCAGGTCTGTACTGGGATTCAAAATTGTCACAAACAGCCCAATCAACAGTAACTTTCTATGGCATTTTACAGCATCCCCTCTGGCATTTGCCAGAATCCACAGATTGCCAATCTGGGCCTGGCCACATCCCACAGACCACCAGTTGGACAGCCCTGGTCTGCACAAAGCTTTGCACCTATAATCATGAATCCTATTCCTCTCTCACTCATGTAACAGCAGAAAGAGACTGCCGTACTAGTGCACAGAAAATCAAGGGCACAGAATGGGCAGAAAGCTCTGGTCACCTTGGAAGCAATGTACAAAGGCTGTGATTTAAAGGGGAAGGTACCATTAGCAAAGAAGCTGGGCTGCAGTCTGTGTAATAAAATCTGCCCTGGAGTAGAAATTGCTTCTCCGAATGATATGTTTATTGATCCAACCGCTCGGCTGCTTTCTCCCCTTTCCTGGAGGGAGGGAGGCATCAGACTGATCTCCCAGATACACATGAAGTTATTTCTAAGTGCAGCATTAGGGGCAGATCCCATCTTTCTTTCTTTGTTTTCACTTGTGTAGCTACCTTCTACCCACAGCTCTTCCCGGCAGTAATAATGCAGAATAGACTCTCTTTTTCTTTGCTGGGAATCTCATTCCTTTATTCAGAACCAACCCCATGGGATCACTGGCCAGTGGCCACACTTGAATGAGCCACCTGACTATTGCCCACAATATCATGGCTTCCCAACACATATCGATCACACAAGCTGGACAATCCCCTTACCTAAGGACTCTTACACATAGGGCACAAGCTTGCTTTTGCACTGAGCTCTTTTTTATCTCTCCCTGTCCCAACCCAACTTCTCACATAAAAAGAACTGCCACTTATATTTACATACCGACAACCTCCCTCTCCAGCATACCTCCAAACTGTCTTATTTTTCGCAAGATAGTCTCGATTTTTAACAGCTCAACCCGCAGTCCAGGCTTGTTACCAAAATGTCCCAAATTTTTTTTTTGATCTCCTGCACTGAACAGCCAGATGCACTTAGATACTTTTTTGTAACAATTTAAGATAAGCAAATAAGTAATTGTAACAATTTAAGACATGCAGGTCTCTTGAGGAAACTGACTTGCAGCTTAAAAGAACGGTAACACCAAAATAAAGTGTTTTACAATAATGGAAATGTCATGTACTGTTGCCCTGCACTGGTAAAACTGATGTGTTTGCTTCAGAAACACTACTGTAGTTCATATAAACAAGCTGCTGTGTAGCAATGGTGGAAATTGAAGAAAGACTATATGGCACAGGTTAAATAGTGGATAACAGATAACACCATTATGTTCTACAGAGTTTATCTGCTGTGTAACCTGAGCCTTTTCTCCTTTGAATGGCTGCCCCCATTGCTACACAGCAGCTTATTTATATAAACTATAGTAGTGTTTCTGAAGCAAACACATCAGTTTTACATCAGTGCAGGGTAACACTGCATTATATTTTTATTACTTTAAAACACTTTCATTTTCTGATGTTACTGTTCCTTTAAAGGACAATTCACCTTCATTAGCAAAACTGTAATAACAGAAATGTGTTCAAACTTTCATAATCTGCCACATTTTGTAAAATGAAAATGGTAATTAGGGGTGTGGTCACAAAAATGGGCATGGTCAAAAAAAAATTTGCCTTGCTGCAAATCTTTTTGTCCTTCTTTCTATTTCAAAAATGTTGGGCGGTATGATCTCCAGTGATGCCCAACTGGCACTGAGGAATGACATGCAAATACTGACACAAGGGTAGAATGAGTTACAGTCTGCATGTGGCACTGATCCACATAGAATTATATCCATAGCCACAACAGATTGCGCCAAGACCAATGCTGCTATAAACCCTGCACATCACAGGCAACGCCATTCTAACAGATTCTGTAGAAATTGAGCGTATCACAATTTGTGAACAAATCTCCAGTGTGTGCCCGCAATTATGCTGGAACCGAACAAAGGGGCGGGATGATGGTACAGGGGGCGGGCAGTGACATACGGGGGTGGGGCTATGACATTTTGTGGCGAGTTTGTGCCTTGTGTGGTCATGGTTTTGACATCAGAGGTGGTTATTGTCCGGATTATTATTCGGGTTTCACAAGGCTGAACCTGAACGGGCAGTTGTGACCCAAACACCACTAAGAAAAACAAAACTGTTTGGATCAAAACCGAACATGTGACAACTTTGCATTCTAGAGGGGAATTGCTGTATTTTGGTTTAAACGTCTTTCTAATTTAAGCTTTTTGTCTTTCCTCAGATCCTGCCATCCAACCCAATGGCACCAGTCAGACAGCAGAAATCCTGTACTCAGGATTGTAAGATCAGTGAGCCAATCAGAGAGAAGCCCCCAGGCTGCTGTGTTAGATTAACAAGCCAATCAGAGACCTCCCTGCCAGAATCTGGGAGGCCACTACTTTATGATTTTCCTTATGTACAGAACTATAAGGGGCTCAACACTGGGAAACGTTGCAGTAAGTAACTCAGGATATTATCTAAAAAAGAAAATTACTGGTTGAGTTACTATGAGCTACTGCACAGATGCAAACGAGCCCAGTGTTGATAAATGATAAGCGAGCCCCACTATTGTGTGTGGGTGGAGCGCAAACATTGCATTCTGAAGGAGATTTTGTTTGTGGATCTGTTACATTGTACAGGTGTGGGGGGGGTCTGTTACAATATGTTTTTGGGGGACACAATCTATTGGTGGTTTGGTACATTGTGTTTGTGAGGAATATTTTAATTGGGAGTCTGTCAAATGTTTATCTGGGGACACAATTAATTGGAGTCTGTTACAGTGTGTTTCTGGGGGACAATGTATTGGGGGTCTGTTAAAGTTTGTTTTTGGGGGACAAAATTTATTGGGGTCTGTTGCAGTGTGTTTCTGGGGGACACAATTTATTGGGGGTCTGTTACAGGGTGTTTCTGGAGGACAGAATTTATTGATGGTGTGTTACAGGGTGTTTCTGGGGGACACACTTTATTGATGTTTGTTGCACTGTGTTTCTGGGGGACACAATTTATTGGGGATCTGTTACAGGATGTTTCTGGAGGACAATGTATTGGGGGTCTGTTTCAGTGTGTTTCTGGGGGACACAATTTATTGACGGTGTATTACAGTGTGTTTCTGGGGGACACAAATTATTGGGGATCTGTTGCAGGGTGTTTCTGAAAGACACACTTTATTGGATGTTTGTTGCACTGTATTTCTGGAGGACACACTTTATTGGATGTCTGTTACAGTGTGTTTCTGAGGGCTGTTACAGTGTTAATGTGAGAAGGCACTGAATTGGGTGTTTGTGGCTCTGTAAATCTGCAGTGGGGCAGTCCTGGGGAGGGGGTTGTTTATCTGGCACTTCCATCCCGCAGTCGCCGGTAAAAGAGACGTCGGTGTTTGGCTGTGATTAAGCTGAGAGACAAATGAGCGGTCGGTGTCCTTGGGAGCCCATCTAAGGTTGCCCCCCCAGCCGCCTCTTCCCACTGAATTGTTTCTCTTAACGAGAAAGAAAACACTTTTCCTCTGATCCTTTCAACTTGTGAAGGAAAAATGTGTCAGAGGATTCACGGTTTTGTGTTCCGAGCTGCAGATACCGAGCCGCAACATCAAGGCGCAGAGCACGAGATGTTAGATCAGACTTTAACATAATGTACCCGATACTTGAACTGAATTTATGTTTGTGCAGTGCGCATCGCTGGGAGTACAAATCCCTCTATTTACATGAGCAGATTGAAGCCAGTACGGCAGCGCAACAGACTGAGGGGCTACAAGGCAGAAGTCCAATTAATCAGAGTAAGACACAGTTACAGAGTAAGGCGATACTAACGAGTAACAGTAATTACCTGATTGTATCTCCCTCTCCATGAATCCCTCTTACTTCTATATGTCTGGCCTCAACCTACAGTATCTCCTCCCATAGCCTTCTCTGGCCCCATAATCCCTTTAAGGCAATGGCTCATGTGGTGACTTTAAACTTCTTCATCATGACAATCATTAAGTGCATCAGGAGCTTTTAGGCGATTTATATTTAAATGAATGAAGGATCAATTTCTTGAATTTTAACCCCCTTCTACACACTATCTATCTATCTATCTATCTATCTATCTATCTATCTATCTATCAGTACAGCTGCTTAAGGGAGAGAATTCCATCAGAGAATATATTGTATGGTTCCCTTGCCCAAGTGCCCTTGGACTGTTGGTGGGGTTAATGCTTTTCTCTATTTCTCCCAACCATTCATGATTGGAGTTTTGGCTGCGTAAAAACAGGTGTACTGCTAAACAGAACCTCCTGTAGGCTGTCAATTCACATAATCAATAACATCCCTTATTTGGCACCCCAGGAACTCTTTGCATGTTGTGTTGCTCCCCTACTATATGAATGAAGCTCATAGGTAAAAAAAGGTTGGGCCCCCATAGACTCATGGCTGTTAAATAAAGCTGTTAACAAAAGAATTCCTTGGTATTTGGTTAAAATGCTAACCATGTAGTATCTGTAGAAATAAGTTAAATCAACTGGACTTTTCTTGAAGACGTTTCACCAGTCATTCTGAATTGAGAAAGCCCCTTTGATGACTGGTGCAACGTCTTCAAGGAAAAACACTGCAAGTCCAGTTGATTTGACTTATTTCTAAGGATATACCATGATCTTGATGAATGAGAATCTTCACAAACTAACTACGTTTAGGTACTGTCTCCTGCTAACAAATACATCTCTGCCCCATACTTTGGGCTGTCACTCACAGTGACAATGTAGCTAATAGGTGGGTACGAAGCAGGGGAGGGCTATTAACAGAATGCAATTCCCACTGGATTAATATCAGTTAGGGGAGCAGTGTGGGAGTAAAGACAACACATTTTGTATTCTGTCCAAAAACTTGAAAGGCTTCAATTACAATGTCCCATGCAGTGTGTAAAGTGCAAAAAGGCAGCAATTTTGCACTTTGCCAACTGCGTGGGACATTGCACAAATTCAAAGCATATAGACATGCAGCTCCTTTCATTAATACAGCGCTGACTGTGATAGCATTGTATTAGTGAGGGGCGGGCAGACAGGTATGTAGGTGTTCTACCCTCCCACACCCTACCTGCCCCACCTCATTCTTAGGCACAAGGTAGGAGTAGTTGAAGATGCAGTCCGCATGAGTAGGCGCTAAGGACTAAGGCATTTGGTAAGGACAAGGATGAGCTGCACCTCCTGACACCTGAAATCCTGCGCCCTGCGCAGAGAGCAACAACCCCGGGGGTTGTAAATGACCCTATAGCCTTGTATGTGTGCAACGGAGCTGCAGGAAGGTTTGGCTGGCTCAAAAGTGGGACTGCACTATTGCATGGAAGGGAAGAATTTATCCTGCTAAATATTAGCAAGTTTTGCCCAATGCCAATGTAAAATAGACGGCCAAGAAGCTGAAATGGAATCCAGCTTCTAAAGCAAGACGATGACAGGGCTGGGCCACCCCGCTCCCCCCCTTGCACGTGCACGCAAGCTCCCCTGACGGGCCGCGACTTTTGCATGCGCAGGTCAGGAGGACGGGAAGAGAGAGAAATGAGGTGAGATTGACAGAGGGGAGGAGAGCTAGGGAGGGTGGGAGAGCGATGGAGGGGAAGGGGGGAGAGCAAAGGAGGAGAGAGAGCGACAGCGGGAGGGTAAGGGGGCAGAGCGACAGAGGGGGGAAAGCAGTGGAGGAAAACCAAAGAGGGCTACAAAAAATGGACTAGGGGTAGGCAGAAGACAATTTAAAAGGTACCTGTCCTGTGCCCCCCTATCATTGCACCCTAGGCAGGTGCCTCTTCTGCCTACCCCTAGTTCCGGGCCCTGGATGATGACCCTAAATAACTGATCCCCAGCCAGTTGCTTGAGAACAACTTGTTGCTCACCAACCTCTTGGCTGTTGCTCCCAGTGGCAGGTGCTTATATTTGAATTCCTTGCTTGGAGGCAAGTCTCGGTTGCATAAAAACCAAGTGTACTGCTAAACAGAGCTTCTTGTAGGCTGCCAGTCCATATAGGGGCTACCAACTAGCCAATCAGTGCAATTATTTCACACCACCCAGGAACATTTTTCATGTTTGTTTTTGTCCCCAACTCTTTTTACATTTGAATGTGGCTCATGGGTTAAAAAGGTTGGGGACCCCTGCTCTAAATGGAGGAAAAGCAAACTGAAGGTTTGGCCCTCGCAGGTCTCTGACATAAACATTATTGAGAATGTATGGGTAGATGTTCAACATGCAAAGAACTGACCCAAGGACATCTGGGATTCTGCAAGGAAGAGAGGCACAAATCCCTACAGCAAGAAGTAAGAGGCTCTTAGCTGCAAACAAAATGCACACTGTGATAAACTGTGCCAATGGGGGTTATGTAATACTTACTTGGGGTACAAACTTTTACATATATATACACACACAAGGCAGATTCTGCAAGGTGCAAAAAGGGATTCAAAATTGCAGACATCAAATTGTAATTGCCAATGGGTCTATGCACATGCCTTAAAACTTGTATCTGCACCAAAATGCTGCTTGTTTCCACTGCATTATGTGCATGGTGCAGAGTACAGGGGGAGGCAGATGAAAGGGGAACTAGCACCTGCCCTTAGGGACTGTTACTCTCAGCCTTCCATTTGAACCTGAAACTGACAATGTACAGTAATTGAGAGCAAAGGAGTTGTGTATAATAATCCCCTCCTTTCCCAGGGAATCAGCAGAGTCAGAGTAAGGGAAGAGAAGGAGCTCTGTGTAGTGAGACCAGCGTCCGGCTTCCTATTGTATGGCAGCTGTATATTCAAGCAGGACTTTATACAGAGACACACCAATCCTCTTTCCAATAGGGAGTAACTAATGTTGGTTCAAAAGCTTTCCTTTAAATGGAAATGGGGCCTTCTATGAGCCCAATGGGGTAATATGAAAATGGGAGGGAGTTGTGCTGCAGCGCTGTCAGGCATTCCTCTATAGTCAGAATCCAACCAGAGGAATAAATTGCAGCCTGAGAGCAGAATGGGAGGCCTTCATGTGTGACATTACCCCCCCCCCCAAACCCACACAGATCTGCTGCAAGCAATCGAGCAGAGAGGCACGTGGCAAAGTCAGCTCCTTCCCAGTGCTTTGCCTCATATAATCCTCACGTCTTTCAGTGACAATATACACAAGGCTCCCTATCCCTAGGGCCCATCAGCTGTAAGGGGCCCCACGTGTGTTAGGGATGCCAGTCACATTAACAGCTTGGAGCATATAGCTTTGCCCACATACTGCCTGAGCGCGCCCGCTGCCCGACATTTACATACATACACTTACATACTGTCTGAGTGTGCCCAACACTTACATACTGCCTGAGCTTCCCTCACATTTATTTACATACACTTACATACTGTCTGAGTCTCCCTGACACTTATATATTGCCTCCAGTGTGCTTAACCCAGCCTACCATTGCTGTAAGCAGTAGCATAAATGAAAAGTCTGTGTGACCACAGTTTAAAGGGAAGAGAAGAAAAATCACTGGCACAACATGGGTTATTTCTAGCAGGGAAAACCCTTGCTCATTTATTACGGATGCAACATTTCGGAGCGGAACCCCATTGTCAAGCATACCGGATGTTAATGAACGCAGTATTTAAAGGATTACAAATTAGGCTCTAATTAGCAAACGTAATTACTTAGAAATTTAAAAAACTTGAAAGAGTTAAAAAGTGAAAAATGCGGCAGTTACAAAGTGAATAATTCCAGCAAACTGAAAAAATTGTTCCAGCAAACGAAACTTTGTAACTGTCGCCTTTTTCACTTTTTAACTCTTTCAAGTTTTTTAAATTTCTAAGTAATTACGTTTGCTAATTAGAGCCTAATTTGTAATCCTTTAAATACTGTGCTCATTAACATCCGGTATGTTTGACAAAGGGGTTACGCCCCGAAACGTTGCATCCGCAATAAATGAGCAAGGGTTTTCCCTGCTAGAAATAACCCATGTTGTGCCAATGATTTTGCGCTGAATTTGAGGTCGCCAACGCCTCCTTCATTGTGCACCTGGGACTCGTGCAGATTGGGAAGGCCAGGGTGTGCGAGGGTAATTTCTTTTTTATTCCACAGTTTAAAGGGGTCAATGTACAATCATATCTGCAGACACTATGGATTGTGGAGGTAGGAAACATTTTACACTGGGGCTAACGGATTTTAAGATGAATCATTTTCCAGTTGTTATGCTGAGTACCCAAATGCCCCCAGAATACCCCCCTGGTGGCAGTGAGTAGGGAATCAGTATCCAGCTCAGGAACCTTCTCCACATCTTTTTTCTGAAGTGAATGCAATAGTGTGTGTGTGTGTGTGGGCGGGCGGGGGCAATGATTGTGCCCTTTTCTCTCCTGCCAGTTGTAGCCAGTTCTTTGTATTAAAGAGAAACTCTCATACCTTATGTGCTTGCTGCATTAATGATCCCATTCCCACATGAACACAAGCTGTACCAGCTATTAATGACTCCACTAAATTGTACTTGTTAATGGGATTGCACTATTGCAATTTTCTTGTAAATGGAGCTTTTACAGCAGCGACACCTTCTATCTGCTAATATAGCAATATTCTGCAACTACATATGTAACTATTCTGATAATGGATTGGGAGTCTGGCACCGCAGTTCTGCAAAGTAAAACTCCAACATTTCCCTTTCTTTTCTGCCCAGGCTCAGCTCTGTTCATCTCTGTATGTTGGAAAGGCCCCATACTACTCAGCACAGGGTCCCTGCAAGCTCCTGTTCTGCCCACCCTTAGCTCTGCTCATGATATTTTTCAGAAGGGTGTACTCTGCAAACTCTTATTTGCCCCCCCCCGTTAGATTTGTTTATTATACTTTGGAAGGGCCTATACTAATTGGCACAGGGGGCCTACATACTCTCATTTTGCCCCCACTCAGCTCTGATTATTATACATTGGAAGGAGTCCGTAACATTTGGCACAGGAGCCCTGCCTTGTTCTGTGGAAAGGGGCCCATATAATTTGGCAGTGTCAGACTGGACCACCGGGATACCAGGAAAAGTCCCGGTGGGCCCAGGTGTCAGTGGTTCCTTGTGCTGCTAAACATTTGGTTTATTTCATGGTCATTCCCTAATTCTATGAAAAAAAGATGCTAAATAGATGGAATAATCGATTATAGTATACAGTATAAAGAGAAGAGACTAGGAGAATAGAGGTTGAGTGAGCAAAGGAAGAATAATAGTACTGAGAGTGGGCCTCTTTTTTGGTGGGCCACTGGTGTAAGGTTTTTGGGTGGGCCCCTGGTGTCCCAGTCCGACACTGTAATTGGCTCAGGGGCCCAGCATGCTCTTGTTCTGCCCCCACTCAGCTCTGATTATTGTACATTGGAAGGAGTCCATACTACTGTCCCTGCAAGCTCTCATTCTACCCCTATGCATGCTCGGGACCTGGGGTTTTCCAGATAATGGATCTTTCCGTAATTTAGAAATTCATACCATAAGTCTAATAGAAAATAATTTAAACATTAAATAAAACCAATAGGATTGTTTTGCTTCCAATAAGGATTAATTATATCTTAGTTTGGATCAAGTACAAGGTACTGTTTTATTATAACAGAAAAAAAAGGAAATAATAAGTCTATGGGAGATGGCCTTCTAGTAATTCTGAGCTTTCTGGATGACAGGCTTACGGATAATGGATCCCATACCTGTACATTGGATAGTAAGATATTTCCTGTAGGATGTGCCATCTTTGGGCAGAGAGCATTTTCTTGGCCCTTACACCTACCCCCGTACCCTGGTGCTCAAATGCCTTAACCATTTAGAAATAAAATAGAATCTAAGAGGATACAAAACCATCAAATTGGAAAAATGGCATGCAATGAACATGTGGAACAGGTTGTGGTATTTAAAGGGATACTGTCATGGGAAAAAACATTTTTTTCAAAATGAATCAGTTAATAGTGCTGCTCCAGGAGAATTTTGCACTGAAATCCATTTCTCAAAAGAGCAAACAGATTTTTTTATATTCAATTTTGATATCTGACATGGGGCTAGACATATTGTCAATTTCCCAGCTGCCCCAAGTCACGTGACTTATGCTCTGATAAACTTCAATCACTCTTTACTGCTGTACTGCAAGTAAGTGATATCACCCCCTCCCTTTCCCCCCCAGCAGCCAAACAAAAGAACAATGGGAAGGTAACCAGATAGCAGCTCCCTAAAGGTGGCCATACACAGGCAGATAAAGCTGCCGATATCGGTCGTTTGGACCAGTTTGACATCTTATCTGCACGTGTATGGGGGCTTCCAACGGGTCTTCCCAATCGATATCTGGCCACAATATCGATCGGGAAGGTTTGATTTTTAACCGACCGACCTGTCAGAGCCCCTTGGGGCATCGTAATTCGATTGTTTGGCAATACGCCCAAACGTTTGAATTACCCCCGATATAGCCATGCCGTTAGTGGCATATCGGGGAAAGATCCGCTCGTTTGGCGACTTTGAGTCTATGGCCAGCTTAACACCCTTAACCCATGTCTCACTGAGACACATTCAGCCTGCCAGAAAGCATTTCCCTCCTAAAGTGCAGGCACAAGTCACATGACCAGGGGCAGCTGGGAAATTGACAAAATTTCTAGCCCCATGTCAGATATCAAAATTGAATATAAAAAAATCTGTTTGCTCTTTTGAGAAATGGATTTCAGTGCAGAATTCTGCTGGAGTAGCACTATTAACTGATACGTTTTGAAAAAAAACATGTTTTCCGATGACAGGATCCCTTTAAGCTCTTTGTAGATGGGAAGGTTGAGCCTGTAGGACAAATGCACTGGACAAGAGACAGGGATCTACCAGCTTATGAAAATGAGCAGATAATAGGAATCATATAATGGCATTACACTGGCTTGGGCAAGGGCATCGGTGTCAAAATCCCTGTTTTTGTAAATATCTAGAATTGTGTAGAATATAATGGTGAATAAAACAAAAAAGTAATGAGTTGTATCACTGTGTGTAAGCATTATTCAATGTGTGTGTATGTTTATGTGTTTGGGTGTATGTGAGAGTGTGTGTCTGTGTGTGTGTCTGTGTGTGTGTCCGTGTGTGTGTCCATGTGTGTAGGAAACAAGCTAGGTTCTGTGCGCACACGGTATCTGTAGAAAACCCAAGAGCAGAGGAGTCGGATCATCAAAGACTTGAAGTAAAATAAGAAAAAGCAGAAATTCTTTATAGATCTGAGTGGTAGGTTCTAAAGGAAAGAAAATCAGCTTAAAGCACAAAGCGCTGAGCAAGAGAAACATCGGAATATTCCCAGGGAATCAATAGATTTACTCACACATAACTCTGTTAGATGCGCAATAAAGAGAAGAAATTCAGTGCAACATTATAGCAGCTTCTTGTGTGGGCAGAAACCCCTTGTTTGCCATCATATTACTGACCCCCAAAATCATCATTACCCCTTGTGTACTAGAGTATCATTAACTCCCAAAATCCATCCCTTTCTCTTATCCATTCTGATATTACTGACTCCATAAATTCAACCCTATCCCTTATGTTCCCTGAGATATCCGACTCCCCAAATCTACCCCAGTCCATCTGTTGGTGATGTTGGCATTTCTCTGGTTAATCCAGTGTATGAAAATGTGAACATTCACTTGAAAATGTTGATTTTTGGAATAGTGCTGGCATGTTTGGGGTTAATCCAGTGTGCACAGTCTATTCTCTCCAGTACCTTTAAAGGGGTGGTTCACCTTTAAGGTAACTTTTCGTATGTTATAGAATGGCCAACTCTAAGCAACTTTTCAATTGGTTTTCATTATTTATTTTTTATAGTTTTACAATTATTTTCCTTTTTCTTCTGACTCTTTGCAGCTTTCAAATGGGGGTCGCTGACCTCTTCTAAAAAGCAAATGACTTGTAAGGCTAAAAATGTATTGATATTGCTAATTTGTATAACTCATCTTTCTATTCGGGCCCTCTCCTATTCATATTCCAGTCTCTTGCTCAAATCAATGCATGGTTGCTAGGGTAATTTGGACCCTAGCTACCATATTGCTTAAAATGCAAATTGAAGAGCTGCTGAATAAAAAGCTAAATAACTCAAAAACCTCAAATAATAAAAAATGAAAACCAATTGCAAATTGTTTCAGAATATTTCTCTCTTTAACATACTAAAAGTTATCCCAAAGGCACCGCACCCAATTTCTAAAGGTGGTCTGCAACTTCCACACTTACACCTCTATTTTCTGGCAAGCCAGATATATTATATGCACAGCTGGATACACATGAATGAAACGGACACGGGCACTATACTACTGGCCCTTAAGCTAGGCTCATGGGAGGCCTTACGACATCTCCCTTATAGGAAATTATGTGACTATATAACTTGTCCTACGACAATTACAACCCCATTTAGGGCATGGACCCTTGCATGTCGCATAACCGGTCACCCCTCACTTACTCAATCTCCATTTACACCGCTTTGGGGTAATTCCCATCTCCCTCACTTTAGGGCCCTGCAGGATGTCCAATATTGGCCTAAAATGGGGGTTCGGACACTAGGCGATCTTCTTATTGACAATGTATTTCCCTCAGTAGCGCAACTACAAGCCAAAGTCGGAGGAACTGTGATACAATTTTATAGGTTCTTGCAGCTGCGCCATGCTTTTCATGCTCAATTTGGCTCGCTTGTCATCGAATACTCTTCCCCAACAGTTGCAACAGTGCTCCATAAGCCACAAACAGGAAAGCTCACGTCACGTCTTTATAGCTCTTTGATGGACTCTGTCCCTTCCCCCTTCACTAGAGCCAAACAGAAATGGTTGCAAGTTATCCCCCACCTTAATGATGAGCAATGGGATGATGCTGTTGACGGTTTGTACCGTGACCTTATCTCGATCAGAGATAGGATGGTTAAGTTTAAATTGATACATCAGTTATATTGCTCCCCATTAAAATTGCAAAGAATGGGGGTGAGGTTGGATACCGCCTGTCCTAAATGTCAAGGGCTTGATGCCTCCTTTTTCCACCTAATCTGGGAATGCCCTTTAATCCTTGGGTTCTGGAAGGGTGTGCTCCGCTACCTGGTCGATAATATTGCCTTGCCGAATGTCTGCAGCCCCGAGTTATGCCTTTTAGGCCTAGTGGATGATCTTCTACCGCTGAATAGGTCTAGAGCACTTGCTAAAACATTACTTTTCTATGCAAAGAAAATAATTGTAATGAACTGGATGGGACATACTGTGCCGATAGTGGAACATTGGGTCAACCTAGTTAATAAGATACTCCCTTCTGTTCGACTTACATATGAAGCTCGAGAATCCTCTGGGAAATTTGACGCAATATGGTCCCCCTGGCTAGATATTCATACCGTTGAGGATGTGGGCAATTAAACTGCTGTTTAAGCAAAGGGATTAGATACAACAGGTACTCTAGTACTCGTCGGGTCTTTAACAGTGGTGTATGACCACTAACCTTCACTGAACTGTACTGTGGAGCATATGTCAATACATGTATCATGAACGATTGTGCATACAGCTGTCTTGTATTTTCCTTTCTTTCTTCCACCTCTTCTTTCTTTTTATGCCTTAATTGCTTGTATTGAAAATGATAAATAAAAACTTTAAAAAAAAAAGTTATCCCAAAGGTGAACAACCCCTTTAATATCATATCTGGGATTAATGTCCATTTCCTACAGTGGTGGTTCTGTCCATAAAGAGTCAGTGGCTGTCCTTACTCTGCTTGCCCCTCCCCCTCGGTATGCTTGTCCACCACTAGTTTATTGCAGATGGAAAGGGAAAATATTATAAGTAATTATATGACAGACCCCATGGGCTGGGAAGTACTGTATGGTAGATATGCCATACAGGGTTAATGTAAAGCTCAGATTCCATTTCCTGATTACAGTATATGTGTGGGATACAGATCCCTATCCCCCAAGGTTTAGGTGAACAAGAGTACAGAGGGGCCAGTGGGGTTCTTGACTCATGGGTCAGATTGGGTCGGCAGGCAGCCGGAAATAAACCCGGTAGCCCTCGTGGGCTCTGCCAGCCCAGCCCCAACCCCCACAGACAATTAAGCAACTACCTGACCTCCCCGCTGGCTAGGGTTGCCACCTGGCTGGTAAAAATGATGCTAGATGCCAATGTTATTAAAGGAAAACTATACCCCCCAAACAATGTAGGTCTCTATTAAAAGATACTGAGTAAAACAGCTCATGTGTAAAACCCTGCTTCATGTAAATAAACCATTATCATAATAATATACTTTTTTAGTAGTATGTGCCATTGGGTAATCATAAATAGAAAATTGCCATTTTAAAAAATAAGGACTGCCCCCTGAGATCGTAAGATTCACTGTGTACACATACAAACCACATGTAAGGTCACATGAGCCAATTAACAGACAGAGTTCTGCCTTTTGCTTCCTCACTTCTTCCTGTTACAGTTAGTGTTGTAGTATTTCTGGTCAGGTGATCTCTGAGGCAGCACAGATAGAGTCACGAAATGGTGGCTCAAGGCAAATGATGTCAAAGGGCAATATTTATGTAAATATATATTCCAGTTTGGTAAGATTCTTTAATATGTCATTCAATTTGATCTAAACTATCTGTTGCTTAAGTATTCATTTTGGGGGTATAGTTTTCCTTTAATAGGAAAAAACGCCAAGAATATAGGAAGGCCGGTATTTTTTTCCAGAAAAGGT
Source organism: Xenopus laevis (assembly GCF_017654675.1). NCBI lineage: Eukaryota > Metazoa > Chordata > Amphibia > Anura > Pipidae > Xenopus > Xenopus laevis. The sequence continues at coordinate 55,214,071 of NC_054387.1, forward strand.
GGTAACCCTACTGCCGGCCACCCAAAGATATTAGTAGGCAGGTCCGGACTGAGAATTAAAATAGGCCCTGGCATTTCAGGTACACAGAGGCCCAAACAGCCCCCACCAGCCCACTAAATAGTGACTTTCAATGGCACCTTATAGCAGCCCCTCTGGCATTTGCCAGAACCCACAGATTGACAGACCGGCCCTGTTAGTAGGTGGGGGGAGAAAAGGTTACGGCAGGGACACTGTCTGTCCCCCTGGCCCCTCTATACTACTAGGCCCCCAAACCTTTGGGATAATGATCTGTATTGATAATGATCTGTATTGCACACATATATTGATATTGTCAGTAGAGTAACAATTACCCAGGCCCTGTCTGATGGGAAGTTGAGGACAGGCTACTCTCTGAGATGTCTAGACACATCCCCCTGCCAGCCCCCATGCATGCTCACTTGCTAATCTCCATATAGGGGGCAGATAGGTGGGCACAATTGTGAAATCATGCAGCAGATCCCTTAAATGTCCAGGCCCCCTATCTCTCCCTCCCCCACAGGGTTTGCAGTATGGTAGTTACACCACTGGACAGGAACCCACTGATCCAAGTATATTCCTGGGCCCCCAAAAGTTGGAGACAAGAGGATAATGAAATAATGGGCCATAATTATAGAGAGCACAAAAGGGTAAATATTGTAGTATTTCCTCTAGATGATTTCCCCATAAATTTGGGGCTCTATGGAGATTTTGCTCTGGGATTCACTGCTTCCCGGTGCTCCCTGAGGTATATCTATGAGATTGTACAGCCAAGAAGGTGTTAAAGAGATGATTGCAGTGTATAAATAAGACACAAGCAGAAGTGTTAATTTAGCAGCTGTAATAATGGCCCAATGTGTGTAACCAGCGAGCGCGCTGTTATTAATGGGGCCGGTTATAATGAGGAGCTCACCCGCTATCCCTGGCTCCAATCTCATCACAAGGCAAAGAGCGCTCTGCAATTTATTTCCACTGGCGAGAAGAATAATGCCGCAAAATATTCCTTTCCATAAATAATTCATCTGCTGGGACCTTCATGAGAGTTGCACCGAGCTGGGCCCAGTCCATAAATACCCCTTGCCTTTCTCAGAACTTTCTCGTTGTGAGAGGAGGCGCTGATAGATCTGATCCATCTCTGTCCTTTCTGCAGGAGGAGCAAATGCCACCCCATTAGTGTTATTAACAGATCCATTCGCTCAGGCTCATCTCCAGCTGCCGTCCCAGGTTCCCAATAAGTGACTCTTGCAGTGAATCAGAGAGCACTAATGAGTGTCTTAATGAGCTTCCTGCAGAGCAAATTGTCACTTGGAAATGAGCATTAACAGAAAATACTTCACCCCAACAAAAAAGGAAGCTTCAGCGCCGTTTGTTTGTAACACAGTGTCTAGTGTTTGCTTGATCAAGGATGGGGAGATCAGTTGCATATATTTCTGCCGGATAAACAATGAAGAGATTAGGGCCATATTGTGTCTGCCAGATAGAGTATGGGAGATCAGGTCCATATAGTTCAGCAGGATAAAGAATAGAGAGATCATTCTGCTGGATAGAGAAAGAAGAGGTCAGATCCATATAGTTCTACTTGATAGAAAATGGAAAGATCAAGTCCATATAGCAATGGATCTCTATTGAGCATGGAGGGGTCAAGCCCTCCATGTCTGCATCAGGTCCAAATAGTCAAAAATCATGTCTTGCACCCAAGGTTTAATCAGGCCCATATAGTCATAGAATGGCAGGGATATAGTATTTCTTGGGGCAGACTTCAGCCTACTTAGGGAATTTATTCACTTGGTATTTCCCTTACATTTTCCCTACATTATATTTCTGCCTTTTTTATTTTGCAAGGTCTAGGACTGGACTTGTGACCAGTGTCCATTAGTAACCAGTGTTTTGGGGCAATCATTTCCTCTTCCTCAAGCAATTACCCACCATAGAGATCCCAATCCCCCATATACCCAGTGACAGCATTGTGACACAGAGTGGAATAACAAGTTATTGTAATATGCTGTTTAAGAGTCACAAGTTGTGATACATCAGTAGTGTGGCCCCCTTGCCAAATTCTTATAATTTCAGGAATATATTAATAGGGTAAAGCCAGGCATTACATTTGTATTACATAAAGATCCCTCTTGCATCAAGCTTTTAGATGTATCAGTTTATTGTGAAAAGAATAAGCTATGTACTATGGCACTTAGGAAACCAGTAGAATAGGAAAAAAAAAACATGTTGCTCTATGACAGTTTCCATCCACTGGGTGCAACTGCTGGACCCCTATGAGTGAAGTGATGAGATGCAAAAGTGTAGGAACAAATGAGTGAAACAATTTAAGGCTTGTGGTTATCCTGAGAAATTTGTGGTCTAGCACTGGCAATTTTAAAAATAAACACTGTTGTTTCCCCCAACCGGAGTGTGGGCTCTGTTAGCCTGTACGTCTGGAGCGGGAGGCTATATCAGCTGACAGGTGCCCTTTAAGTATGTATGTATGTATGTATGTATGTATGTATGTATATTTTTATTTGTAAAGCGCTCCTTGAGGGCAAAGCACTGTACAACAAAACAATAAATTAGTAGTAACAAACAAGGGGTCATTGGAATAAAAAGTAACAATTAGTGCATTATTAGAATAAAATTCACAAAAATATAAAATATAATTACAATGCAGATTAAGTGCTCAGTGTCAAGGAAACAAAAGGCTAGAGGACCCTACCCCGTAGGGCTTACAGTCTAAATGGAAGGGTAACATACAGACACAATTCAGAGGGGTAATAAGGTGCTGTGGGTTACAGTTTGTTACACTGTTATATAAGTGCCCATTTAAGTGTAGTAAGACAAGTAACACAATGAAAAGAAGATATCATTTTCCTTCTCTGCTGGTAGTGTGAGTATACTGTAATTATATAGAGAATAATGTACCCCCTATTGTAAAATATAAGGATATTATAGGCCCCCAAGGAGTCCCATGAATATATAAAGGCACAAGGCCAAAGCTTGAACGCTTTTATACAGGTCACGGAACTCCAAGGCGACATCACTAGGCACCAAATATACTGAAGACATCTGTTAGACATGTTGGAACTATACCAAAAGTAAATGGACTGCACAATGGACTGTATGTTAAACTGATGTTATTTGAAAGGCATTTGTGACTTTTAAAGGCATATTACATTAACTTGTTATTCCACTAGGTTATCGATTGAGGAAGGACATACGAATGACCTGAAATGTTTGATTCTATCCTAACCCCACTGCAATATCATGGGTATTATTGTCTCTTCTTTGGCTTCCATTAGTGACTAGTGCCTATTAGTGATTGCGTCTATTAGTGATTATGCCCATTAGTGACCAGTGCCCATTAGTGATTGCGTCCATTAGTGATTATGACCATTAGTGATTGTTTCCATTAGTGACAAGTGTATATAAGTGAGTCTAACTGGAGAAGAATTATTCATATACATTTATTATCAGTGAATCTATTGATAATACTATATAGGCTATAAAAAGAAAATAGTGGATACCTAACATTGATTAACTTCAGTCTGGAATTCATTGTAAGGGTTAATTACAAGGTGACTTCCCTCTCCACCAGTGGCACAACTAGAGATGGCAGCCCCCCCCAGACTTGTGCCCCCTTCACCCTCTGGATGAGTGCAACTCTGGTGGGCCCCAAGAGGTTGTGGGTACTGGGTACAGTCATACCCCCAGTAGTTACGCCACTGCCCCCCCCCAACTTGTTTTCTAGGTCAGCTCAAGGTGCTAGTAGGGTTAGGGTAACGAACCATAAAGCCTCTATACAGTGGGGTCCTTCAGGGGGTATTTATTTACAAAATGGAAACCAGCCTGCCCCTAACCTGTAACAGAACAAAGTATTGCTATAGTAATGGGTCTTTGCCCAGGTCTCAGAACCAAAAAGAAACATAATAAAACTACAAACAAGAAAGGAGTTTGTGGCTCTGGCAGAACCGGAAAAATCCAGGTTCCACTTAAAGGGATCCTGTCATCGGAAAACATGTTTTTTTCAAAACGCATCAGTTAATAGTGCTACTCCAGCAGAATTCTGCACTGAAATCCATTTCTCAAAAGAGCAAACAGATTTTTTTAATATTCAATTTTGAATCCCAGCTGCCCCTGGTCATGTGACTTGTGCCTGCACTTTAGGAGAGAAATGCTTTCTGGCAGGCTGCTGTTTTTCCTTCTCAATGTAACTGAATGTGTCTCAGTGGGACATGGGTTTTTACTATTGAGTGTTGTTCTTAGATCTACCAGGCAGCTGTTATCTTGTGTTAGGGAGCTGTTATCTGGTTACCATCCCATTGTTCTTTTGTTTGGCTGCTGGGGGGGGGGGAAGGGAGGGGGTGATATCACTCCAACTTGCAGTACAGCAGTAAAGAGTGATTGAAGTTTATCAGAGCACAAGTCACATGACTTGGGGCAGCTGGGAAATTGACAATATGTCTAGTCCCATGTCGGATTTCAAAATTGAATATAAAAAAATCGGTTTGCTCTTTTGAGAAATGGATTTCAGTACAGAATTCTGCTGGAGCAGCACTATTAACTGATTCATTTTTTCCCATGGCAGTATCTCTTTAAGCAAAATGCACAAATGTGTAAATGTCCATGAACTTGAGAACTTGCCAGTGATCTATAGCATTATACTAATGCATCACACACATTCCTTCAGTAGTGAGCATGGAAATGAGCCGAGTTACTGATGTTACTGGGTTACTGGTGTAACTAATTGAGAAGATGTGACCCTTTTCAACTGCTGGACCCTCAGCACTACTAACTGCCTCTCAGGCAGAACACCGAGACTCAAACACATGGAAATCCCTCCTTTTATCAACTAGGGAAAAGGACATCCCATAATATCTCAGATTCAATGGAGGAATAGTCCCAGAGCAATATCTTGGGCTGAACTTAAGGGAGTTATTTATCAAAGGTCAAGTTTTTTATACCTCGAATGAACTCGAATGGTTTCTAATTCAAGAAAAAACTTGGAATGGAAAAAACTCAAATCAGTGAGGTCAGAGTTTTTCGGCAGGAAAAAACTCGAATTGATCGAGTTATCAGGCCTCAAACAAAACCTCAAACATCATGAAGGCTATTAACATCTTCAAATGGTTCAAGGGACCTCTGCTATTGACTTCAACATGACTTCAACAGGTTTTAAGATGGTGTATTTTCATAATTCCAGCTATTTCCAAGGTTGGGGTATAATAAATCTTGACAAATGTGAGGTTTTTTTTAACCTGAAAATTTTTATTTTTAACCATAAAAAACCTTGAAAACTTGAATTTTCATGGAAAACAACTCAAACCGTAATAAGCAACCCCCAAGTGTACACCCAAGCTGCCAGCCAGGCTTCCAGGAGATTCCAGGAGATATAATTGGATTTCTCCTTGAATATCACTTTAAATGGTCTAAAGGTGGAGACCCCCAAGCACTGATCTGGGCCCCCAGTTTGGGAACCTGTTCTTTATAGAGTGTTGAGAAGACTGAGTAGATGGAATTTCAAGAATTTGTGCAATGATGCGAGTCACATAATTTGATAATAAAGAACAATCTCCTTTCATTTACTGCCATTGATTTTTTGATATACTGTTTTCTGAGTTTTTATTTTCGTACAGTCAGGCTGCAGATAATTGGGTTTTTTCCCATAATTTGAAATGAAATCAGTCAAACACAGAATGTGAAAGATTCCTGGCAGACCTTTGCTCCTCAGTACTGAACGATGGAGGCCCGGGTGCAAAGCACTGATGCTCTTGGTTCTGCTGGTTGGGTTCAGCCACAGAATTAAATGTAATGGCCTCCAAAGTTCATGCAGAAGTCTCTCAAAAGAACCTATAATGCCAGAGGATAAAAATACCCCTTATAAGAAATGAAAACACAGAGGAGCTCCATCCTGGAGGTCAGGACCCAGAAATAGAAAACATCTATTTTGGTTATTTTTGGTTCCTTCAAAATGTTATGTCTCTCGGTTGTTATGGGATAAATACAGTTAAGAGGAATATAACACATATGCTAGCTTGGGTATGTCCTGTCCATTAAGAAATGCTATATTTTATTGTCAGCCCTATAACAGCAATGATCCAGGCTGTTATATGACAGTAATCAGGGCCGGCTTTAGGCCAATTGGACCAATTGGGCCCAATTGGGCCCCGCACCTCTGGGGGGCCCCGCACCACAGGGCAGCACAGATAATATTTCCCTCAGCACATGATGCTGCCTGGCCTGCCCCCAACTTTGAGAGTCCAGCCCATCCCCAAATCCATAGGTCTAGCCTGCCCCCAACTCTCATAGGCCCAGCTTTCCTCCAACCTTGATAGGCCCTGCCTGCCCCCAATCCAACCAAGCCTGCTCCCAAGCTGAATCGGCCCAGCCCCAAACTAATTGGCCCAGTCCACTCTCCTTTTTCCTCCCTCTCTCTCTTACCCTGTGTGCCCCTATTATGTTACCTTGTCTGCCCCTTTCCTTTCTATTTTGTGCCTGTATGCCCTTATTTTCCTAAATACTTGGTGTGTCAGTAGCCAGCAACACTTTGTCTAGGGGCCCCGCCAACATGGTCCCAATTGGGCCCCACATTTGATAGGACCAGCCCTGACAGTAATGCAGGCAGGGTGCTATCAGTTCACCATCTTTATTTCTCACCCATACAGAGACTAGTTTCCTAGTCTCCTCCCACTATTGCCCAAGACTGCAACATTCTGACGTCCTTCAAAAGCAATTTACTTTATAAAACGTAACAATTATGCAAAGACATAACACAGGCCAGTCTTGTTAGGCCAACTTTTGTTCTTTTGTTTGGCGGTGGCACTGCACATACTCTGTGTGCAACTGGCTGCTTGTGGATCATTGGAAATCTGGGGATTGCTGGACATAATTTGAGATTAGGGGTTGTTGGACATAATCTGAGTTTAGAGGTTGATGGACTTTACTTTATGGGTTGTTGTTGGAAATATCAAGCTGAATCTTTTATTGGCTGTAAGTTATAGTCATAGGGCTGATTAGTAATCAGTTGTGATGTAGAATGTACTGGCTTGTATGCTGCCATGTAAGGATTAGAAACATTTTTGACCAATATAGTTTCACAGTTTAAAGGAGAAACAAACTCTTTACCAAAAAGAAAAAAAACCCAACACGAGGAGCGAATTTCGGGCGACTTCAGAAAACAAATTGCTCCTAGTGCCTTCCCTCTGGAGATTTTCATTACAGCTGGCGGAAGGCAGTTCGGTGAGATCAGTCGCTTGATTTGTTACAAGTAGTCTTGTAACAAATCAGGTGACAAAACCTGGAACTGGCAGCCTGAATACTGGAATGGAAGAAATGGAAGGTGCTGAGAATGCAAATCCCAGATCTGGCAGTTTGCAATCTGGACTGGGAAATACGTGGAACCAACAAAGCTGAAATGGGAAGCGGTGAAAGAACAGCAGCAAATGGAACTGCCAGTTTGCAAAGTGGAATGGTTAATAATGAGAAAATACAATTAAATCCTGGAAGTGGAATTCCTCAAGCTGCAGTGGGAAATATCATTTTTACAGAGAGTTTTTGTCACGGTCGGCACCCAACACCAGAACAAATGCCAAGCACCCTGGTCTCGGCTCGTGCTTCACCTGTAGTGTGACCTCCATTGGTCTCGGGAGGAGCCCTCAGCTACTTGGATGCCACCAGGACTTAAACGAGAGGTGCAAGGCTAGAGGGGCACGACTGTTAGCAAAAGGTCTTTGCACAAGGTATTAAACGTAATCGTAGTAGGAACTGGCCGGGTCGAGGCAGGCAGAAAGTGAGCGTAAACAAATCAGGCCGGGTCTGGGCAGGCAGCATTCAAAGCGAGGTCAGGCAGGCAAGGGTGAAAACCGGGAGAACAATCAGAGGGATAAAGCAGAAGATGTAGTCGAAATTCAGGCAATGGTTCAGGAAACAGAGGTCAGAATCGTCAGCAACAGGCAGGGGTCACAACAGATAAAAGCAAAAGGCACCAGGAACAAACCTATAACGGGCAATGAGAATCTGCAACATGGCCCTTTAAATATTTTCAAAATTCGCTCCATTGCGCACTGACGTCATCACGCCAGTGCGCATGTGCAGATTTACACTGCAGAGGCGAGCCGCACGCGCCCATAACAAACCGGCGCAGAAGGAACCGGACGCGGTGGGCGTCCCTGCCGTCCCCCCACTAGACCACCAGGGTAAGCCATTACAGTTTTCAGGCTCATGGTGTTGATTCATCAGGCTGAAGAGGTGCAAATCCAAGTGGCATGAATGAAAGAGAGAGAGAAATAAATCTTTCTTCTATATAATAATGCCTGGGAAAGAAGCCAGCAGAAGGCAGAATGCTGTGTGTTGTGTCTTTACTGGGACTGAGTCTGATATATGAGACGGAACGTTTATTGGTAAAAGTCTCCTCAAGGACTTTATGGGGGTTTCAGCCAATGTGTATGTCTCATTCACTTCCCTGACATGAAGCAGTCTGACATTAGCTTTAAAATAAATTGCTCCAAAATCTGGATCTTTTCAGCAAAATATTGCATAAAACAAAGAGAGACCCATGGGCCAGATTCAATTCAGTGAGAGAAATTTAGCTCTTGGTTGACCATGTGAAAAGTCATGGACAAGATTCAACCCGAGGAAGAAAAAAAAATGCCTCCAAATTTAGTTCCAGTTTTTTCCCCATAGAATTCAATAGATTTTTCACATTGAATTAGATGAGTTTTCATGAGGAAACTACGGGCGACTTCGGAAAATGAAGCGCTCTGAGTGCCATCCAGCTGACGATTTACATTCTAGCCGGCGGGAAGGCAAGGGAAGGCAGTTCGGGGAGATTAGTCGCCAAAAGAAGAGGCTATTAATCGATGGGCGATTAAATCTCCCCGAATCTACTAGTCTATCTCTGCTCTAATAACACCTCAAAGATAGGGATGTAGCGAACGTCGGAAAAAAAGTTCGCGAACATATTCGCGAACTTGCGCAAAAACGCGAGCGGTTCGCGAACGGTTCGCGAACCCCATAGACTTCAATGGGAAGGCGAACTTTAACATCTAGAAAAGACATTTCTGGCCAGAAAAATGATTTTAAAGTTGTTTAAAGGGTGCAACGACCTGGACAGTGGCATGCCAGAGGGGGATCAAGGGCAAAAATGTATCTGAAAAATCTGCCTGTGTGTGCTTGGAAGAGATAGTGTAGGGGGAGAGCTGTTAGTGATTTCAGGGACAGATGATAGTAAGTTTGCTGGCTAGTAATCTGCTTGATACTGCTCTGTATTGGAGGACAGAAGTCTGCAGGGATTTGAGGGACATTTTAGCTTAGGTAGCTTTGCTGGCTAGTAATCTACTGTTCTCTTTAAACAACTGCCATACGTTGACCTTGTAGGCATTGTTTGCCCAGTTTTTTTGGACGCAGCCACTGAAGCACAGTTGCCAGAAAAAATATGCCATATAAATGCTGAAAATAGTCATTTTTCGCCATACGTTGACCTTGTAGACATTGTTTGCCCAGTTTTTTTGGACGCAGCCACTGAAGCACAGTTGCCAGAAAAATTATGCCATATAAATGCTGAAAATATAAATTTTTTTGGTTGCAGCCACTGAAGCACAGAGGCCAGAAAAATTATGCCATATAAATGCAGAAAATATGCATTTTTTTGGTCGCAGCCACTGAAGCACAGTTGACAGAAAAAATTATGCCATATAAATGCTGAAAATATAAACTTTTTGGTTGCAGCCACTGAAGCACAGAGGCCAGAAAAATTATGCCATATAAATGCAGAAAACATGCATTTTTTTGGTCGCAGCCACTGAAGCACAGTTGACAGAAAAATTATGCCATATAAATGCTGAAAATATAAATTTTTTTGGTTGCAGCCACTGAAGCACAGAGGCCAGAAAAATTATGCCATATAAATGCAGAAAATATGCATTTTTTTGGTCGCAGCCACTGAAGCACAGTTGCCAGAAAAAATATGCCATATAAATGCTGAAAATAGTCATTTTTTGCCATATACGTTGAGTCAACGTATGGCAAAAAATGACTATTTTCAGCATTTATATGGCATATTTTTTCTGGCCTCTGTGCTTCAGTGGCTGCGGCCAAAAAAACTGGGCAAACAATGCCTACAAGGTCAACGTCGTTGACCTTGTAGGCATTGTTTGCCCAGTTTTTTTGGCCGCAGCCACTGAAGCACAGAGGCCAGAAAAAATATGCCATATAAATGCTGAAAATAGTCATTTTTTTGGTCGCAGCCACTGAAGCACAGTTGCCAGAAAAATTATGCCATATAAATGCTGAAAATATAAATTTTTTTGGTTGCAGCCACTGAAGCACAGAGGCCAGAAAAATTATGCCATATAAATGCAGAAAATATGCATTTTTTTGGTTGCAGCCACTGAAGCACAGAGGCCAGAAAAATTATGCCATATAAATGCAGAAAATATGCATTTTTTTGGATGCAGCCACTGAAGCACAGTTGCCAGAAAAAATATGCCATATAAATGCTGAAAATAGTCATTTTTTGCCATACGTTGACCTTGTAGACATTGTTTGCCCAGTTTTTTTGGTTGCAGCCACTGAAGCACAGAGGCCAGAAAAAATTAAACCAGTAGGGTTTGCACCCTAGTTTGTAACGGTGGCGGAGGGAGGAGGAGGACGCTAAAGGACAGCTTTGTGTGGAGTCATGAGGCTTGAAGAGAAGGACAGCTGCATAGAAGTCAGAACAAGTCTTCCGGCGTGCAGTAACCCTCCGAGATCCACCCCTCATTCATTTTAATAAAGGTCAGGTAATCGACACTTTTGTGACCTAGGCGAGTTCTCTTCTCAGTTACAATCCCTCCTGCTGCACTGAAGGTCCTTTCTGAGAGCACACTTGAGGCTGGGCAAGACAAGAGGTTCATGGCAAATTGTGACAGCTCTGGCCACAGATCAAGCCTGCGCACCCAGTAGTCCAGGGGTTCATCGCTCCTCAGAGTGTCGATATCTGCAGTTAATGCCAGGTAGTCCGCTACCTGCCGGTCGAGGCGTTCTTTGAGGGTGGATCCAGAAGGGTTGTGGCGCTGCCTTGGACAGAAAAACATTTGCATGTCTGACGTTACAGACTGGCCAAAGGGCTTTGTCCTTGCAGGTGTGCTCGTGGCAGGATTACTGGCACCTCTGCCCCTGGAATGTTGATGAGTTCCTGAAGTGACATCACCCTTAAAAGCATTGTACAACATGTTTTGCAGGCTGGTTTGTAAATGCCGCATCTTTTCGGACTTGTGGTATGTTGGTAACATTTCTGACACTTTATGCTTGTACCGAGGGTCTAGTAGCGTTGCGACCCAGTACAGGTCCTTCTCCTTAAGCCTCTTGATACGGGGGTCCTTCAACAGGCATGACAGCATGAAAGACCCCATTCTCACAAGGTTGGATGCAGAGCTATCCATCTCCGCTTCCTCATTATCAAGGACTGCATCATCCACGGTCTCCTCCCCCAGCCACGTACAAGACCAGGGGTCCCCAAAAGGTCACCACTAGCCCCCTGGGAAGCCTGCTCCTGTTGGTCCTCCTCCTCCTCCTCCACAAAGCCACCTTCCTCCTCTGACTCCACTTCTGGCACCTCTCCCTGCGTTGCAGCAGGTGCCTGGGTTCGTTCTGGTGATTCCGACCAGAAATCGTGCGCTTCCAGCTCCTCGTCACGCTGGTCTACAGCCTCATCTGTCACTCGTCGCACGGCACGCTCCAGGAAGAAAGCGAAGGGTATTAGGTCGCTGATGGTGCCTTCGGTGCGACTGACCATATTTGTCACCTCTTCAAAAGGTCGCATGAGCCTGCAGGCATCGCGCATAAGCACCCAGTAACGGGGGAAAAAAATCCCCAGCTGTGCAGATCCAGTCCTACCACCCAGTTCAAAAAGGTACTCGTTGACGGCCCTTTGTTGTTGCAGCAGACGTTCCAACATAAGGAGCGTTGAATTCCAGCGAGTCTGGCTGTCAGAAATCAAACGCCTGACTGGCATGTTGTAGCGCTGCTGAATGTCAGCAAGGCGTGCCATGGCTGTGTAGGAACGTCTGAAATGGGCCGACACCTTTCTGGACTGGGTGAGAACGTCCTGGAATCCTGGGTACTTGGAGACAAAACGTTGGACTATTAAATTTAACACATGTGCCATGCAGGGCACATGTGTTAAATTGCCTAGTCTCAACGCTGCCAACAGATTGCTTCCATTGTCACACACCACTTTTCCGATCTGCAGTTGGTGTGGGGTCAGCCACCGATCGGCCTGTGACTGCAGAGATGACAGGAGTACAGATCCGGTATGGTTTTTGCTTTCCAGGCACGTCATCCCCAAGACAGCGTGACAACGGCGTACCTGGCACGTCGAATAGCCTAGGGGGAGCTGGGGGTGCACAGGTGTGGAGGAGGAGGACCCAGCAGCAGAGTAAGAAGAAGAAGAGCGTTGAATTCCAGCGAGTCTGGCTGTCAGAAATCAAACGCCTGACTGGCATGTTGTAGCGCTGCTGAATGTCAGCAAGGCGTGCCATGGCTGTGTAGGAACGTCTGAAATGGGCCGACACCTTTCTGGACTGGGTGAGAACGTCCTGGAATCCTGGGTACTTGGAGACAAAACGTTGGACTATTAAATTTAACACATGTGCCATGCAGGGCACATGTGTTAAATTGCCTAGTCTCAACGCTGCCAACAGATTGCTTCCATTGTCACACACCACTTTTCCGATCTGCAGTTGGTGTGGGGTCAGCCACCGATCGGCCTGTGACTGCAGAGATGACAGGAGTACAGATCCGGTATGGTTTTTGCTTTCCAGGCACGTCATCCCCAAGACAGCGTGACAACGGCGTACCTGGCACGTCGAATAGCCTAGGGGGAGCTGGGGGTGCACAGGTGTGGAGGAGGAGGACCCAGCAGCAGAGTAAGAAGAAGAAGAAGACGAGGTAGAGAGCGATGGAGGAGTAGAGGTGGTGGCAGAACCGCGTGCAATCCGTGGCGGTGACACCAACTCCACTGTTGTTGTTGAGCTACCCATTCCCTGCTTCCCAGCCATTACCAAGTTCACCCAGTGGGCAGTGTAGGTGACATACCTGCCCTGACCATGCTTGGAGGACCATGCGTCAGTAGTCATATGGACCTTTGGCCCAACACTAAGTGACAGAGATGCGGTAACTTGGCTCTGCACATGTTGGTACAGGTGTGGTATTCCCTTTTTAGAAAAAAAATTGCGGCTGGGTACCTTCCACTGCGGTGTCCCAATTGCTACAAATTTGCGGAAGGCCTCAGAGTCCACCAGCTGGTATGGTAAAAGCTGGCGGGCTAAGAGTGCAGACAAGCCAGCTGTCAGACGCCGGGCAAGGGGGTGACAGTCAGACATTGGCTTCTTACGCTCAAACATGGCCTTCACAGAAACTTGGCTGGTGGCAGATGACTGGGAATGGGAACAGGTGGTCAAGGTGGAAGGCGGAGTGGAGGGTGGTTCAGACGGGTCAAGGAGAGCAGAGGTAGAGCAGTAAGATGCTGGACCAGAAGGAGTGTGGCTTTTAGTTTGCCTGTTGCCTTTGAGGTGTTGCTCCCAAAGTGCTTTGTGCTTGCCGCTCATGTGCCTTCGCATAGAAGTTGTACCTATGTGGCTGTTGGGCTTACCAAGGCTCAGTTTCTGACTGCACTCATTGCAAATTACAATGCTTTTGTCAGAGGCACACACATTAAAAAAATCCCACACTGCTGACTTTTTGGAAGTGTGCGATCTGGCGGTAACAGTAGAAGTTGGCGGAGTTGGCGGTATTGGCGGTATTGGCGGCAATGGCGGGTGCGTTGGCCGGCTGAACACAGGTGCCGATACATGTTGTTGCCCTGCTGATCCCTGCGGGCTGTCCTCCCTGCTTCTTCTAAGTCTTATTCTCCTACTGCCTCTCTGACTCTCCGTCTCTCCATCTGAACTACCCTCCTCTTGCTCTCTTCTACTAGGCACCCACAAAACATCAATCTCCTCATCATCATTCTCCTCAGATGCATCAATTTCTTCTGACACATCACAGAAGGAAGCAGCAGCGGGGACCTCCTCCTCATCACTCATTATGTCCATCTCTATCGTGTTCTCTGCCAGAATTAAATCTGGTGTAAGGTCCTCATCTCCTTCATCTTCTTCTGGCAATAATGGTTGCGCATTACTCAGTTCAAGAAACTCATTGGAAAATAACTCCTCTGACCCCAGTGAAGAAGGGGCACCGGTGGTGGAGGAAGTGTTACGTGGGGTGGCCATAGCAGTGGAGGATGAGGAGGATGTTGTGGTAAAGTTAGAAACGGTAGAGGATGGGGTGTGCTGTGTAAGCCAGTCAACTACCTCTTCAGCATTTTGGGAGTTCAGGGTCATTGGCTTTTTAAAACTGGGCAATTTGCTAGGGCCACAGGATTGCATAGCAGCACGGCCCCTAGCACGGCCTCTGCGTGGCGGCCTGCCTTTGCCTGGCATTATTTTTAAAAAAACAACAACAACAACAAAAACTCAGTTGGTTTTTCTGGAAACGATAATACACACAGCTAGATGGCGGGTTGAAGAAAACACTGTGCAAATAATGCCTACAAAGTCAACGTATACACTACTACAGCGGTGGATACGGATTACGTAAAATATATGAATGCTGCTTGAAAAAAAGTAACTCAAGTGGTTTTTCTAGAGACGATAATATTATCAATATTTAGACAAAATGTGAACAAGCTCACACAGCTCGATGGCGGGTTGAAGAAAACAGTGTGCAAATAATGCCTACAAGGTCAACGTATACACTACTACAGCGGTGGATACGGATTACGTAAAATATATGAATGCTGCTTGAAAAAAGTAACTCAAGTGGTTTTTCTAGAGACGATAATATTATCAATATTTAGACAAAATGTGAACAAGGTCACACAGCTCGATGGCGGGTTGAAGAAAACAGTGTGCAAATAATGCCTACAAGGTCAACGTATACACTACTACAGCGGTGGATACGGATTACGTAAAATATATGAATGCTGCTTGAAAAAAAGTAACTCAAGTGGTTTTTCTAGAGACGATAATATTATCAATATTTAGACAAAATGTGAACAAGCTCACACAGCTCGATGGCGGGTTGAAGAAAACACTGTGCAAATAATGCCTACAAGGCCAACGTATACACTACTACAGCGGTGGATACGGATTACGTAAAATATATGAATGCTGCTTGAAAAAAGTGACTCCGGTGTTTTTTCTGGAGACGGTAATATTATGGATATTTAGACAGAATGGGAACAAGGTCACACAGCTCGATGGCGGGTTGAAGAAAACAGTGTGCAAATAATGCCTACAAGGCCAACGTATACACTACTACAGCGGTGGATACGGATTACGTAAAATATATGAATGCTGCTTGAAAAAAGTGACTCCGGTGTTTTTTCTGGAGACGGTAATATTATGGATATTTAGACAGAATGGGAACAAGGTCACACAGCTCGATGGCGGGTTGAAGAAAACAGTGTGCAAATAATGCCTACAAGGTCAACGTATACACTACTACAGCGGTGGATACGGATTACGTAAAATATATGAATGCTGCTTGAAAAAAGTAACTCAAGTGGTTTTTCTAGAGACGATAATATTATCAATATTTAGACAAAATGTGAACAAGGTCACACAGCTCGATGGCGGGTTGAAGAAAACAGTGTGCAAATAATGCCTACAAGGTCAACGTATACACTACTACAGCGGTGGATACGGATTACGTAAAATATATGAATGCTGCTTGAAAAAAAGTAACTCAAGTGGTTTTTCTAGAGACGATAATATTATCAATATTTAGACAAAATGTGAACAAGCTCACACAGCTCGATGGCGGGTTGAAGAAAACACTGTGCAAATAATGCCTACAAGGCCAACGTATACACTACTACAGCGGTGGATACGGATTACGTAAAATATATGAATGCTGCTTGAAAAAAGTGACTCCGGTGTTTTTTCTGGAGACGGTAATATTATGGATATTTAGAAAGAATGGGAACAAGGTCACACAGCTCGATGGCGGGTTGAAGAAAACAGTGTGCAAATAATGCCTACAAGGCCAACGTATACACTACTACAGCGGTGGATACGGATTACGTAAAATATATGAATGCTGCTTGAAAAAAGTGACTCCGGTGTTTTTTCTGGAGACGGTAATATTATGGATATTTAGACAGAATGGGAACAAGGTCACACAGCTCGATGGCGGGTTGAAGAAAACAGTGTGCAAATAATGCCTACAAGGCCAACGTATACACTACTACAGCGGTGGATACGGATTACGTAAAATATATGAATGCTGCTTGAAAAAAGTGACTCCGGTGTTTTTTCTGGAGACGGTAATATTATGGATATTTAGACAGAATGGGAACAAGGTCACACAGCTCGATGGCGGGTTGAAGAAAACAGTGTGCAAATAATGCCTACAAGGCCAACGTATACACTACTACAGCGGTGGATACGGATTACGTAAAATATATTATGGCTGCTTGAAAAAAGTGACTCCGGTGTTTTTTCTGGAGACGGTAATATTATGGATATTTAGACAGAATGTGAACAAGGTCACACAGCTCGATGGCGGGTTGAAGAAAACAGTGTGCAAATAATGCCTACAGGGCAAATAATGCCTAAAAGGTCAACTTATACACTACTACAGCGGTAGTAAAATAAAAAAAAGTAAAATAAAAAAAAATGAATATTAAAAAAAAAAATTAAAGTTGGTGCTGCTGAACTACTAGGAGCAGCAGATTAGCACACCAGTCCCACTCCCCAACACTGCTAGACTAATAGCACTGGGCTCTTATAGTAGTAGTAGTAGTAGTAGTAGTAAAACAACAAAAAAATAAATAAAAGCAGTCCTTACAAGGACTACTGTTATTGCAGCAGTCAGCAGATGAGATCAGAAGCAGGACAGCTGCCCACTGCAGCTACATACAGAGCACTGCAGTAGAAGGTAGATTACTAGCCAGCAAAGCTACCTAAGCTTAAATGTCCCTCAAACCCCTGCAGACTTCTGTCCCTCCAATAACAGAGCAGTATCAAAACGATTACTAGCCAGCAAACTTTCAACTGTCCCTGAAATCACTAACAGGCAGCAGCTCTCTCCCTACACTATCTCTTCAGCACACACAGGCAGAGTGAAAAAACGCTGCAGGGCTTCGGTTTTTATAGGGAAGGGGAGTGGTCCAGGGGAGAGCTTCCTGATTGGCTGCCATGTACCTGCTGGTCTGGGGTGAGAGGGCAAAAAAAAGCGCCAACAATGGCGAACCCAAAATGGCGAACGTCGCGCGACGTTCGCGAACTTCCGGCGAGCGCGAACACCCGATGTTCGCGCGAACAAGTTCGCCGGCGAACAGTTCGCGACATCTCTACTCAAAGATCCAATCTTGCTAATACAATAAACACCTAACTTCATGACATCCTTGCGGATTATGATTAACGGATTATGCTGATTGGAGCAACATTCCAGAGGATATATTTCCGAAGAAAGATACTATGCAGAAGTTATTCTGAATTAAGAAAGCCAGTTGGGTGAAAGGTCTTCAAGAAAAAAAAAACAACAACACAGCAAGTCCAGTTGATTTGACTTATTTCTACAGATATACCATGACCTGGATGAATGAATCTTCTCAAACTTTTTCTTACTAAATTGAATCTGGCCCAATGTCAGGTTCTGGAAGAGATTGTTGTTGTTGATGATGATGATTACTGGATTGGTGGCTGAAAAATTGAAGTTGACACAACTTCTTCATTGAATCTGATAAAGGAATCTGTTTTTATCCCGGCCAGCCCAGAACCTGCTTTAAGAAACACAAATAGGAACAAGTAGGCATCTTGCTGTGACAAGATCAGATGCTCAGATTGTAACAGCATGGGACACTCTTAGAAGGAATGTCAAAAAGATGTTGTGTGTAACCTGCATTCTGATGTGGATCTTTATTTCAGCAGCTACCCTAAAGCTTATCAAAGAATGGATGAAGACCTTGACTGTTGAATGAATGAAGCATTTAATGAATTCCTATGAGACATAAGTGAATAGAAACAGAGATTTTGTGCCAACTGAAGTTGTTTCTTAAGTTACCTTGGAAGCAGATGATCGTGTGATGGAAGTTGCTGAGAGGCAACCTGTCAGGGAGCCGGGAGGTCCCTCCAGGGAGGTAGTCAGGATCGAGGAGGAAGCCCTCTTGAGGGAGCAAGGTCGCGGTGTCCAAAGGGTTAATCAAAAGAGTAGTCGGGATCCAGGCAAGAGTTCACAGGCAGGCAGAAATCAGCAAAGTCCAAAGTCCAGGCAAAGGGTCAGGATATCGATCAGGAACAAGATTTAGCAAATAAGCTCACAGGAAACCCAGGATACACTTAGGGAAAGTATTCCTATACTTAGGCGCCATTCTGGCGTCTAGATGGCGTTTTTATTTTGAATTTGGCGCCATTGTGACGTCATTGACGTCCTTGCGCCGACGTCGGCGAGCTGACATCATCGCGCCGGCGCCGCTACTCACGTGGCGGCCATGGGCGCCGCCATTTTGGGAGCGATGCCGGCAGGGGAGGAAGCGCCGCCCGGAGCTCCAGGACCTGCTCCGGGCGGCGATCGTGACACAACCTAGGCAAGAATTGCTTCATACTCCAGCTGCACCTGCAAATGATGGGTGCCAAGTTGTGCAGAAGAAAAAGAAAAAAAATCAAAACAAAAGAATACCAATGTACACGAAAAGGTAAAACACTGGTGATTATTCAGGGCAGTAACCCTATAAAATTACTTCTGGCAGATTTGAGATGTTGGAACTCTGTACTGAGAATGAAGATCAAACAGAGCATGAAGAGTCGCTTGAGAGATCACAGTCTTCTGAGGAACTGCTTGAGAGACATGACAAGCCTTTATCTTTTTCAGTTAAAAGTTGGGGCTCGCAAGGCGACAATGTGGGTAAGAGAAAAAAATGAGGTAGTTGGTTCCGTTGACTAAGGATCAACTCATTTAATATGAACAGTGTATGCTCCATTGCAAGGGGGGCTGATTTACAGTGTCTTTAAAGAATGAGATGTATTGTTTTTTGTGTGTTTTGTTTGTAAGATTTATTTGATGTGAATTGTTACCTGGTTTGTCTGTAGT
The DNA here is from genome assembly GCF_017654675.1 of Xenopus laevis. Classification (NCBI taxonomy): domain Eukaryota; kingdom Metazoa; phylum Chordata; class Amphibia; order Anura; family Pipidae; genus Xenopus; species Xenopus laevis. The sequence goes on from NC_054387.1 coordinate 55,233,184, forward strand.
TTTGTTGCAAGAATATTAAATAACATTTCCTACTATTGTTCCATATAAGCCTCCCTATAACTCCTCCTATTGCTCCATATAACCCCCTTTATTACTCCTAATGCTCCATATAACCCTCTCTCTAACTCCTCCTACTGCTCCATATAACCCTCCCTTTAACTCCTCCTACTGCTCCATATAACCCTCTCTCTAACTCCTCCTACTGCTCCATATAACCCTCCCTTTAACTCCTCCTACTGCTCCATATAACCCTCTCTCTAACTCCTCCTACTGCTCCATATAACCCTCTCTCTAACTCCTCCTACTGCTCCATATAACCCTCTCTCTAACTCCTCCTACTGCTCCATATAACCCTCCATTTAACTCCTCCTACTGCTCCATATAACCTCTCTTAACTCCTCCTACTGCTCCATATAACCTCTCTCTAACTCCTCCTACTGCTCCATATAACCCTCCTTGTAACCCTTCCATTGTGCATATAACCCTCCCTGTAACCCTCCACTTGTGCCAATAACCCTCCTGTAACCCTTCCATTTGTGCCAATTGATATACCTCCCATTAACTCCTCCTACTGCTTTATATAACTATCCCTTAAACTCCTCCTACTGCTCCATATACCCCTTCTGTTGCACCTGTTATTGCCCTATATATGTCTCATGATAGTGATCTGTATAAACCTTTCCCTGACCCTCCTTGAGTTCTCAGCTTCCTGAGAAATATAATAATGGACAGGATAATGAGTTGGATGCAGGAGGAACAGCCGGGGATTGGGGGGAGTGAATAGGAAATGCAGCCTGAAGCCGCTAATGGAAGTGGAACATCTTGACAATGTAACTATTTACCCAGTTTTAAGACAGACGAGAAGTTGTGACTGCTGAGCGGCGCATATAATTATTGATGGGAAGCGCCATTCTATTAGATAGAAATGCAGATGAGCCGACGCATTCACACAAATGAGGACACAGAACATTAAAAATGTAAATTAAGAATTAAATAGCAAAACAGTGGATCGGTGCCAAGTTTTGCTGCCAAAATGCAAATAATCTGCTAGTCACACATTAGAGGAGCCCTTTGGGGAAGAATTCACCTAAATATTTTTTTGGTGGGGGAATAATGCTCAACAGACAGGTAACCCCCAATCACAAGAACTAGAGAGTTGCTGCTCACCTGATGTCCTTGTGTTTATTGGCCAGATTATGATATAACTTACTGTGGTACAAGGAAGGAGTAGGACCACCACGGGCACAATGCAGAATAAAGAGACCAGAATCTGACTGACCCCCCCTCATTAGCCTTAACCCCTCTCAAAAACCTTAACTAAAGCAGGATGTGCATGTTTAGGGGTGAACCTAGACAGAATGGGGATAGCTGTAATTTTACAGTGGACCTGAGAACATAGGAAAGGCACAAAACTTGGATGTAGAAAAATGCTGGAGGGCCCCTGACCCCCCCTCCCCATTCTATACAGTTATCATTGCTGATCAGAATATAAAATGGGATATTTTCCTCCCTCAAACAACTCCAGATATTTATATGAGATGGGTGATTCAAATCTAAAACTCTCACCCCAGCTGGACCAATTGAATGGCGGCCTCTCTACTAATTAAAAAAAACATAGGTTCTGCCCTCCAGAGAACAATTTAATGGGGTGCTATGGTTAGAGACACTTAGGGGCAGATTTATCATAGGTTGAGGTGAATTTTCGAATTAAAAAAATTTGAATTTCAAGCTATTTTTGTGTACCGCGACTAGGGAATAGTCCAAATTCGATTTGAAAAAAAATCGAATATCGAAATTTATCATGTATCGACTTCGACCATTCGCCATCTAAAACCTGCCCAATTGCTGTTTAAGCCTATGGGGGACCTCCTATAACCTACTTGGAGTCAATTGGTGGACTTTGAAAGATCGACGTTTTTTTTAGGGAAAAACTATGATTCGAATTCGATAGAATGCGCTATTACTTTGATTCATACGATCTAAAACTGACCTATTCACCAAAAAAACTTTGATTTCATTTCAGTTGGTCTTTTTGAATTCTAATTTCGACCCTTGATAAATATGCCCCTTATTTTTTGCCAAAAATTAATAAGACTTTGCTAAGTGCTTTGTTCACTGGACATATGTGATCTATATACCTAAATTCCTCATACAGAGGGAATATACTGCATACGCCATTATTTAACTAAGTTGAACGTAAAATCATATGATATCAACTTTGCCTGTGATGCCTTGGAAATGTTATTAACAAACAACTATTTTGTGTTTTTGGAGCAGTACTATGTCCAACAGGTAGGGTGCGCCATGGGAGTTAATATGGCACCTATATATATGCAAATACCTTTATGCATGATTTTGAATGCAGATATATTCTGAATAATAATGACTGGAATAAGCACATTTTACATTATTAGCGCTATGTGGATGATATTTTCCTACTTTGGGATAGTACTGTGGCCAACTTTGATGAAATGGTAAAGGAATTGAATAAAATACATCATGTGATCATATTTACTTGTGAATACTCTGAATATGAGCCAGCATTCTCGGATGTAAAAGTAAAACTTGTGGATAAGGTGAAGCAAGAGTTGGCATCATTAAAATCAGGTACATTTGGTTGTGGCAATTGCTCACACTGTAATGGAATTATTTGTGGCAACTCTATAGCACACCCAACTAATGGCACCCAATCCAAATTGAGGGACACTTCACGTGCAATAGTATAGGTGTCATTTATTTGATAAAATGTCCATGCTGATTTGTATATGTGGGAAAAACCTCCAGAGCAATACGTGTCCGGTTAAATGAACATAAAAATAATATATGGAATTATACACCATATTTTTTTTCTTTCCAAGAGGAAGGAGAAAACGAAAAACAGGGAGTAAGATTTGAACAAATGTCCGAATTATCAGTTGCAAAACGTTTTTATTATAATAAGCTCACAGTACAGATGGTACTAGAACAGGTAATTTTACCTAGAGGAGGTAATATACAAAAACAACTATTAAGGAGGGTATAGATAAAGATAATGGATTCACTTTCCCCAATAGGATTAAATGAAAATTTTACCTTACGATGTTTTTTATAATGTATATATCAATTTTTTGTGATGGATTAAATATTGTTTATAAGATAATATTGTTGTGTCCTTGTAGGTAATGGACTATAATATGTCTTCAACACAATTACTTATGACATTTTGATGTTGGACTGAAGGTTGGACTATGGGCTAAAGTAATGAAGGGTTAATGTTTGTGAATTCTCATTCATCCAGGTCATTGTATATCTGTAGAAATAAGTCAAATCAACTTTGATCCTCGAAGACATTTGGATGACTGGTGAAAGGTCTTCAAGGAAAAAAACACAGCAAGTCCAGTTGATTTGACTTATTTCTACAGATATAATGAAGGGTTAATTGTTCACATGGATGTTAAGAAGGGTATTTAAGCATGTGTTTTCAGTAAACGTGTATTGCACCTGCAATAAAAGGAAACTGCCGGTATAGTGCTATGAAGGTGAAGCAGAGGACTCTGACATTTTGGTCCTAGGTAACTAGGGTAGCCAGGATAGATGTTCTCAAATTCTGCACAGAACCTGTAAGGTAGCAATTCCACAGAATGCTCTTGGAAAAACATCAAAGCAGCCCATGTAAAAACGTGAGACATTAACGGCCAGCCCCCACCCCACAAGTTAAAAAAAAAACACTGGTGGTCAGGGCCCCCATAAAACTAAAAAAAAAACAGTTGTCTGTCCCTCCCATAAATGTTAAAACAAACATTGGTGCCCCCCTCAAGTTAAAACATTGGTGGTCAAGGTCCCCTCATAAAATATAAAAAAAAAACGTTGGTGGCCAGGGCCCCATAAAAGTAAAAAAACGTTGGTGGCCAGGGTCCCCCCCATAAAAGTTCTTCAGCTCCCATTTGGCAGCTTTGGGTCCCATTTGTCATCTTAGACTTCAGTTCCCCTTTGGTGGCATTAAGTCCCATTCAGTGGCTTCAGCTCCCATTCGGCAGCTTCAACTTTGGCTTCCATTTGGCAGCTTCTGCCCCCATTCAGCTGCTATGCTTTGGCTCCCATTCGGTGGCTTCTGCACACTTGTGTGGGGCAGGTGTTATCACAGTGTGAGTATCTGCTCTGTATGTATGTACCGTGAGTATTTGTAGAGCTCAGTTTACCTTTAAAGGAAAACTATACCCCCCAAACAATGTAGGTCTCTATTAAAAGATACTGAGTAAAACAGCTCATGTGTAAAACCCTGCTTCATGTAAATAAACCATTATCATAATAATATACTTTTTTAGTAGTATGTGCCATTGGGTAATCATAAATAGAAAATTGCCATTTTAAAAAATAAGGACTGCCCCCTGAGATCGTAAGATTCACTGTGTACACATACAAACCACATGTAAGGTCACATGAGCCAATTAACAGACAGAGTTCTGCCTTTTGCTTCCTCACTTCTTCCTGTTACAGTTAGTGTTGTAGTATTTCTGGTCAGGTGATCTCTGAGGCAGCACAGATAGAGTCACGAAATGGTGGCTCAAGGCAAATGATGTCAAAGGGCAATATTTATGTAAATATATATTCCAGTTTGGTAAGATTCTTTAATATGTCATTCAATTTGATCTAAACTATCTGTTGCTTAAGTATTCATTTTGGGGGTATAGTTTTCCTTTAAGCAAAGTTAATGGGGTTAAGTAATAAAAGGCACCACGTTTGCTCAGAAGCAGTAAAGCATGGTAGCATTTACTGGTGACCTGTTAGCAAATTTTAAACTTATATATGGGGGTTAGTGCGTTAGAGAATCCTCTGTTCTCCACCACTTTTCAGTTGGTCTTCATTATCTATTATGTATAGTTCTTGGATTATTTCTCTTCTGATTTTCTCCATTTTGCTACATAAAATGCTTTCTGGTTGTTTCTCAACAACCAGAAACTCTAGGTTATAGTTCTATTGTGCTGTTACCATTTATCTCCAATGACACCCTGTATTGAAGGAAGGGGTGCAAATGTGTAATAGCCACACAGAGCAGCAAATATAATTGGGAGGGTTGGGGGAGTTAATCACCAACCTGGGCCCTGTGATTGGGTTTTGTTTTATTCACCTTTAGCTAGTACATTCTGTCTAATTTTCTTATTGAATTGATTGTAATGCCAATATCTGAAGTGTGTTCATGATCTCAACCTGGCAATTACAGGCCTGTAAGTCTAACATCTGAGGGTGCACGTTGCCACCTGTTCAGATCTGCAAAACTCTGGCTGATTGACTGGAAATTTAGCCAATCCCTGCCTGCCGTGTTACTTCACCCCAACATCATCAGTTCTGCCAAGATGTAATCACCTCCTCCACCAACGTCATCTGCCCCCAGTCCCTGCCTGGATCTCTACAAGAAAAAAGGTGGCAACCCTAGTCTATTCCCCTTATTCTTAAAGGGATCCTGTCATTGGAAAATATGTTTTTTTCAAAACGCATCAGTTAATAGAGCTACTCCATCAGAATTCTGCACTGAAATCCATTTCTCAAAAGAGCAAACAGATTTTTTTATCTTCAATTTTGAAATCTGACATGGGGCTAGACATTTTGTCAATTTCCCAGCTGCCCCTGGTCATGTGACTTGTGCCTGCACTTTAGGAGAGAAATGCTTTCTGGCAGGGTGCTGTTTTTCCTTCTCAATGTAACTGAATGTGTCTTAGTGAAACATGGGTTTTTACTATTGAGTGCTGTTCTTAGATCTACCAGGCAGCTGTTATCTTGTGTTAGGGAGCTGTTATCTGGTTACCTTCCCATTGTTCTTTTGTTTGGCTGCTGGGGGGGAAAAGGGAGGGGGTTGATATCACTCTAACTTGCAGTACAGCTGTAAAGAGTGATTGAAGTTTATCAGAGCACAAGTCACATGACTTGGGGCAGCTGGAAAATTGACAATATGTCTAGCCCCATGTCAGATTTCAAAATTTAAAATAAAAAAAATCTGTTTTCTCTTTTGAGAAATGGATTTCAGTGCAGAATTCTGCTGGAGCAGCACTATTATTTGAATTTTTTTCCCATGACAGTATCCCTTTAAGCTATTGGCTGAGGTTAAGGGTTGGTAGCAGGGGTGCAGGTCAGGAATTTTGCTCAGCTCTGTCAGGTCCCCCACCCCTGCCTTTGTTAGTGTCTTCAGAAAAATACTGACTTTACAATATTTGTATCTCTTTTCTATTCCAAGCACACATACCTTTGGACACCCACATGAATACTGTGTTGCCTGCTTTCAGCACATGTAGACACCCTCCTCCTGCCTTTTAACCATCCTCTAACATGCGCCATTCACACACAGGCCCTATGGTAAGTGATAAGTAAAGGGTTGGCCTCCACTGTGTTTTGAACCTTGCATTGGATTCTTTAAATCTAACACAAGGTACAGGCTGCATCACAAAATTGCTCTTACCACATTGTGTTGCCTTTGTAAATGAGCCTTGCAACAAGGTGCACATCTCCCTGAGTGCTGCTGGGGGGATTCTTTCTCAGTACCGACGTGCTCTGGGTCTGGGTCTGACAGACAATATTTTGGGAATGGGAGGGGCTGAAGAGTGTTCTGAGAAGCCCAAGAGGAAATCATTTCAGAGCCTGTGGAGTGAGACTGCACTTTAAAGAAAGAGCAGAATGAAACATTACGGCCATTAAACAGCACAAACTCAATTTGCAGCCATTACTGGCGGGTGCTCCGTCATTCCTGCGCACAGTAAAATTCATGTTCTGTGTCATTACCAAAACATTATGTTATGTGACTGAGGCAAAACAACGGCCGCGCTGCCATGCACACTGATTTTATCTCTGGCAGCCGTAGGGGGAGAGAGGGCTGCAAATCCACCCAGGCCCATATTACTGCCCTATAAATATCTGTATTCTCCTGACTGCTCTGGTTGCACATGAGGATTTCTGATAGTAGAACTGTGCCTCCCAGTAACACATAGCAAGGAACCCACTACCCAGATCCACTCAACACAGATCCCACAAGATACACTGTCTGTGGGGGGGGTCATACACCTCAGATATACTCATTGTGCGACCTGTGCCTCTCAAATACACATAACAAAGAACCCCCCTCAATACAACTGGTGCTGAGACTCCCAGATCCACTCAACATAGAGTCCACAAGATACACTAGTGTAGTGGACAATGTACCTCAGATATACTCATTGTGAGACGTATGCAACCCAGATACAAATAGGGCCGGATTTACCCCATAGGCCCGCTGTCATTCATCGCCCCGTCAACTCCATTTTATTTACTCAAATTTTCATCATCGGGACTAAAAAAAACTATAGTATCTCTGTGCATCCCTAATGTTTCTGAACTAATGTGGGTGTGGTTGGGCAGCATGCAGCCCCCTAAAATCCTGCCACCCTAGGCCCGGACCTTGGTGGCCTCTCCACAAATCCGGGCTTGGATACAAATAATAAAATGAACCTGCCCCAATACACTTGGTGCTGAGACTCCCAGGTCCACTCGAAGCAGAGACTACAAGATGCACTGAGTATGGGGGACAACATACCTAATATAAACTCATTGTGGGACCTATGCAACCCAGATACATACAGAAAAAGTAAACATCCCCCAATACACTTGGTGCTGAGGCTCCCAGATCCACTCATTGCAAAGCCCATTGCATATACTCCAACATGGAGCTTTCCCTCTGCAAGTGCTATGGTACCATCCCATTCTGGATAAATCATTTTGCATGTATTTAATCCCATGTACAAACCCAAGGAGAAAACTGCTCTGTTACAGAACCAGCTCCTTTTCATCTGAGTCCATGGACTGTCCCACATGGAAAGTTTTCTAGTCCACAGGCCAGTCAGAGACCCTGACTCCATGGAATATAAGTTCTGCTATGGTACAACTATGGGCGTCTACTCTTCCATCTTAGGAATGGCATTTAGCACCAGTCCTCCAGTCATATGTATCTCCCTCTTATGGGGTAGTTATATTCTCCTTTCCCTCACTCATCAAGGGAGTTGGGTCACTGGGAACCTACAGCTCTCTGCCTACAGAAGGCTCAGGGAAATTACCATTTTTCAATTAAGAAGCAGTTTTTTTCTTAAAATGACTGTAACTGAGGTCTTTTGTCCAGAGATGATCCTTGGAGGAAGCTAAGAACCCCTTGACAATATACTTTCATTTTTTTCCAGCCATTTTTGGAATACTTCCGTTAAAGGAGAAGGAAAAGTTAAAACTAAGTAAGCCTTATCAGAAAGGTCCAGCTAAATATACCAGTAAAGTAAAAGTAGGGCTGCTCTGAGTCCCCTGTCAAAAGAAACAATTCTTTCCTTCTATTGTGTACACATGGCCTTCTGTATCAGACTTCCTGCCTAGCTTAAACCTCCTTGACCCAGGCGTGAGCATGCTCAGTTTGCTCCTCCCCCCCCCCCCCCTTCTCTGCTGTAATCTGAGCCCAGAGGCAGCTTCTCAAGTCTACAAGTTGCTCTCTGTATGGTTGTCACCAGCCCATCCACCATTTAGTTTTACATGTCCTTTAAGTGTTTAGCTGTGATTAAGGGGCAATTGTTTAGTTAGGGGTAAGGGGTAACCCTTCTGGATACACTCACATGAACACGCCCTGCAGCCCCAGAATTAATCTACTGGTTCAAACAGGGCTAAAGGGATAATTCATCAGTCAGGGTAAGGGGTACGTTTTAGACAAATAAGATAGACAAAAGGTATGATCAGTCCTATTCATTCTACTCATGTTGCACAAAGGGGGATACTGCCCCATTAATTATAAGGACATGCCATTTTGCATTGCACTCAAGTTGCACAAGGTGATAGTACCGTTACTTTGGGAGACCGCCCCCCTACCCGCAAAAAACTTTCATGGACTTCCACACTCGCACATGCAAAATCATGGGTCACCCCAATTGGATCTGTTTCCTTTGTAGTTATGCCACTGCAAGGGGAGTAACTGTCTCTTTAATGATCAGTACATGTCCTATTCATTGCACTCATGTTGTACAAGGGGAATACTTCCCCTTTACTGTTCAGCACAAGCCCTATTTATTACACTGGTGCTGCACAAATGGGCTACTGCCCTTTCAAGGATCAGTACATGCCCTATTCATTGTACTCATGTATAAATTAAAAAAACAAAATACTTATTGTTTGGAATCAGTGGCGAAACAAGACCGTGCAAGGCCCCCCGCAGAAAAAAGATTTGGGGGGCCCAGTGCACATTACCTCTCCCGCACTGATGGTCACTGAGGGATTTTAATACTATAGAGGAAGCCGACCTCAATAGTTACGCTACTGTTTGGAATATAACAGCCCCTCACACAAAGTTGACCCCAGAAGACCATATAGTAAAGTGAAGTGAAGATTTTAAATATTGCTGCTTACGATGGGTATCTTACAGTAGGACAGAATTCTCTGTTATACAGATAACTAGAATATCAGCCATAAAGCAGGGCAGCACTGCTGCTTACAATGGGCCTCAGATCAGATCAGATTTGGCCAACTCCAAGTGCCTGACTGATCTGTAACCAAATCCTTAAAATAATGTCACTTTTTGTTGCAAAATTTTTTTTCTTTGTAACCCTTTCTTATCATGTATGGTTTGGTCCGGATCTGGTTTGTGTAATCATGTGACCTTAAATTACAAGAGAAAAGAAAGTAACAAAATTTTTTTGGAAACGTACTTTTGAAGGACTTTGCTCAGTTATGAATTTGCTCATTAGTTTGGATTCAGTTCCCTGGAAGATTCAGAATTCAGATGAATCCAGAAATGATGGATATGACACACCCCTATCTACAGAATTCAGTGTTTTGCCCAGACTGGAAAAGGACAAGTTGCCCTTCTTACTGAGAAAAGCAGAGGCAGAAATTGGGGAATGAGGGAAACTCTCGCACCCCAGGGCACAGCTCTAGCCTCTTACTGTGGGCAGTCATTTCATTCCCCAAGGAGAAGCCACATTAAATTCAGTGTGGCCTCGTTGCTAAAGCTTTATAATTAGTCGTTTCTTCTTGATAGAAATTCTAGTGCCGGCTATTAAATGTGCCTCTTTAGGAAGGTCCGAAAAGCTTTAAAATGGAAATGAATGAATATAAATGTGTAAATTATCATTATTTTCTCAAAGGAAGAAATGATTTGGGATAATATATTCAGAATTATGCGGGGAATAAATGTCATTGTAGCTAGGAGATTGCTTTGTGTACGGAGGGGGGATTATCCATCTGGATTCTGATAGAGGCTGTATTCTCACCATTTAGGCTTATTTTCTGGGCCACTGGCCATTTTGTTCTCACTGATAACCAAGCCAAAGACTTTTAATTGGTTGACTTATCACCGATCAGATGTGCTTTAGAGAAAATGGCAAAAAGAGACTTTATTCTATATCACATCAGTCTCCTACAACTGACTGGATAGACTCCATGATGAGAACCGGAATGTTCTGTTGTATCGAATGTGAGGTTCAAGTTAAATGAACACCAACCAAAAGAATTTATGCATCATTCTTATTCTCCCAATCTCCCTGGTCCTACAAAATATACATGTCACTTCAATTTTCCTCCCACAGAAATATTTACTTTCTAGCGATCAGAACGAGAAATATTCCCTTCCTATCTGCCCATCTGAGAGATACACCTCTTCCATCTGTCCAACACGAATATATACCTTATATTTTCTACCTTCTTACATTGTATCCCCATTAAGTAGCGTGTGCCAGTGAATTACTTTTTGTATTGTATCCTGAAGAAGTACTGTGTGTAAGTGATCAACTTGTAGTATTTTATCCCCAATAAGTACATTGTGTAAGTGTAGTAGTATTGTAGTATTTTATCCCCAATAAGTACTGTGTGTAAGTGATCAACTGGTAGTATTTTATCCCCAATAAGTACATTGTGTAAGTGTAGTAGTATTGTAGTATTTTATCCCCAATAAGTACTGTGTAAGTGATAGACTTATAATATTGCATCCCCAATAAGTACTCTGTTTTAGTGATAGACTTGTAGTATAGTATCCCTTATAAAAACTGTGTGTGTAAATGATAGACTAGTAATATTGTTACCCCAGTAAGTGATAGACTTGTAACATTGTACCTCAAAAAGTACTGTGTGTAAGTGACTTGTAGGGGGTTATTTATCAAAATCAGAAGAATAAAAACTCAAAAAAATTGTGAAAATCATATGAAAATTCGAACCGTATGGATTTCTCGAATTTTCCTCCTGAAAACTCAGATTTTTTCGGATTTTTGACCGAAAACCAAGAAGTCTTCGGATTATTGAACGAAACCCAATAAAACTCCAAAAATTTCCAGTTTCTGAAAAATTTGAGTTTTTGACTGAAAACTACCCTTGAAAAGCTCGAATTTTTCCGGAAAACTCGACCTTTGATAATCTGCCCCATACTGTGTATAAATTATAGATTTATAACAATGTAGTCCCTAATACATACTGCCTTAACATAACAGGCTTAAGCCATTAACGTTGTTTCAACATACATACATATATGCACTCACTCATGCACGCACACACAAACACACTATATTTACCGTTCTGTAAGGATAAAATAGTACAATTGTATGTCACTGATATGTACTAGTGAGCAATTGACAAGTAACATGGTATTCACCCTCTTTTTCCCAATATGTACTATGCAAGGGATTAACTTTCCCCACCCCCACAACTTGCAAAATTGTAATATTCAGTAAAGGATAAACTTGTAATGTTGCATTATACAGGATTCAGGTGCCATGGATTTCCCCCCTGTATACAAAGGATTCACACATAGAAAAAAACAGGCCAAATTGGCCCTTACCCAGAAACACAATGGTTTGCTTCCTGGCTGTCTGGGCCTCCGGACTGCTGCTTTTAGTCATTTCACTGGCCATGCTAGTTTTGTTCTTGCCCCTGACAACCACAGTCCCTTTTTGTGTGGCCATAATGGTAAGCATCATTTTGCGGCACATGAAGGCCACTGAGCACAGCACCAGGATGTAGATAATGAAGCTACTGAACATGCTAGACTGGAAAACCACCCAACGGTTAGACAGATTGGTGCACAGGGTCGCATTTTGCCTGGGGGTGTGAAGGGCAGTCTGATTGCAGATACGGTGTCTCTTGTGGCCCTCTGACGGATTCAGGGGATACTCTGCCCCCATAGCAAATATCAGAGGCAAAGCAACACAGAGTGATGTGATCCAGGCAAAGCCAATCATCAGCTTTACCACCCGAGAGCCTGAGATCACTTTAAAGCGGAAGGGATAACAGATGGCCACAAATCTTTCAAAGCTCAGGGTGGCCACATGGAAGATGGTGGCATAGCTGCAGGCCTCAAAGAGAAAGCAGTAGATTTTGCAGGTGATGTTCCCATAGTTAGAGGACAAGGGGAACCAGATGACTGAGTAAAGCTCCACTGGCATCCCCAACAGTAGGACCAATAGATCTGAGCAGGCCAAGCTGATCATGTGATCGGTCACTCCCTTCTGCAGATAGCCCTTATCCCGCAGGACCTTGCTGGTCTTGATGGTGAGACTGTTCCCTAGAACTCCAGCCAGCAGAATGAATGCATACAGGACTGTTAGAGTGATCTTCACAGCCAATCTGACCTCAAAATCTGGCACATGAGAGTGGTCAATAAGATCACAAGGATCTGTTTCTGTCACGTCCATCTTGAATCTGTATGGGGTTGCTTTCCCTGTATTAGGCTATAATTACCATCTGGATGCTAACTAGAGTGTGAGCTTATAGTCAAATGTGTAGCAGAGCAGGGATTTGCTTGAGTACCAGTCAAAATCGTCCTCTTTCCAAACAGAGTTCAGCTGGGCCAAGAAATTTTAGGGGCAATTTGGGCTGGGAGTAAGGGCATACCATTGTCTTACTGTGGGAATATCTATTGTATTGGTTTGCAACTGCTCATGCAGGGAAAAAAATCCAATGTGCTTGGGTATGTATCAGAAACAGTCTCTTCTCTGCACTCCTGGGAGATAGGACGTCTAGAAATTTGCTTGAGGATCAATTGGAACCACACAGTTACTCGTCTTTCACTCCTAAGAGATAGGAAGCCCAGAAATTTGTTTAAGGATCAGCTGGAACCAGACCCAATCTCTTTGTACCCCTGGGGAAGATTTGCTTGGGGATCAGTCAAAACTAGTCCAAATCTCTCCCCTTTATTCCTAACAGACTAAGAGCCCAGAGATTTGCTTGAGCCTTTCCTCTGTGCTCCTGTGAGACAATAAGACTGAAAAAATACTTGAGGATCATTCAGAACCAGACACAAACTCTAACCTTTTCTCCTGGGAGACAGGAAGCCCAGAGCTTTCCTTGAGGATCAATCAGAACCAGACCTAGTCTCTCCAACGTGTTCCTACGAGATCCGGTCACTCCCCTTCACTCCTTGAATTCAGAAAACCGGAGGATCAGTAGTAGACCAAGCCAGTCGCTGGAACTTGTCAAACATTAACCGCACAGCATTAGGGAGGGTGAAACTGTGAATCACCCTCTGCAATCTCTGCCCTACCTAAGGCTACAACATTAACCCTTCCATGGCTGAGTTTCCCGCACACACTACCCTACCATGTGTCTGCATATTAACCCTTTAACTGCTGAACCCCATTACCCACTATACCTCCTGGGCCCCCCTGCAGCCACAGGGTCTGCTTCCTCTGTAGTAGTAGTCTGGCCAGAGCAGAGGGGCTACTATAAGGTGCCATATTCACTATTCCACGTAGGGTGCCAATATAAACCCCATTAAGGAGATTCTTCAACAATAACTATTACATACCCAACAGTTACCTTTCAGCAAGGCCACCTTTCCACGTCCCGTCCAAACATATGTGCAACTTCAATATTGTATATAGGAAAGAATACAGCCAAAGGCAGAATAACTGCAATGTGCATTTATTGCCACAACATGTTCTGGTATGTTCAAGTGTGTTGATAAAGGGCTGTTATACCTGAAACATGTTGTGTCAATAAATGCACATTGCAGTTATTCTGCCTTTGGCTGCATCCTTTCCTATATACAATATTGAATAAACCCAATTTTTGTGGAGTCCCCTCATACCAAAGATTTACCCTTACACTTAAGGGTCTTTTAGGTCACTGTAGTCTTAAAACCCCAGTGGAACTAGGAGATTGAGCTGCACAGTGGGTGTTGTATTCAAGTCTGGACTGAAAATCAAAACAGGCCCTAGCATCACAAAGGCCCAAACAGCCCCCACGGGCCCAATAAATAGTGACTGTCTATGGCATCTTACAGCAGCCCCTCTGGCATTTGCCAGAATCCACAGATTGCCAGTTGGGGTCTGGTTGTATTCCCACACTGAGGCCCATTTATTGAAGGATACATGTTGTTTAAAATCATAACTGCCAAATTATTAAAAGATCCGAATATAAAAAGTACGAACAGAAAAAAGTGCAGAAAAAAAATCTGAATATAATTACTAGCGAAAAAAGTCCAATAGGATCAGCACAGCTCCCATAGACTTCTATTGGACATCAACCACCTTTACTTGGAGAAATTTCATAAATTTTAGAGTTTTAGAGAAATGTAAAAAAAAAAAATACGATTGGTGGAAAAAAAAAAGTATGATGAGCATTAGTCTTGTGAAACGTATGCAATCTTGGGAGGATCTACAAGTAAATTGAGCTCTTTATAGCTGCATTTCAGTGTGGTTTTTTTATTCTTGTATTATGGGGAGGTGTCTCCTCAATGCTCGCTCTCCCTGTCTAATGGTGTCTTTGGAAGAGATCATGCTAAATAAAGAGAAAAGCAGGTATGGTCTTTCTCCCCCCAAATACAATTTTCTCTTTTTTCACTTGGTTAGGACTGACGCATGGACACTGCCTTCACAGGGCGCGTCAGTTTATACATGCTTTGTACAAACTTTGTAACTAAAGTGTCTCTTTTTACTAAATGTTACCTTTAAGTCATGTAAAAATAAATTTTCACTGGGGGCTATATAATGGAGTGCTGGGGTTAAGTTATGTAGTATGTATATATATATATATATATATATATACACAGTATATGATATGATATGATTAACTGCCTCTTCTCCAGTGTAACCAATACCAACTTGGCCAGTCTTTCCCCATAAAGGAGCCCATCCATTCCCTTTATTATCTTATTCACTTTATTTTAGCTATTTCATTACTGCTCCTTATATATTTATATATAGTGATCATATCCCCTGAACTGCCCTTTCTCCAGTGTAACCAATCCCAACTTGTCCAGCCTTTCCCCATAACTGAGCCCTTTCATTCCCTTTATCTTAGTCACTCTTCTCTGTACTTTATCCATTTCATTAATGCCCCTTATATACTAATATATAGTGATGGAATCCCCTTTAACTGCCTCTTCTCCAGTGTAACCAATACCAACTTGGCCAGTTTTCCCCATAAATGTGACCTTTCATATTTATGTTGACTGGGATGAGCTGTTCCTCAATGATACCGGCGGGTTCGGATCGACCTTGCACTGCTCCACCTTCAAATGCCGGCATCCGACTTCCGGTTTTATAGTCTCGCGTCTACTCGCCCGCCTCTTTTGTGACATCATTGGCAGGGCGGGTCTATAAAAGGACTCCGGAAGCGCGGGTGTGGGCGGGCGCGGGCTGCAGCAGGGCGGGTTAGGGTCTTTTACGGGTCAGGAAAACCCTGACCCGCACAGCACTAGTCAATAAATAAAGATATGAGCAGGATCAGATAGACAGACAGTTGTCCACTTTATTATGAAATCCTTTTGAGATAAAATAAAACCCTTGCCACTCTGGGCTCCAGGTCCGGACTGGCAATCTGTGGGTTCTGGCAAATGCCAGAGGGGCTGCTATAAGGTGCCATAGAAAATCAGTATTTAGTTGGCTGGTGGGGACTGTTTGGGCCTCTATATGGCCTGAGTGGGCCTCTGTGTACCTGAAATGCTAGGGCCTATTTTAATTCTCAGTCCAGG
This sequence comes from Xenopus laevis, assembly GCF_017654675.1. NCBI lineage: Eukaryota > Metazoa > Chordata > Amphibia > Anura > Pipidae > Xenopus > Xenopus laevis. The sequence continues at coordinate 55,249,112 of NC_054387.1, forward strand.
CCTGCTGGGCTCTAATTCAACACAGGATTTGAGACCTTCCCTGGAAATAGGGTTGCCACCTGGTCGGTATTTTACCGGCCTGGCCGGTAAAAATGATGGTTGATCCCAATGTTATTAATAGGGAAAAAGGTAAATATATAGGAAGGCCGGTATTTTTTTCCAGAAAAGGTGGCAACCCTACCTGGAAACAATGCCCTATTGAGATTCACAGATGGAAAAAAAAAAGTTCAAAGGGTCACTTTGGGAACCAGCAACAGTCTCCACTGTGGTCCTCTTTCCACAGCACTCTCAGCTCACACTGTTCTCTGATCTTAACTCTGCCTGCTAAGGATTCCCCAGGAGCATGGACCCACTCAGAACCACTGTATATGAGGCAGTAGGAGATGAATCTGGGAGCAATGGACCTCCCCCTCTCAATCTCCAGTTACCACTTCCCAAGGGCCATACCATATCTTGGAGGAATAAAAAGGAAGTTATAGAGAAAATCAGTGATAAGGCCTTAGAGAGGGCGGGGATTGGATGCTGCACTGTACCAGGGACCACCCACGTGGTCAGGAAATCCAGGACTTCCCACCTGAAACCCAACCACTTTGGAGGGTATCCTGTAGGTATATGAGCCAATGCAGATTTGACTCTGCGCTCATCTCCTGCAGCACCGGGCCAGGCGAGAGGGGACTGGGCTAGGCGTTTGAGGCAGAGAAGGTACATGTCTGGCGCCCCCCAGCTCACAGGTGAAAAAAGGTTGTGGACCCCCACTGTACTGGACCTCTAACAAATCATAAGGCATTTCCAAGCTACAAGAACATACGGCATTGTCTCATTTAATGTAATTTCCAGAAAACAAACGCACCCCATTAGAACATTAGGCCAGCAGATTTTTCACTTTACAGCCATTAAATTTAACAAACAGATTTCACAGCTAAAAAAACAAACAATAACAATTCTTGTACTTAATCCTTTAAGTGCCACATTTCATAGAATCTTCAATCTGTGGATAAAAGTACCTGAGAGCCACAGATCGTACATTCTACGGTTCTACCAGCACTTCCTGCTTGGGGAGCAGAGGAGCGGCTTTTAAAGCCGATTGCTCTGTTCCCGCTTGTTCCCCAGCCCCTAGGCAACAAGCAGAAAGCCATCACCCAGGAGCCCCTAAAGAGCAGCCTACACTTTCTGCTCCCCCCTAGACCCACCTCCAACAGGATCCTCATTGATGGCACACTTCTTCCAGCTGCAGCGGTCGTCCTGCATCTCCAGCCTGCCTACTTGCACATGTAAGGGACACTACACACTCACAAACACACTTTTTACACTAACACACTTACATTTACATATACATTTTGGGGGGATGGGGGAGCTTTCACACATTCACAGCACTCACACATACTTGCACACGCACAAAACACAGTTAACAAATTGTACACACACACATGCACACAAACAATTTTCTGGCTTCCTTTATTTGTTACTGCACAGTTTTTTTGCCTGAAAAAAAATGTTTTATTGCCATTGCAATACTTACAGCATTGCGAAATACCGTTTGTACGTTATTTTGTTGATTAAAATACATTTTTGGTGATTTTGGTGCATTTTTACCCATTTTAGATAAGGGGCTAGAACAGGAGTGCCCATACTTTACTTATGCGAAGGCTTCTTTTAGTGTTGTTGTCCCATCACGATCTACATCCATAAAAGCATAGTTCCATGGAAAAATATTACTTGAATATTATATTAATTTATGAGAGAATTTATATTGCTATATTTAATAAACAACTATGTGTTATGTAACCTTAACATAATAAATATCTCAATGAAAAGAATGAATGAGGGTGATTTAGACAAGCTGTTGACAATGTCTTGAGATCTACTGATCACCAGCTAAAGGACTACTGGTAGATCCTGATCCACCTTTTGGGCACCCCATGGTTAGAAAGTGGAAGTTTCGATGCACTTTTCAGGTATTTCATCAAAACAACCATTTTGGGAAAGCATTGCGACTCAGTAGTTTGGAGTAGAAAGACATGGCTACCCATTTTGGATTCCACTGAATGTGTACGTTCCAAAAATATAAGGTATTTGATGGCTCAACTTATTTTTTTGTTTTTACCCCACAAAAATGCCATAAATGTGATGATTATTCAGTAGCTTTAGTCACTTCCTGGAGTTTATAAACGCCATATACTTTGGTAATTCTACGCACAATGGGCATCAAACTGTTCAGTGGAACCCTGGCATTTTTTTAATGCTGTGTGGAAGATACAAACTTGCAAAGTGAAAATTTTGGGGAAACCGCTAAATTCAGAAAATCTTTGATGCTTGGTAATTAGGATTAGGATTACATGGTTACCATTTTGGATTCAACTGAATGTGTACTTTTCAAAAATATATGGTTTCCTGGCGTAAACCTACTGTTTCGGGATTTTTTGGCTTTGGAATAAAGTTTTCTGCTGTAATGCTTTGAAGATTCGGTAATTTGCTGCTGGGAGTTTTTGGTCTATAGAAGTCAGAAATCTCCATAAAACTATACATATCTGGTATTGAGACGTTCAAGACACTTGAGGCTTTCCAAATCAGTTGAATTGTTGTGCATAAAATATTTTTCTCATATAAACCCATATACAGGCATGGGATCCATTATCCGGAAACCTGTTATCCAGAAAGTTCCAAATTACGGAAAGGATGTCTCCAATAGACTCCATTATAATCCAATAAGCCAAATTTTTAAAAATAATTTCCTTTTCTCTGTAATAATAATACACTACCCTGTACTTGATCCCAACTAAGATATAATTAATCCTTATTGGAAGTAAAAACAGTCTATTGGGTTTATTTAATGTTTACATGATTTTCTAATAGACTTAAGGTTTGAAGATCCAAATTACAGAAAGATCAGTTATCTGTAAAACCCCAGGTCCTGAACATTCTGGATAACAGGTCCCATACCTGTATCATGAAAAATAGGGTTTTTATTTGTTTTTGTTGGTATTTAGCTCTAAATCTTGATAAGGTGGCCATTAAATGCTACCTGACTATTGTTTGATTTGGGTCACTGCACCTTGGCAATTGATGTCTCCACCGCTGCCCCAAAATGTATTTATTACGTTTTTCCATTTACAAACAACATTTAAGGAAAGTAAAAGTCTCAGAAAATAATTGACTGGTAACATTTTGGTGGCTGATGCATTCTATAAAGTACAGTAACAGCGTGCCCTTAATAGTTGTACAGGTACGGGATCTATTATCCAAAATGCTTGGGACAAGGAATAAGGATAAGGGAGCTTTGTATTAGTTGGATCTTCATACTCCATAACGGGTCCCATACCTGTACAGACATTGTGGGTCATATATGAACATTGGGCAAATTAGCCAATGGGCAGTAACCCATTGCAACCAATCAAATTGATGCATTCATTGTTCTATGTGCAGCTGGCTAATAAAGCCAGTCACTGATTGGTTGCTAGGGGTTACTGCCCATGGGCACATTTGCCCAGTGTTAATAAATGAGCAATCATTGGTTACTTAATATGTAACATATCACATTGAATACAGACTCAAATATCATGTTGTACCAGTTTGGACCAAGTATAGGATATGGTTTATACGGTGACTCCTGGGGATGATCTCTGTGTTTGACCATTCTTTAGGTTATTTTTAGGGATGCACTGAATCCAGGATTCGGTTCGGGATTTGGCCTTTTTCAGATTCGGCCGAATCCTTCTGTCCAGCCGAACCGAATCCTAATTTGCATATGCAAATTAGGGGCGGAGAGGGAAATTGCGTGACTTTTTGTCACAAAACAAGGAAGTAAAAAATATTTCCCCTTCCCACCCCTAATTTGCATATGCAAAATTAGGGATTCGGTTCGGTATTTGGCCGAATCCTTCGTGAAGGATTCGGGGGTTTGGCCGAATTCAAAATAGTGGATTCGGTGCATCCCTAGTTATTTTATATATTGGTCTGTTTCCTGAACTATTGGGTTGTTCAGTAGTAACTCTGTATTGTACCAAGTAGTATGTATAAAGGTGTAGATTGCTAGGTATGTAATAAATTGAGGGAGAGATACATAATGCATATTGATGTACAGTATTGAAAAATTTCACAAAACACAAAAATGTGTGCATTGTTCTTTGTTTGTAATCTCTATGAAAGATTGTATTAAGAAAGGTTCTTTTTTGGGTTCTGTAGAGTGATTAAAACTGACCACACATACATTTAGAGAAGTCATTTATTAATACTTAGCACAAAAGCTCAGGAGCTCCCCACAATGTGGCTCAGCAGCAATTCCAACATAAGCAGGTGCTTCATGTGCAGGCAGAGGTCACCTGACCAATCCCCAGGAAGGCAGGGAGAGCAGGACTCGGGCTTTTAAAGGCAAGGTACAGCAAGGTCTCTTAACAACGAGTTGCACATGCCGGATAAAAGATCATGGCACATGGACTCCTTGCAGCTTGTCACTGTAGCACTGGGAACAACTCAGAACACAAAGCCATGGGTTGTCGCTCAGCAGCTGCCTACACTTTATACTATTTAAACACAGGTATTCACCTGTACTGAAGGGAAAACCTATATATATTCAACCCACAAAGTATTCACCTGGCCCAAAGCTAAACTAATATCCGACACAAAAAACATCTCTCGGAGAAAGCACATCATGGGTCTCAGTCTTGGTTATAGGGGATTAAAATGAATTACCATAATTGCTCCATTTCTCTTCCTTTACGAGACCCTTGAAAGAATCTGGATACAAGTGCTGTGATTTTTGACTTTCCAGTGGGCCCCTGGGAGACATTACAGAAACCGCACACAGCTCCTTATGTACATCATGATGTATATTATTATAGCAGCATCTATCCTATTGCAGACGGCTTCATCACTGAGCCAGGAAAAGATTCTATTTCTCTCCCTATCACTTTACCAAGGCGGCCACCAAATTCTAGGCTTCCTATCGCATTTCTAGAATGCACTAAAAGGGAAATCTTTCCATTCCTACATACTTTGCCTATGTACTCCCTTGTTCCGAGGCCTGCAAGGATTGCCTCTATATGAAAGGAAAGCTAATTAAAGGGATTCTGTCATGATTTTTATGGTGTCGTTTTTATTTCTGAATTACATTCTTTACACTGCAAATAGTTCACTTTAAGCTGGCCAGAGATGTAAAGATTTTTAAAAGATCTTTTTGTTATCTTGAGACCACGATTATCTCAAAACGATTGTTTAAATGTATTATTTGTCCATCAACTAAAAAGATAATTTCAGGCGATATTGCCAGGAAAACGGAGGGTAGCTACCTGCTTGGCCCTGCAAACATAGATAGATTGCACTGGGACCAATAACAAATGTTTAACCTGGCTGATCAATTTTCGGACGAAAAATCGTAAGATGTACAATTGTTCGATTCCCCCTAACTTCACGATAATTTACGGTTTTCTCTGAAATTGATCGTTCACCAACGAAAGATCTTTGCTTCTATGGGGACCGTTACCATATAAAATTTCATTCCTAATCCAAGAAGTGTATTTTTTTTTAGTTGTAATATTAGTGTTTAGGCAGCCATCTCAGGACATTTGCTTTCAAAAAGAGTCAGCACTTTAGGATGGAACTGCTTTCTGACAGGCTGGATTTTTGGGATCTGGATTTTACTATTGAGTGTTGTTCTTAGATCTACCAGGCAGCTATCTGGTGTTAGGGAGCTGCTACATGACTAGGGGCTCCTGGAAAATTGACAATATATCTAGCCCCATGTCAGATTTCAACATCAAATATAATAAAATCAGTTTGCTCTTATGAAAAACCGATTTCAGTGCAGAATTCTTCTGGAGCAGCACTATTAACTGATGCGTTTTGAAAAAAACATGGGCAGTATACCTTTAAGCTGCCCAATAAACTGTGGTATCTCGGCCCATGTATGAGGCCCTCAGACAAGCTTCCCCCTATTGATATTTGGCCCAAAATCAGCCAATTTAAATATCCTGTCCGATTGAGGACCATATTGGTTCATAATGCAGCCCTCAGTCTGACCAACTGTATGCCGTTGTGATCCAATCGTTGGGCCCTAGGGCCCAGTATCAGATCAGCTCAATACCGCCCACCACAAAGTGGGCATATCGGGGAGAGATCCACTGGTTTGGCAAGTTCTGCATGTATGGACATCTTTACACTCATTTCCCTTAAGTGCTTTTAGGAGGAGATATATGAAGCAGTAATACAGATGTTTCCCACTATCCTTGCAGCCACTTACACACCTCTAACGGATTAACCTGTATACGAATGTCTGCCACAAACAAAAACTTGGGGTGAGTGGGCTCAGAATAGTCGGGGCACTGCACAGTGCACACCGGTTGTCCATTTACTAAGGGTCAGTCAATTGAGAAAGACTAATGATCACAGATCAGTCCTTTTACTCATGGTCAGTCAGTTGTTGCAGGTGAAACTCAGGCTCAACGGTCAGTCCCTACAATGAGGGTCAGTAAGTGGTTACTGCGAGACTAGTGCTCTCTGGTCAGTCCTTACACTAAAGCCCCCATACATGAGCTGCCAACAAGTCAATATACAAGGGCAATATATTGGGCCCTCAGAAGGGCTTCCCCAGTTCATATCTGGCCGAAAATCAGCCTGATGTCGATCGGGTGGGTTTAAAAATCCCGGCAGATCAAGGACTGCATTCCGTTGGATTGAGGACTCACATTGGTTCATGATACAGTCCTCGTCTGTATGCTCGTCATTGTGATCAGCATATCAGGGACCGATCCGCTCATTTGGTGACCTTGCTAAACGAGAGGATGTCCATATATATAGCTTTAGGGTCAGTCAGTGGCTGTACACTGGAGATAAGCCAAAGGCAGTGCTGGTTTTGAGTCCAACCCTAAACAGGGCAATGACCAGTGTTAAAAAAAACAAGTGTCTGTTCCCCACCCAATGGTCACACACTGCATGTCTCACATACAAAGTACTTACCCAAACACACAGATCTTGTAAGAATCGACCAGTTTATTAGATAATAAATGTCATTACAGAAAGAGGGAAATTACAGAACCAGCAAATATACCTGAGATTTAAGGCAACTGCTTCCGGGTCGCTGCAAAGACTCAAGGGCACAAACATATTTCCTGGAAAGTTAACTGTGAAGGGCCCCATAGTAGTAATAAATCCTATGTGTTTGGGAGCCAAGTGGCCAAATAAGCAAATCAGAACCAAGAGCTGGGTTCCCCGGGCAGGTGATTTCTTTGCTGTACTTGTCCTTCATCAAATAGTGATCTCAGTGGGCATTTTTGGGGATTTTATTGCAGGAACCTGGAGTTTGGGGCAAAGGGGAACCGTCGCAATGATAAGAAATGCACTAAACTGCACTGGATGTCTAATAAATCTGCTTCAAAACAGCCTTAAATGGTGAAACTATAAGCAGAAACTATAATTTGTGAACTTCTCAAAACCAACATATTTTGCAGCTGCAACCAACCCACTGATGCTCTGAGTTACTGACAGATTTACCCCCCCTCTGATTGGCTGATTCCAGAATGAGTCATGTAATACACTACTGACATACAGCTGGGTTGTGTTTATTGCAGCAGAAAAACAATGTTAGGTTGAAGAAGCTCATTCATAAACGGATTAGTAGGAAATAAATCGTTTTGCGTCCGTTACAGTCTGGTGCATGTTTTCTATCAAATCCCCTTTAAAGCAATGGCCCACGGGGAGATTTGTCGGCCGCCATTATTTATGCATGACTGCGAGCGATAAATCTCCAGAAAATGTGTCTCCATTGGAAATAACTGAAATCGCTGGCGGTAAAACCAACAAATCACAAAGTCGTCCAAAGTTTCCTCCAGTTATTTCAAATGGAGATACTTTTTCGGGAGATTTGTCTCCCGCAGTTGCTCATAAATAATCGCAGTTGACAAATCTCCCTGCATTAAAATCCAGCGACTTAATTACTACTCAAAGTATGGAATGGTTCCACACAGAACATGAATGGAAGATGTTTGTGCCACAGTGATTGCAACTGGTCACATAACTGACCCCAAAAACATACTGCCTTGCGACTACCTGAGAGGAAACTACTGGATACAGCTACTGACAAGATAGAAGGGGTAAATGGTAGTAGCAGCAGGACAAACTCAAAGCTCAGACACTGTTGGGGTTACAATGTATCATTCACAGTCCTTCCACTGGAAACGTGGGCTCCAATGCAAAATCCTAATTTCAGTAAATAAAAACATCTAACTAACATCCAAACAATCCACCCCATGGGCTAGTGAGTCCCTCTTCACCTCTCTCAAGATGACTGGGTCTCGGACTTCTGGATATTAAGACTAGACAGATAATACTACCGAATTAGGGTAAGGTGATAGGGTGTATTTCTTCCCAGGAGAAGACAAGGGCATACACAACTTCTTGTGAACTTCTTCTAAGGACCATGTTGTCTTCTTAAACATATGTCTTTGAGCTGAGAGCAATGGTGGGGAGTACTTTATTGGGCAACATTGCCCTTCTCTTTCCTTGCTGCTTGTAGGTTCCTTACTTTGCACAGATGCTGATCAGTAGTGAGTTGGAACCCAACTGCATCCATATTATTAATGCCACCTTAAGAATTAGCATTCCAGGACACAGAAAAGGAAAAGCCCAAAAAGGATGCACAGTTAGTGTAATAGATTGGATATAAATTTGGCTGACACCGAACCAATGGGCAGATGGCATAGGAGGGATTGGACCCCGAAGAGCTTTCACACATTTACCCTATCACATCTACGATAAATTCAGACACCTAGGGGCAGATTTATCAAGGGTCGCATTTTAAAGTAATGGATATTTTTTGGAATTTTGAAATTCGAATATAAAAAGACAAACCGAAATTTATTAAGAAAATCAAGGGTTTTTTGTTGTGGGTGAATAGACTGTATTCGATCGTTCTAAAAAAACCTTTGAATTTTCAAAGTCCACCAAATGACTCCGGGATGCACCAAATCCACTATTTTGGATACGGCCGAACCCCCGAACCCTTCGCAAAAGATTCAGCGAATATGGAACCGAATGCTAATTTGCATGTGCAAATTAGCGGGGTTAAAGGGGAAAAAAATGACTTCCTTGTTTTGTGACAAAAAAAGTCATGCGATTTCCCTCCCCTCATTTGCATATGCAAATTAGGATTCGGATTTGGTTCGGCAGGGCAGAAGGACTTGGCCGAATCCGAATCCTGCTGAAAAAGGCGGAATCCTAGCCGAATCCTGAACCGGATCGTGGATTCGGTGCATCCCTACTCCAAATAGGTTCTAGGAGGTCCCCCATAGGCTAAAACAGCAATTCTGCAAGTTTAAGATGGCGAATGGTCGAAGTTTTAAAGAGACAGTATATGATAAATTTCTATTTTTTTTTTTCGAATCGAATTTGGACTATTCCCTAGTCGAAGTACACAAAAATAGCTTGAAATTCAAATTCTTTTACTTCGAATTTTCAATTCGACCCTTGATAAATCCGCCCCCTAGTGTGTTGCAGAATCTACAACATATGCAACTCTCTCCATTCATACATAAGGACTGCCGACAAGTTAGACCACATGTGGTTCATCCTTTCTCCTATTTGCAAACCTTTGTTCATAGTTGTGATTTATGGGCCGATGTCATTTTACTGAATTCACACACACACACACCCCTAAATCAATAAATGGCCATAAGTGCTGAGCACTGACCCTACGCACCTGGATCACTAGTGTTACTCTGACCCAGGATTCTGGGCCATAATAAATATTAATTAGTGCAAACTGAGGCCACAATAGGGATAATTAAGATTGCCAAAGTCAGTCCTTCCTAGGACAAACACTGGATGAGAAAACCGAGATGAAGTGCCCTAAACTCAATGCTTTATGCTTTCAATGGTCAGAAAAAACACTTCTGCCTCTCTAGCCCATTAGGCGTTGATACATGCAGAGAAATCAATCAAAGACAAGATGCTGCTCCCTGGAACTCAACAGAAGCAACTGCTTTGTGCTTGGCTCCTACTAAGTGCCAAAATAGTCACTATTCCTTCAAATACTAGCCCCAAAATCCTTATGGCCCTGTGCACACCACATGTGTATAGAAAATGAGAACACTACAAACCTCACATTAAAGGAGATCAAAGATATGATCATTGCAGCTTGCTAAAATGTTAGGCACCCCCCAATTATAACTGCTTACCTGATACCCCAGGCTGGAGCTCCTGTTAGCAGAAACCTGCCCCGGCCCAGGGTATTTCTGTATAAGTTAATTGGCCATGATCTTCTTCTGTCTTCTTTTGCCCCAGCCTGGGTAGGCACATGCACAGTTGTTGTTTTGCATCTTTATTATTACTATTACTCTACTATGCCAGCTCAGCCCAGAACAAAGAGAAGACAGAAGAAGCCAAATAAGATGGCGATGAGGAGTTTCTACAGAAATACCCTGGGTCGGTGCAGTATTTAGCAAAGCATATTATGCAAGTGATTATAATCACATTGCATGCCTAATATTTTGGCACCAAGCAGTGATTATACCTTTTGTTCACCTTTAACAGACAAGGTAGCAAATGCAGCATAAGTGATAGACCGCCTGTTCTGGATTCCTCCCAGTCAGTCCACTGTAGTACAGAACCAGCGTGAGATACAAACGGGAATCTGTAGTACATAGTCATTACACACAAAGAAATCTATGGTACATGTGGTATTACATACAGGGATCTGTGGTACATGAAGCAAGACATGCATACAGGAATCTGGTTTATGTAAAGGCATCACCTACACACTGAGATTTAGGGTACATCTACAAATCTGCCTGATGATTGAGAACACACACTTACCCAGTCACACACACTCAAGGAGACCCACAGTACATAATGATTGTCACTCTTAAGGAACTAGCATGTGCACAAACACACACACACACGCACCAGTCAACACACATACATATAAATATACACACACAGAGGGCTAAAGAAACAACATCTGTGCTGATCATTTACACACTGGTAAGACAGAACAGAAGCAGAAAGCACTCCATGTCCAGCTGCACATTTGTACAATCAGTACCACTCATGGATTCCAATGCAATAATTCAGGAGAATAAAAATAGGTTAAAAAAAGAAACCAGCTTTCTAATGAGCACACCCAAGAGTGTGCTGGCCCAGCAAGTGTTACCCACCAAGCACCCAGCCACCCATAGCCAGTACTGCTGCCCTTCTATTGCCAGGCCAAATCCATGGGCTCATGTGCTGTAATGAGTTTTTACCTGGGACACAGTAAGGATTTAACATTCTGTGCCCCACAGATACCTATAGGACAACTCCAATGTGAAATCATCAGTTTAACTTGATATCCAGATATCCAAGAAAGAAACCAGTAAGAAAGTTCCCTTCGGTTGTTAAGGCAGAATGGTGCTGTACTGTCGGTACCATCTAGATAAGCAGCACTGTACTGAAGGGACAGGCACCAGGGCTCAGAGAGAAGATTGTCACTTTGCCTTGTAAAACCTGCAGAAAGATTGGATGGAGACTGTGGTTATACAGAGGTGCAGAGCAGCAGGTATTATTTCATAGAACACACAGGAACATACCTAATGCACACATATGTACACACACACACACACACACACACACACACACACCTCCTTGCAGAGATGATCGGGGGGGGGGTAAAGTTGTAGTGTACACATGCATACAAGGCCACAAAATAAAACACAGTAGTACGGGTAAAACCCAAAAAAACAGGAGTCTTTGTTTGCTAAAAGCACGTGTGATATGTTTAGGCCTTACAGTTCAATGAGACAAATACCCTCCAAGGATTACACTGGAGGCCGGAGATGTTCCCCTGTATTCTATCTTTATTGGGCTGGTGTTCTATACGTTTGTGTGAAACCTTGAATTATTTTTTATTCTACCAATCCCTAAACAAGGGCTTGATCTGTAAATTTCTCTAGTTTGCTTTAAAAGAGTAAAACAAAAATCTTCCTTTCTTGAAGCTACTGTATCTTCCAGCACAGTCACTTCAGGGAGAGAATCCCACAACTTCCCAGCACTCACTGTAACAACTCTTTTAACTAAACCATCACTAGACATATGGCAACACACACAGTGACTGAAACAAACAGTCAAAAGCTGAAATATGCAATAAAACATAATGAAACCCATACCGAGGGACTATGGACAGGCTCCATCCTCCTCAGACACGCCATGCAGTGGAATCAGGCTCTGGCTCTGCTCACTGTCCTCCGCTGCTCTAAAAGGCAAGAAAAGCAGCCAGGTAACAAACATATGGAGAAGGTGTTTTATTAGGGGCAATAGGGACATTATTGTCAGAGTGCTCAGCAGCAGACAAGGTCTAACCTCTGTATGCGATGTTTCCGGCATATGAAGACAAATACACGACGAATTCCAACCATGACTGGATCCCAGTTATTATAATGGCACAGGAGGGTCACAACGAAGAAGGATATGAACACTGGAACAGCACCAGCAAAAAAGACCCATGAAAAGTGGACCTGAAAGGTAAATTTGAATTGTAATGGCTCCAGATATTCAAGGCACTGGCCCTACAGTCAGAATACGGAGGTATTGGTCTCCGTTTCCCATGCCTCTCCCTCTCGGTCTCCGTTCCCCACACTTCTCCCTCTCAGTCTCCATACCCCACGCCTCTCCGTCTCAGTCTCTGTTCCCCACGCCTCTCCGTCTCCGTTCCCCACGTTTTCCTTCTCGGTCTTCGATCCCCATGCCTCTCCCTCTCTGTCTTCGTTCCCCAACCTTCTCCCACTCTGTCTCCGTTCCCCACGCTTACCTTACTCTCTGCTCCCTCATCCTCAGCTTTTTTCTCCATTCCCAATCCTACCTCTCTCCATTCCCCATGCCTACCCGTCACTATTCCTTGCCCATCCTTACTGCCTTACTTAGCTCCCTGCAAATGGAGAAATGTTTGAGGGCAGAGAAGGAACAATGTTTCACTGCTCACATGTGTTTAAGTTCATTAACTGCTTCCCTTTCCCACTGGGCCCTGGCAAAGAGCTGGGCATAAGTCCACTGCCCTGGGCACTGATGCTATCTGCCTTTCTTTTTTTACCAGAATACTATTGGCAGCTGATAGAAATCAATAGAGCGGCAAACGGATGAGCTCAGATAACTTTGTGCAATGACTGCTCTCTCACTTGTACTTAGTGCTTTTGCCTATGTCAGGAGTTTCAGTCTGTGTCTCCCTGGGGAACGGGAAACGTCTCCATACAAGCTGCTATGAATCCTCTATAATGGTGCTGCCTTCTCGGCATTTGTTGTGCAATACGGCAATAAATATCAGCTAATGTTCTGCAATAAATTGAAGCAATTTACACTACACTATAATTAGAGAAGCAATTACAGAATTAAGGTTTCTGGAAAACACAAACTTTCCAAAAAAAACAGAAGCCAGAGAAATAAATGGATTATTCTTTTCAGAGACAAGTGGGGTCCTAGCTAATTTGCCATCTGTGCTGAGATAGGGCTGTGGGGTGTTCTGGCTTTGTACAGTGTGGTCAGTTTGCTAACTTTATTATCTGCTCCCACCTTGTGGTGCACAAACAGAGCACGCTGGAACCTTAAAGGGATACTGTCATGGGAAAACATGTTTTTTTCAAAATGCATCAGTTAATAGTGCTGCTCAAGCATAAATCTGCACTGAAATCCATTTTTCAAATGAGCGAACAGATTTTTTTTACATTTAATTTAGAAATCTGACATGGGGCTTGACATAGTCAGTTTTCCAGGTACCCCCAGTCATGTGACTTCAAACTTCTGTCACTCTTTACTGCTGCACTGCAAGTTGGAGTGATATCACCCCCCCAGCAGCCTATCAGCAGAACAATGGGAAGGTAAACAGATAAAAGCTCCCTGGTAGATATAAAAATAGCACTAGATAGTAAAAATCCATGTCCCACTGTGACTCCTTCAAATACATTAAGTAGGAGAAACGATAGCCTGCATGAAAGCAGTTCCATCCTGAAGTGCTGGCTCTTTCTAAAAACACATGACCAGGCAAAATGAACTGAGATAGCTGCCTACACACCAGTATTACAACGGAAAAAAAATACACTTATTGGTTCAGGAATTACATTTTACATGGTAAAGTTAATTATTTGCAGTGTTAACAGTGTAATTTAGAAATAAAACCTACACCATAAAAATCATGACAGAATCCCTTAAATGAAACAGAATCAGGTGAATCCTTGGCACAGACAGGCACTTAAGACATGATGGCAGTGGCGGAACTACCGGGGCAGCAGGGGGTGCGAGCGGGCCCGGCTGCGCGTCCTGCACCAGGGCCCGCCCCCCTCTAGTTACATTTCTGAATGATGGCACAGGGTAAGATTTGTCGCCTGCTGTTAAATCTGCACCACCAAAGGCAACAAATCTCCCAAAAATGACTTGCTATAGTAGACCATTAAACAGCAAGTAAAACCTATAATTTGCAGTAATCTGGCTTCATCACAGGAAAATGCCTCCCTTTACATTACTGTACCGATTAAGCCATAGATCGCCATAATGTTTTAGGTTTTACTTGTGGCGATCTTAATGTTATACTATGGCAAGTCATTCTTACTGTGTGCCATCTCCATAAGGCTGTTTTCAATGCCCTTCCCCCAAGTATTAATGAACAGATTCAATAAAAACAGACCCAATACAGCCTGCAGCAGCAACTGGAGGATGTGCCACTGAAACCTCTGTACTGAACCCTTTAGCCAGTTTCTTATCCATTTACAAATGAATTACCCAACAGCCCTTAGTATAGAAAGCAGTAGTTTATGTGGCACAATCCAAATGGAATCCCACCAACTGCGTCATTCAATCCCTTCACGCCCCATCATAAAAAGAAAGACAATAATTTTGACAAGATCTGTCCTTCATAAGGCGATGCTGATTCATGCTCATTATCATTATTGCATAATAAAACGACACAACAGAACAGAGCCATAAGATAAGGAAAGCAAAGACTGGCACACTGACTTACCTTCTGTAGGCACATATCAGCAATGACAGAGAGAGGGATGGTGAGGCTCAGGGCCAAGGTGCCAATGAGAGAGGAGGTCAGGAAACATCCCCTAGACACAGAAGGAAAACAAATGATTTTAAAACTAGGAGGGCACAACTAGATCCAACCACGTTAGAAAAACTGTGGCAATGTATTGACAATGGCAGTGTCAATACAGGCACAAACACAAAGCTGCACCAAACTCAACATGGAAGGATATTCTCATTATTGTTGGCTTAATTAGTGACTTGGAGCAAGTCATATCATACATCCAGACATGAAATACTAATGTGCCATCCCCTCAGAGGTAACTTTCACCCAAAATGGTCATGATATATTAAAGGGCCCTTATATTTGTGCACACTGGAATTCTGGCAAAGAATGTTGCATTATTGGTATGTAGGCAATCACAACCGGGCAAAGATATCACAGCCATTTTCAGGTGGAACAATAAATTGTAGTGCTAATACTGATACTACTTATGTCCCAACCTAATAAAAAAATGTTATATTATTAAGTGCTGGTAAGTTGGCTTTGACTCCATGTGACCATATGGACAATATTTCTACAGAAAGTAAAATCTTCTTTTGCTCCCTAGGCAGGTGTATTACGGTTGTGATTGAGTCTATCCATCTTGTTGCTCTCCTTCCCTTTCCAGGCACAAATGTTGAAATGTTCTAGTGATCTGGGTCATCTCATAATATCATAATACATCAACTGGCTTCTAGTAGGAGGTCAGACTTTTCCTGGCCATCTAAAGTCTTCATCAACAGCAAGATTCAAAGGCATCAATATGTTTTCGGTCCTGCGTCTTCATTGTCCGGTTATATAACCCCATATCAGTATTGCTAGGGAATTCATGCAGTGTTTGGGTTCCTGGGTCACCAGTCAAACCAAAAGCAATAGGAGCTTGCTGGCCTATACTAGCTGTTACTATAATTCACATCTAAATAAATTGTGAATGAACAAAAAATCCCAGAAAAAAAAAAAGCTAGAAAATGGTTGACTTTTTAGCACCACCTGGTGTACAATTTACAAAATAACAGGTGGATATTCACCTAATTAAAGTTGTGCGCTTCAGTAAGCTCAAGACATTCCTACATGGCAATTATCTGATGTTACATGCAGAATTAATTTCCTAACTGTCACTGTACTTAAATGTGGAGTTCTTGCTTAGCTGCTTTCTTCTTGTTTCCCGAGTCACTAAAGGCCTCCGATCCAATCTTTTCTGGATTATCTAGTCACAGGTGGGCCCTGAGCAGAACTTTTCTGGTTTCTCTAGACATAGGACAGCCCTGCGCAGCTCTCTTTTGGTTTCCCTAGAAATGGAATAGCCCAAACTGCTCGCTTCTGTTCTTTTTTTTTTTAGTTATAGAATGACCCCAAGGTGCCCTATTCTGATTGCCCTAGTGACAGAATGGCCCAGAGCTTCTATCTTCTGGTTTTCATTATTAAGGAATGACCCAAGCTGCTTTTGTCTAGTCATGGAACGGCCCCCAAGTGTTCTATTCTGGTTGCCCCATTTACAGAATGGCCCCAAGCTGCTTTTGTTTGGTTTCCCAAGTCACAGAATGGCCCAGATCTTCTCTCTTCAAGTTACCCTAGTCATAGAATGGCCCCCAAGCTGCCCAGAGCAGAGACTCATGTGCAATTCAAGTATCCTCTTCTATAATTTAGAGCCAGGCCTGGACTGCCAATCTGTGTGTTCAGGCAAATGCCAGAGGGACAGCTCTAAGATGCCACAGACAGTGATTATTTAGTGGGCATGTGAAGGAGCTGTTAAGTCTTCAGTGTACTTGAATCCCAATCCAGAACTGCTTACAGCAACATCATCGGACTTTCCTGTAGTTCTTAATTTTACTCTCAACTGTAGCATGTATAAAGTGCTGTTATTTCAATATAAAAATGTGCAAAAATCTTGGAAATTAGAAAACAACAAAAAAAAATATGTATGTACATGCATGCAAGAGTGCTTAGAAGAGCAGTCTGATAGGTGGGACCGAGGCATATTCACGTTTTCTACAATGGCCTTAAGCACAAAGAGCCTTCCACAATAACATGCAATTACCTTTTATTGGCCCCAGTAGGTGAATGGACTCCAGTTAGTACCAGAGCCTTGAATTGCAGCCTAGATATAATGAATATGGCAGTGGTGCCAGGTACTCACCATAACCACAGAAATTCAGACAATACAGTTCCTATGAGTCCATTGATGACAATGTAGATCCAGACTAATGTACTGGGGAACTCAAAGGCTTCAAACCCAGTATAGTGCAGCAGGAAGAATCCGGGCCAAAGCAGCAGGAGATTGAATAGCCCAACAAATCCTGAAAGACAAAGATTTTCCTTCTATATAATTTTATGGATTATAGTTTGCCAATTTACACTTCAGTCAGATGCCTATTGGCATGTCTTTGTATCATACAAATTGTCACCGATTCACTGGGTTGCCTATATTCCTACATCCAAATGAATAGATCTGACACACAAACTGCACAAACAGAAGCTCCTGAACAGTACAGGGTAAAATATTGTGTTCTATTTCTCCCTGTAGACAGTGGAGAATGAGTGTACAGCTTATTGTGTGCCCAGAAAATTTCTTCTCTCTATATTTGTATTTATACATACAGGTAGGAGCTGCCATATCATTTCCTTTAGTACAGTATGACAGTATTGTGTGCCTAGAACATTCCTTCTGTGTATATATGTATTTATTTATAGGATGGGAACTACCATATTACATAAGTATATGGATATTATCAGTTTACCAGTAACTGCCCCAGATGCACTTACCAAAGAACATGGGAATATCCAGTTTATCCTCTCTGTCCACCTTGCGTTTTAGCATAACAATATAAACCGCATAGAGCACAGCCCCAAGTACCGACCAAATGGAGCCTAGAGGAAAATGGACACACAGATAAATACAATCCATGGCAATAAAAGGGTTCCTAATTCAGTCCCCATCCCTCATGTTATATTTGGGGGTTCGACTGCATTAAAAATGTAATCTTTATCTCATGGAGGTCCCAGGGACTAATATTCCATTTCTAATGGTCATCTCAAACAATTATCTGTGGCAGCATGTATGTCACAGACACACACTTAAACATTCCTGCAACTCTCATCTATCCCTGTTCCACCCAGTTAATATCTGTATCCCCCTGATCCACACAAATGTAACAATAAATATTCAAGCAACTGTCTCCTCTGCTCATGCTACCCAATGAATATCTTTATCCCCTTGATACACACACGTAACAATGCATATTCCTTTAAATGTCCCCTATCCCTGTTCTACCCAGTTAATAATATACCTAGACCAGTCTGTATTAAGAAACCTCTTCCACAGCCTCACACCTCTTCAATCTGGAAGTGCACACAGCCTGATTCTTCCTTCATCTAGACCCAGAATACAGGTATGGGATCCTTTATTGAGAAAGCTCTGAATTACAGAAAGACCATCTCCCATAGACTCAATTTTAATTAAATAATTCAAAATGATTTCCTATGACTAATAACAAGACAAGACATTGTTCTTGATCCCAACTAAGAAATCATTAACCTTTATTGGCAGCAAAACAATCCTACTGGGTTTAATTTTTTTTTTTTTAGTAGACTTTAGGTATGGACATCCAAATTACATAAAGATCCCTTATCTGGAAGACCACAGGTCCTGAGCATTCTTGTTAACAGGTCCCACACCTGTGTCTACTCTTTTCTCTCCTGGATCCCTTAAATAAACATAAGAGTCCGCAATAGAGGATTTTCTTTACCTATGGTGTCTTTTCCTCTAGATTTGTCTGATCCAGACAGACTGACAAGAACCACCCCACCAATGCTGGAAAGAAAATGGACCTTGTCAGCAGAAATCCATTAAGTACTAAGGAATTTGAAAAATACTATTTAAATACAATTGCACAACATAAAACTAAAATAACTACAGGAGTAGTTATGGGAAACTCAAGGCACAACAGTGAGAGTAGGTCCGAGTAGGGAGGGAAGGCTCAGGGTCCAATAGTGAGAGTAGGTAGAAGTAGGCAGGGTGGGCTCAAGTCACAATAGTGAGAATAAGTAGGGATGGAGAAGGAGGCACAGTAGCGAGAGTAGGTAGGTATAGGAAAGGGAGGCTCAAGGCACAATAGTAAGAAGAGGTAGGAGTAAGAAGGGGAAGTAGTGAGAGTAGGCAGGAGTAGGAAAGGAGGCTATAATAATTCTATCAATGGATAGGCAACACTAGTTAACTCTGAAAGCAACAGTGGTTTCCAATCAGTTGCTTTGGCCTTTGGATGACAATGAGGTCACACAAATGTCCCCCTAATTAACCTCCAAAGACCATATTCAACTGAAGAGATCAACCAATGCTACGCATGAGATGTAAATGTCATTGTCTCTCCCGTTAGATAATCAAGTCAGCTAAAGCCTGCAACATTCAGGAACATAAGAGAGGCCTCACTTGTTTCTTGCCTTCTGTTCTCAAAATTAGTGTGCAGTGAGTTTTTGAACTTGTATAGTTTAATTCTCATGTCAATCGTAAACTGGTTAGATCAAACTAAATTTATGAATAAAGTGAAATACAGGCAATTATTCGGCTCATCATAATAGCTTGATGGCAGTCCGAGTCGTGGAATGATCAAGTCACTTATCTCTTGTAAACAATATCGCTCATTTGCTAGCGAAGACGCCTCCATTACATTTCATACAATGAGAGTCAAATTTCATATTTACAGTGTTCCACATCTTACCTCAAGGCCACTGCCAGTAACTTGGAGAGTGTGAATCGGTCCCCACTGTTACTGGGAAACACCGAAGCAAGAATCAAAGTGAATAGCCCTGAAATCAGAGATGCCAATTAATAATACTGGACTAGCATGTATATTTAAGGGGCATGTCAACCCAAAAAATAAATTTGCCTAACAAAAGAAAACATAATTCTAAGCAACTTTGTAATATACATTCATTACATTTTTTTCTATGTTTTAGTTGTATATATCCCTGTCTATTCAGTGTCTGTCCATTTCTATTCTCTGCCCTGGTAGCTCAGACTGACACAATGAAGGACAAGGCATCTGATTAACAGACCCGTCTTTGCTGGGGAACTAAGACTTTTGCAACATTGTGTAAGGGTCAGGGCATACAGGCAGATTCAGGGAGATTAGTCGCCCGGCAACAAATCTCCTCTTCTTCGTGGCGATTAATCTCCCCCAACTGCCTCCCCGCTGGCTGAAATGTAAATTGGCGACGGGATGGCACTCAGCACAATTCGTTTTTCAAAGTCGCCCAAAGTTGCCTCACAACTTCAGGCGACTTCGGAAAACGAATCGCGCCGAGTGCCATCCTGTGCCTTGACCCTTAAAAGTAAAAACCATGAGATAAAGTGCCCATGCACGGCAGATTAAACCTTCCGATACCGGTCCTTTAGACCGATTCGGCAGCTTAACTTTCCCTGTAGGGGGTGTTCCGACAGGTCTCCGCATGAATATCTGGCCAAGATACCGATCGGGCAGGTTTGAGTTTTCTTGCAATTGAGGACAGCGTCGGCTAGTTGATGCGGTCCTTGTCCGGTCGATGCCTATTCCCTTCATTGTAATCGTTTGGCCCTCGATCAGATTAACCCCATATCTCCCTGCCTTTGGTGGGCCAAACGAGCGGATTTTACAGTGTATGGCCACCTTTAGGAAAACGCTGCTTTCAAAAGCAATAGTTTTTGGCAAAACGCAAAAGTCACCACAACATCAACAGTTGTGAGTATGACACGCAGTGAGTATGACAAATTAGTATCTCATTATCTATGCTAATATTCCACACAAGTCATTGATTTATGGCGTTCATCAATACACTGGTGTAATTATGCAATACATTTTGCCTATGATACTTTGGCACATAATGCTTGCGCTGGCATAAATGATATTTACTAGATATGGGCTGTCTCCGCAAAAATACATCTGAAGTATTGACATGAGATCTTGCAGTTACAATAGATTAAAAGGTTCAACATAGTAAATGTGCCCCTTGTTTTATTACTGGGTACAACACTAGATCAGATGAGATGACTAGGAACAAAGTATACTTTACCAGAAGTAGATGAAATGATATTAACAATAGCGACTTGTGTATCAGAAAGGGCCTCCTGATAGGAATAATTTGCCAAAAACCACTGAAATGAGAAGAGTTAAATTTTATATTATTATTATTAAATAAAATTATTAAAGGGGTTGTTCACCTCTGAGTTAAGTTTTCGTATGATGTAGAGAGTGATATTTGGAGACAATTTGCAATTGGTTTAATTTTTTTTTATTATTTGTGGTTTCAAAGTTATTTAGCTTTTTATTCAGCAGCTCTCCAGTTTGCAATTCCAGGTCAACCTAGCAACCCTGCATTGATTTGAATAAGAGAATGGGATATCAATAGGTGAAGGCTTGATTAGAACGATGAGTATTAAAAAGTAGCAATAAAAATTAATTTGTAGCCTTACAGAGCATTTGCTTTTAGATGGGGTCAGTGGAAATTGGAAAGAGTCAGAAGAAGTCAAATAATTCAAAAACTATAAAAAAGAAAAAAGAAGGCCAATTCAAAAGTTGCTTAGAATCCACCATTCTAGAACATACTAAAAGGTAACCCACCCCTTTAAAGATATACTGGGGAACACAGCAATAGGGAAAATCTTTTTTTTTTTTTTTTAAATGTAACTTTAAAATCAAGACATCAGGCAACAATTCTAGTAATTTCCCAAGATACCCTCAGTCTCCTGAAGGTGTTTATAATATTTATTATGGCACAGTCTTTCTTTACTGCTGCCCTGCAAATTGACTTTGGTACCTACTACCAGCTGATGTGAATAGAACAATGTCTGATCAGCATATTAACAGAAGAATGGGCAGATAATGGATGTCTGACACCTCTAGTGAAGGATTTAGCTTCCTGAACAGGTAGCACCTCCATGTTTATATGCTGCTGCCCCTGCTTTGGGCCAATAATGTGCCAGTGATAGAAAACGTATAAGAGAATAGAGATGGAGCCAGAAGTGCCCATATACCCAAGTGCTGAACATACTACTGCATACCTACTGTTTTAATCAGAAAAAAATAAGTTTTTTTTATTTCTTTAGCTAAACAGGGCAAAAAAGGGAAACTAAAGCTTCTCCATGTTTGGTCCTTGTGAGATTCCTAGTATACAACCCCCTCTATTCCTTTGTTTTGTTACCAGGAGTCCATTATGCAGGGGTACTTTGTGCTCTGGGGATCTAATTGCCTACCTCACAAGGACCAAACATGAAATAGCTTCAGTGTCCCTGTTTAGCTCACAAAACCAAAATCTTGCAACATGTACAGCCCTATTTGTTATTAGGTCCGACAATCCCACCTGCCATTCCCCTGCCCACCCCAAAATATTATTGATGTTTTTCTGGAGAGTGAAGATCCAATTTCAGAAAGTGTCATATGCAATCATTACTCTATATATAGTCCCATGGTTTTAAAGTGCTACTACACACTCGTTTTTTTCTTCCACTGTACTTGTCAAATGGAAACGTAAAAGGTGTTGTTCCCCTTCCAACACTTTTTTCAGTTCAGTTGGTTTCAGATAGTTCACCAGAAATAAAGACTTTTTCCAGTTACTTTCTTTTTTTTTTACGTGTGAACGTTTTCCTAATATTGAACTGTAAGTCTCATTTTTCACCTTTCTAAAGCAACTCTGGGAGGGGTTGCCGACTCTATAAACTATAGTCTAAATTGATACATTTAGTTGATTACTCTGGGTATCATTAAAGGCAGCTGTTACAATTGATACAAAAGTTGCTAATACTCCAGAGATGCTGCTGAGAAATATATCAACTAAATGTTGCAAAATTGTAACAGTATAGCGTGCACCTGAATTACTGAGCTGCCAGAATGGAACACCAGAGACAGGGACATTAAATTTTAAACTTAGATTTTTGGAAAAAAATAAAAAAAGGAATGTAATTGAAAAAAAAGTGTCTTTATTTCTGGGGAACAATCTGAAAACTAACTCAGCTAAAAAAGTATTTGGAAGGTGACCAACAGATGTGAGTGCATAACACTGGTTTTAACCCACCAGGAAATCAATAAATACCTATCTAGGGCCCTCGAGCAGGCAACCAGAAGTGACACATGTCATGACTGCGGCTGTACACCTGATGCAGAGCTCTACATTCTTTCCTCTGATATAGCAGTTCAGGTAGTTCAGGTGTACAATGATGCAGTTCAGGAGGGGGCTGGGGCCACTTTAAGGGACTAAATTATCCACCTGGTGCCTGAAGAAGCATTAGGGTGCACAATTAAACTGTCAACTTTTCCTCACAGTAGGATTTAGATGCACCATTTTGTTGTCCACATGATTTCCAGCTGGACATGGGTGACAACCAATTACAGCTGCATTATGGTGCACCTTTATACTGCTTCACACTTCCACAACAGGACAAGGAGGTTTACCATGTAATTACACCACCCCTCCTCATAGGATAGAACGGTCTCCCAGTAACAGCCCAACCCATACAAATACAGACAACCCAATAGAAGAACAAAACTTTACCACAAAGCAGAAGAAGAAGCTAATCTTGGCCACTTGGCACACAGTGAGTTTCCCAACACTCCTGAGCACAGCGTCACTCTGGCGGATAGGTGGGTTAGCCATGCGAGATAACTTGGCTTCTACAGCTTGGCTGGAAGGGAGCTGGCGCACCTCCATTAGATTACTGAAACGCACCCGTGGAACCTTAACAGCTGGAGAGAAATTGTAGGTCAGAATGAACTAGAAATGGGATGGGCACATAATCCTGAAACCAATAGCTAATTTTATGAAAATATTGTACTACATAAATAAGATTGCATCTAAATATTTAAAAAATGGTGCTGGCAAAATCAACCTAGTGTGCCCATGATTCCTTGCGAGCACTGGGCAAAAATGTTTGACAGAAGTCAAGAGATCTTGCCCTAAAGGGAACAATGGCCCTCAACTAAAGATTGGCTAAACAAGGAAAATATTTTATTTGATACATTTTGTGCCTTACATTTCTCAGGGGCACCTCCTGCAGTTCCCACCTTCTCATTATGCAAATCATGAAACTTGACAGGAACATAGAGAGGTTCACTCTGTAAACAAAGCAGACATTTCATCAGATAAGCAGTTGACCCGGAGTAGCAAAAAGTTTAGGAGCCAGAGGAAAAACAGAAAGGCCCAGAGGAATAGGAAGTACAAAATTCAGATGTACTTGAGAATCAGGAAGTACAGAATAGAATGGGACAAAGAGAAGCTGGATATGGGGAACAGAAGTGCAGAACATAGAATGACCCTGAGAAGCAGAGCACACAGAAAGCCCGTAAGACCGAAAAGCGCAGCTGTTAAAGGGAACCCTGAGAAGAACAAATGGAAAATAAAGCAAGAAAAGTTGGACGGTGAACCCCCAATGGCCAAGCGCTCCTGAAGAGGAGAGAGTCGCTGAAGATGGTAGATGATAGATCATACCAGAGAATGTGCTAGAGAGTGATCAGTAGTGCAGGCAGGAAAGTAACCTTCAGCATCTGCAAACTGAG